>NW_012099209.1:4310614-4312491 GCF_000951045.1 Mandrillus leucophaeus | reverse complement strand
AAAAAAAAAAAAAAAAAAGACACCTCATGACTGCTCCATTTCACCCCCATCTCCACTCCCTCTGGCCAGCGAAGCCACTTCAAGAATAACACCAACCAAACGGGAGGGTGCTTGGTTTGGGGTCAACGCAGCCTCTCGGCTCATGAAGATGTCTCAGGTGGAGAGACAGTGGATCCCAACTTCTGAGCTGTCAACAGAGGAAGGAGCCTCGTGTTCTGGGGTCACTGAGAAAGAACTCTGAGGACTTGGTCCTGGAGAACCCCAGAGGGTCCCTTCCCACGAACATTCAGAACAAAGAAAGGGCGAGGTCTGTAGAGGAACAGACAGAGAGAGGGCCTCATGGGGAAGAGCCCTAGTGCCCGGTGAAGAGGAACAACGATCATCAGTCTCCAGCCAACCCTTCAGGGCACCTTCATTATCCACAACTGCTCGAGGACAGAGGGCTCCCACCCCACTCCCAGACAAAAGACCCCGTATGTCCAGTGGGTCCCACAGTAACCCCGACTGACTGCACCTGAAGTCTGGGTTGATGAGATCTTCTCTTGCAGGGACCCACCTTAGGGCACAGACCTGGATGGAAGACCACCCCCCACCCCCACCCACAGGGGCTCTTCCAAGGCCAGGCTCTGTCCTATTGCTGTCAAAACTTTTGGAAAGACTTGGGATCTAGGGCATAAGGGGCACCGCGTAAGGCAGTGAGTCCCACACAGCACAGGGCAGGGATGAGAGCATGGTCCAGGGTCACATCTGGGTCCCTGGACCAGTGACCACCCCTATAACTTAAGACGTCTCACCTGTCGAATGGCTACGCTTGGGGACAGCACCCACCCCCTGGAGTCACCACGAGGATGAACAAGACAACCGTGTACATGGTCAACACAGAACAAGCGCTGGTGAGTGCCCAGGAATGACCCTCTTTGGCAGCTGCCCAGATACCAGCATCACCCACCAGGTAGTGACTGTCCCCAAGTCAGCAGGGAAGGAAGAGAGCAGGTCATGCTCCCGAGTCAGATCTGAAAGCTGTTCTGAGATGTGCCTCTCGCCTAGAAAAGAGGTACATGTACCTCACATGTACAACACACAGACACCGACGTGTCTCTGACTGCTCCATGACACAGAGGCAGGCGGGCAGGCGTTTGGCACGGTAATATTTTGGGGTCACAGCACCCACAAAGGTCCCAGAGTCAGCGTCCTTTGCCCCCTGAACTGTCCACCTGAGTCTGTGTGATGTGTCTGTGCATGTGAGCATCCCGTGTGGGTGAACACATGTGTGAGTGCGTGTGTCACTTCTCAGGCCAGGCCTGGCTGCCCCACTCACGTGCACACCCACGTCCTCATCACTGTCACCCCAGGGCCCATGGTCAGCATCAGAGCATCCATGGGTGCTGCTCAGTCTCTGCTGTCTCCACATGGGTCTGTCCTGGGGATGTAGACAGAGTGGGGGCAGAGGACAGAGAACTGGCCCCTCCCTTGGGGGACTCAGGTAGTATGTAAAGTGCTAGGTCTGAGGGGCAGGCCTGGATTCAACTCACCTTCTCACCTCCTCCTCCCAGTAGACCTCCGGGGGAATGTGACTCAGGGATGGCGGCAAGGAGGCATCAGGGACAAACTGCCTACCTGAGGTCACCCAGCAGCCAACTGACCAGACCCCACTGACCCAGTCCCCGCTAACCAGGTACCACTGGCAAGTTCCCCAATGACAAGGCCCCCACTGAACCAGGCCTTGGATGACCAAGTCCCTGTTAACCAATCCTCCCTGACCAGCTTCCTTTTTTTTTTTGGACATCTTTTTTAACTTTTTTTTTTTTCTTTTTTTTTGAGACAGGGTCTCACTCTGTTGCCCAGGCTGGAGTGCAGTGGCACGATCTTGGCTTACT
>NW_012099209.1:4306328-4307729 GCF_000951045.1 Mandrillus leucophaeus | reverse complement strand
TGGACCTGGGAGGCAGAGGTTGCAGTGAGCTGAGATTGCACCACTGTACTCCAGCCTAGATGACGGTGCGAGACTCTGTCTCAAAAAAAAAAAAAAAGGTGTGTCCCGACCACCTTAGGCACGTGTCGTCAGGACTTCCTGAGACTGTCACGGGCACATTCTCAACCTTGGCAAAATAAACCTTCTAAATTAACTGAGACCTGTCGTAGATTTTCTAGGTTCACCCCTCAAAGGGTAAAGAGTCATGCAAATTAGGACAAGTGGCACTGGTTCCCTGACCAGGAATCGAACCTGGGCTGAAGTCGTAAAAGCCCATATTAGTCCCTGTACCACAGGGGGGAGTGTAAATTCAATAGGAATCCAAAGCAGGCAGTACAAGCATTTAAAGGACTTTAACAGGGGAGGAGTTTCTACGCTAGAAAGGAGGTTGGCACCAGTTGGGGAGATGTGTCCTGCCTCAGTGAGGCCTTTCTAAAAACAAAACCCATCTCCGGGGTGAGATTGGTGGTAAGGGTGGGAACAAAGGACTCACTGCGGAATCCTGAGGTGATGGGTGACTTTGTAGCTGTCAATATCCTCAGGCCCCATGTCTGCAGAAGCCTCCGCTCAGCGTCCCTGTGACCCAGAGGGGATTCAGGGTGAGGGAACAGAGGTGAGGGGTGTGGAGGCACGAAGTTCCCAGCAGCTGGTCCTGGCCCTGCATCCGAAGGGAGCCCAGGACACTGCAACCAGGACACAGCTGGAGACGGGCGGCCCCACCTCCCTCGAGGGAACAGCCCGACCCAGACCTGCTCACATTTGTCAATGATGTCCCTGCTCCTGCGCGGACAGGGCAGCTGTAATCCTCTTCCACATTCATCCTGCGAGATAACATTGTCCAAAGGCCATGCTGCACCCGGGCACTTCAGAAAACACCCAAACCGCTTCCATCCAACTCTGACACACCGCTGGCCAGGTGAACCCCATGCCACCACCACTCCAGGTGAAAAGGGGCCAGACCTAGGGTCCCCATGCCTGCTGGGGTCTCTGGAGTCCCTGCCCCAGCCAGAGGTGGGCTTCTTCCTGGGGATTTGAGAACGGGAGACCTAAACACAGAGGCCCATTGTCCCCAAATGCCCTGAATCAGGCACGCACGGGAGGAACGGTGTCCATTTGCCGAGGGTGAGGGGCCCGTGGTGCGCTATTTCAGACACCTGCAGGCAGACCGGGGTCAGGGACCAGAGAGCTCCATATATATGCTCAGCCTCCCAGGGTCACGCAGGGACCATGAAGATGCCCAGATTCTTACAGGGAACAAGACACCTCGTGACTGCCGGGCGCGGTGGCTCACGCCTGTAATCCCAGCACTTTGGGAGGCCGAGGCGGGCGGATCACGAGGTCAGGAGATCGAGACCATCCTGG
>NW_012099209.1:4300493-4304085 GCF_000951045.1 Mandrillus leucophaeus | reverse complement strand
TTTATTTAAAAAATTTTTAAAGAGTTCCTAAATCGGACAGGCACTATGGCTCATGCCTGTAATCCCAGCACTTTGGGAGGCCTTGGCGGGAGGATCACTTGAGGTTAGGAGTTCGAGACCAACCTGGCCAACATAGGGAAACCCCGTCTCTACTAAAAATACAAAAATAAGCCAGGCATGGTGGCGCATGCCTGTGATCCCAGCTACTCAGGAAGCTGAGGCAGCAGAATCGCTTAAACGTGGGAGGTGGAGGTTGCAGTGAGCCGAGATCGTGCCATTGTACTCCAGCCTAGGCAACAAAGTGAAACTCTGTCTAAAAAAAAAGAGAGAGAGAGAGAGAGATAAATTGGTGAGGAGGGCATGACCAGCAGTTCAGTAATGGCAGAGAAAAAAACAGACAGGGAAAAGGACTAAAGTTGGAGAGCTAAACTTACCTCACTCTAAGAGCTGGCTAATCTCACTCTAAGTCTCAGCTCAGGCGTGATCTCAGAGCGTGACCCTGTCTCAAAAAATAACAAAAATAAATAAAATATCAATGCCTAGTATAGGATGAATATTTGTGTGTGTGTGTGAGACAGGGTCTTGATCGGTCACCCAGGCTGGAGTGCAGTGGCACAATCATGGCTCACTGCAGCCTCAACCTCCCAGCCTCAAGTGATCCTCCTGCCTCTGCCTCCTGTGTATCTGGGACTACAGGTGTGTGCCACCACACTCAACTGATTTTTTTATTTTTTTGTAGAGACAGGGTCTCAGAATGTTGGCCTGGGCTGGTCTCAAACTCCTGACCTCAAGTGATCCTCCTGCCTCAGCCTCCCAAAGTACTGGGATTACAAACGTGAACCACCATGCCCAGCAAAATTGATAACTTTTGTGTTTCAAAGGACACCATCAAAAAAGTGAGAACACCTTTTGGGATCCTTGTGCACCGTTGGTGGGAATGAAAAATGCTATGGCTGCTAGGAAAAAAGAGTTTGGCCATTCCTTATATAAATAATAAATACGAAGTAATCATATGATCCAGGAAGTCCGCTTCTGAGCATACCTTAAAAAACTGAAAGCAGCAACTCACATATTTGTTCACCCATGTTCACAGGCATATGATTTACCGCAGCCAAAGGTGGAAGCGACCTAAGTGTCCATGAAAGGATAAATAAGTCCGGGGGAGGTGGCTCATGCCTGTAACCCCAGCGCTTTGGGGGACCAAGGTGGGCAGATCTCTTGACCCTAGGAGTTTGAGACCAGCCTGGGCAACATGGTGAAACCCCACCTCTGCTAAAATTACAAAAATTAGCTGGGCATAGTGGCACACGCCTGTAACCCCCGCTACTCGGGAGGCTGAGCCGTGAGGATCGCTTGAGCCCAGGAGGTGGAGTGCAGTGAGCCGAGATCACGCCATTGCACTCCAGTGAAGCGACAGAGCAAGACTCTGTCTCAAAAATAAATAAATAAATAAATAAATAAATAAATAAATGGATAAATAGATCCAGAAATGTGATATCTACGTACAATAGGATATAATTCGGCATTAAAAAGAAATAAATTGGGGACATGTGCAGTGGCTCATGCTCCCAGCACTTTGAGAAGCCAAAGAGGGCGGATCACCTGAGGTCAGGAGTTCCAGACCAGCCTGGCCAACATGGTGAAACTCCATCTCTACTAAAATACAAAAATTAGCCGGAGTAGTGGTGGGCACCTGTAATTCCAGCTACTCAGAAAGCTGAGGTAGGAGAATCGCTTGAACCTGGGAGGCAGAGGTTGCCGTGGCTGAGCACCACTGCACTCCAGCCTGGGCAACAAGAGCGAAACTCCATCTCCAAAGAAAAAAAAAAGTAAATTGGCCAGTGGCAGTGGCTCACACCTGTAATCCCAGCACTTTCAGAGGTTGAGGCAGGAGGATCGCTTGAACCTAGGAGTTCGAGACCAGCCTGGGCAACATAAGGAGATGCACATCTCTACAAAAAATAAAAAAATTAAAACAATTAATTAGCCAGGCTTGGTGGTGCGTGCCTGTGGTCCCAGATACTTAGGAGGCTCAGGTTGGAGGCTTGCTTGAGTCCAGGAGTTGAAGACTGCAGTGAGCAATGATCACGCCACTGCACTTCAGCCTGGGCCACAGAGCAAAAGCCTGTCTTTTAAGAAAAAAAGAAGAGGTAAATTCTAACACATACTACGAGGTGAAGCTCGAGGACATTACGCTAAGTGAAATAAACACGTCAGAAAAGGACAAATACTTTATGATGCCATTTACATGAGATACCCCCAGTCAAATTCACGAATTCAGACAGTAGAATGGAGGTTGCAAAAGACCTTGAGGGAAGGGGTGCACGGGGAGTTGTGCAACGAGACAGGTATCTGGGTTGCAAGATGAAAACAATTCTGGAAATTGGCTTCACAATCTGAATGTATTTTAACAGTACTGAAGAGAACACTTAAAATGGATGGGAGGCAAAGAATACATTCGGCTTAAATGCAAACGTCCTGGCAGGGACAAACCGGACTGAAGCCAGGCCAGTTCAGCCACGCCCCTTCCTGCTCCCTTGTCACTCAGTGACAAAGAGGCGGGGCCATTGGATCTGTCCAATCAGGACCTCAGCTGGAAAGATGGGGGAGTGGCCACGCTGCGCATGCGCAGTGCGGACGTCGCCATTCCTGGCCCATGGCAAGATTGCGTTTCACCTGCTTCTGAGGGCAAAGGTGGCTCTGGCGCATCCTTTGTCGCGCCGTGACCTGCAGCTACTGACAGATCCATAGGGAGGACACCGGGACTTCCCGAACTCTGGGAAATGGTGAGTGTGCGGGACCAGTGTCCGAGGGGAGGTTTCTGGTTAGAACCGTCTGTGGCCGAGGCCGGGGACCTCCTTGCAGTCACCTCCGGGGTCTGCAGACCCGGGGGCCACCACGGGCGCAGTTAGGTCCTCGGTCCTCTCCGTGGGGGCTGGACCGGCAGCCGGGAGCCCCAGCGCCCTATCCCATCCCCGCGGGGCGACCTCGGCCCCCGGCCCTGGAGCCGCTCTGTGGGCAGCTCCGCACCCGCAGCCCCGCATCTCCCCAGATTGTTCAGTGACTGCGGGAGGGTCCTGGGGAGATCCCATCTCGGTCTGTGGGGTTTGTGCGTTTAAGAATCCACTTGGCTGGAAACCTTACGAAGAATCCTCGGGTGCATTTCCTCACTTGTGATAACCGAAGCCTGGGGAGGTCCTTGCTGCCGGGGTCAGGAGGACAAGAGGAGCTCCCAGAGGTTCCTGTGACTGCTCAAACGCCCCAGCTTTCATCACCAGGGACTGACCCCCCTCTAGTGCTCCCAGCACTCAAGCCTGGGGGTGTTTTTGACCTTCTGAATGTGGGCTTTCTTTTCGAACTGCGAGGACGGGGACTCCTTATCATAACTGATCAGAAAGTTTGTGTTTCTTGCCTTTGGACTCCTTGATCAAACATTAATTCTAGCCACCCTTCATTCTAGTTTCCTTTCGCTCTGGGTAATTTTGTTCCCTTGCGTGAATGTGTGCGATTTTTAGTTTCTTTGGTTTCTGGATGAAATTTATCGTGAGCTTGTTCAGGTTTTTAAAATTGTCTTGTTTGTGTTTCTTTATCC
>NW_012099209.1:4294525-4296358 GCF_000951045.1 Mandrillus leucophaeus | reverse complement strand
ATGCTGATATGTCAGTAATCTAGTTTGGGTACCATACCCTGAAAGGTGTAATATATAGTTTTTCAGAATTGGAATACTAATTATTTTTGTATAAAATAATCATCAGTAAGTAATGGTTTTCCTAAGGTGGTTATTTGTAGATCATATCTTTTATCTGTCAGTGTACTTGGGTCAAAAGCTAGTAGTGAGTCTCCTCATCTTAATTCAAGTAGGCTTAATATACATTACCTTGAATCTTCACATCCTGATGGTTTGGATGTATCCAGTTGAGCTATAGCTGCTTTATGATCTGCCAGTGTTTTGTAAATAGTTTTCCTGATTGTATTGGGTTTCTTATGTTATTCCAAGTCTGAGTTAGTAAAGTATTTCGCTTAGTACATTGGGTTTGCAGTCTTTCACCATCAAGTTTCTTAATATAAATAGATTGGTTTTTAAGATGCCTACCTTGTAATCAATATTGTAATTAAACACCTTTTGATATTCTGTGAGGTAATTTATATGAGTCATCATTGATTGTATTTCATTAAGTGTCTGTGAGATAGAGGAGAGTATGGAAGTGGTTGTTGACATGTGGAAGTTAAGTTTGTGTTTAAAATCAAACCCTGCTCTTAAGAAATAAAACTGTGGGCTGGGCACGGTTGGTCACGCCTGTAATCCCAGCACTTTTAGGAGGCCGAGGCGGGTGGATCACCTGAGGTCAGGAGTTCAAGACCACCCTGACCAACATAGCAAATCCTTCTCTACTAAAAATACAAAAAAGAAAAATTAGCTGGGCATGGTGGCGCACACCTGTAATCTCAGCTACTCAGGAGGTTGAGGCAGGAGAATTAGAATTGCTTGAACCCAGGAGGCAGAGGTTGCAATGAGCTGAGATAGCACCACTGTACTCCATCCTTGAGACTGTCTTGAAAAAAAAAATTAAATAAATAAATAAAGGTAATTTGCATATATTGTAGCCAACTTTGCCATCCAATGTGAATTTAGCATGTGTTGTATTATGTCAAATTCTGAATGGTGCTGTGTCTGTTCATTCAGTTTGATTTGTAAAGCTTGTTGGTCTAGGTACGTGTAGCCATTTTAGTAAATTATATTGAGAAATGGGTGAGGGTAAGGTTTTTTCACCTGTAGGATGATGAAATATAGTTCTAATATATGTTAAGGTGGAAGCATATTAATGTTGGTTGCCCCTTAAAATACATGTCTCATTGAGTGGTGTTGACTCTGTACATTTTTTTTTGTAAGTTTCTCAGTTGCGGTGTTTAACTGGTACCCTTGAAAACAAGTATATTTAAGACAACTCTGTCTACATAATCTTTTGTTGTTTTAGCATGTGTTTCAGAAGTCGTGTGTGTAGGCCAGGCATGGTGGCTCATGCCTATAATCCCAGCACTTTGAGAAACCAAGGTGAGTGAATCACCTGTGTCAGGAGTTTGAGACCAGCCTGGCCAACATGGCGAAACTTCGTCTCTATTGAAAATACAGAAAATTAGCTGGATGTGGTGGCAGGCGCCTGTAATTCCAGCTACTCAGGAGGCTGAGGCAGGAGAATTGCTTCCACCCAGGAGGTGGAGGTTGCAGCCAGCCGAGATTGCATCATTGCACTCTAGCCTGGATGACAGAGCAAGACTCTGTCTCAAAAAAAAAAAAAAATTGTGTGTGTAAAGTGATCAGGATCAGTTAAGGTTATTGGATGGGCCAGGCACAATGGCTCACACCTGTAATCCCAGCACTTTGGGAGGTCGAGGCAGGTGGATCTTGAGGTCAGGAGTTCCAGACCAGCCTGGCTAACATGGTAAAACCCTGTCTCTACTAAAAAATACAAAAATTAGCTGG
>NW_012099209.1:4289210-4289795 GCF_000951045.1 Mandrillus leucophaeus | reverse complement strand
AGGATGGTCTCGATCTCCTGACCTCGTGATCCGCCCGTCTCGGCCTCCCAAAGTGCTGGGATTACAGGCTTGAGCCACCGCGCCCGGCCCAGCTGATTTTTTTTTAATGGGCTTCATTGATGTTATTGCAGAGGACATGCAAAAGAAACTACCATCAGAGTGAACAGGCAACCTACAGAATGGGAGAAAATTTTTGCAATCTACCCATCTGGCAAAGGGCTAATATCCAGATCTACAAAGAACTTAAAACAAATTTACAAGAAAAAAACAACCCCATCAAAAAGTGGGCAAAGAATATGAACAGACACTTCTCAAAAGAAGACATTTATGCAACCAACTAACACATGAAAAAATGTTCATCATCACTGGTCATCAGAGAAATGCAAATCAAAACCACAGTGAGATACCATCTCACACCAGTTAGAATGGCAATCATTAATAAGTCAGGAAACAACAGATACTGGAGAGGATGTGGAGAAATAGGAACACTTTTACACTGTTGGTGGCAGTGTAAACTAGTTCAACCATTGTGGAAGACAGTGTGGCGATTCCTTAAGGATCTAGAACTAGAAATACCATTTGACC
>NW_012099209.1:4287042-4289160 GCF_000951045.1 Mandrillus leucophaeus | reverse complement strand
AGACTGTCTTGAAAAAAAAAATTAAATAAATAAATAAAGGTAATTTGCATATATTGTAGCCAACTTTGCCATCCAATGTGAATTTAGCATGTGTTGTATTATGTCAAATTCTGAATGGTGCTGTGTCTGTTCATTCAGTTTGATTTGTAAAGCTTGTTGGTCTAGGTACGTGTAGCCATTTTAGTAAATTATATTGAGAAATGGGTGAGGGTAAGGTTTTTTCACCTGTAGGATGATGAAATATAGTTCTAATATATGTTAAGGTGGAAGCATATTAATGTTGGTTGCCCCTTAAAATACATGTCTCATTGAGTGGTGTTGACTCTGTACATTTTTTTTTGTAAGTTTCTCAGTTGCGGTGTTTAACTGGTACCCTTGAAAACAAGTATATTTAAGACAACTCTGTCTACATAATCTTTTGTTGTTTTAGCATGTGTTTCAGAAGTCGTGTGTGTAGGCCAGGCATGGTGGCTCATGCCTATAATCCCAGCACTTTGAGAAACCAAGGTGAGTGAATCACCTGTGTCAGGAGTTTGAGACCAGCCTGGCCAACATGGCGAAACTTCGTCTCTATTGAAAATACAGAAAATTAGCTGGATGTGGTGGCAGGCGCCTGTAATTCCAGCTACTCAGGAGGCTGAGGCAGGAGAATTGCTTCAACCCAGGAGGTGGAGGTTGCAGCCAGCCGAGATTGCATCATTGCACTCTAGCCTGGATGACAGAGCAAGACTCTGTCTCAAAAAAAAAAAAAATTGTGTGTGTAAAGTGATCAGGATCAGTTAAGGTTATTGGGTGGGCCAGGCACAATGGCTCACACCTGTAATCCCAGCACTTTGGGAGGTCGAGGCAGGTGGATCTTGAGGTCAGGAGTTCCAGACCAGCCTGGCTAACATGGTAAAACCCTGTCTCTACTAAAAAATACAAAAATTAGCTGGGTGTGGTGGCAGGTGCCTGTAATCCTAGCTACTCGGGAGGCTGAGGCAGGAGAATCACTTGAACCCAGGAGGCGGAGGTTGCGGCAAGCGGAGATCACGCCACTGTACTCCAGCCTGGGCGACAGAGCAAGACTCTGCCTCGTTGGGGGGATAGAAAGATTATTGGGTGTAATCTGTTTCCAGTCTAATTCTACTAGTGAGGATTTTTTTAGTTCTGTCAAAAAATTGTGGTTCTGTCAAATAAGTTTGACTTTTGGCATGATTATAGCAAGGTTGGGGAAGGCAAAATTTCCCAAAAGTGGAAAGTTAGAGAATCATTTTAGTATGTCTTATCCTCTTCTATTATATATCACAGTCCAATGGGTATCCCAGTGGCATTGGTATTTTTTCCCGTGGAGGTCTGAAAGTTGGGTATATGTAATATGAATGGTTGGTGTGATAGCTGTGTCTGGTGTTGTACCATCTTTTAGATCTGCTTTGTAATCATAATCTTTACTTCCTTCAAGTCTGGGTTGGTACCAGAATTCATACCAAGTATCAACAAATGACTTGTAGGAGTATATATCATATTTATGCTTGTCATGTTAGTTCTTCTAGTATACTTTTTTTGTTGTTGTTGTTGTTGTTTGGTTTTTTTTTTTTTTTTGAGACGGAGTTTTGCTCTTTCGCAGTCTGGAGTGCAGTGGCTCGATCTCGGCTCACTGCAACCTTGCCTTCCAGTTTCAAGCAATTCTCCTGCCTCCTGAGCAGTTGGGATTACAGGTGCCTGCCACCACACCCAGCTAACTTTTGTATTTTTAGTAGAGTTGGGATTTCACCATGTTGGCCAGGCTGGTCTCAAACTCCTGACCTTGTGATCCACCCACTACAGCCTCTCAAAGTGCTGGGATTACAGGCAAGAGCCACCATGCCCGGCCTCAGTATATGGTTTGACTGTGGTAGTTGGATTGGTGTTGGGTCTGACAGATGGCTTTTATCTAATGATCTGTTTTGTTTTGTTTTGTTTTGTTTGTGTTTTTTTTTGAGACGCAGTCTCACTGTGTTGCCCAGGCTGGAGTGCAGTGGCGTGATCTCGGATCACTGCAACCTCCACCTCCTGGGTTCAGGCGATTCTCCTGCCTCAGCCTTCCAAGTAGCTGGGATTATAGGCATGAGCCACCATGCCAGCTAATTTTTGTATTTT
>NW_012099209.1:4284209-4286992 GCF_000951045.1 Mandrillus leucophaeus | reverse complement strand
AAAGGATGAGTTCATGTCCTTTTTAGTGACATGGATGAAGCTGGAAACCATCATTCTGAGCAAACTATCGCAAGGACAAAAAACCAGACTCCACATGTTCTCACTCATAGGTGGGAATTGAACAATGAGAACACTTGGACATAGTGTGGGAAACATCACACACCAGGGCCTGTCATGGGGGTGGAGGGAGGCGGCAGGGATAGCATTAGGAAATATACCTAATGTAAATGATGAATTAACGGGTGCAGCACACCAACATGATACATGTATACATGTGTAACAAACCTGCACGTTGTGCACATGTACCCTAGAACTTAAAGTATAATAAAAAAAAGATAATAACAGTGCTCAATGGGTAAGTTTCATCCTAAACTCTTCCTTAAGCAGCATAGTAGAGAGCTGTTACTAGCAGCAGTATGTATCAAGAGAAATATGTGTTTTCTCCTCTCTCATTAAGCAGTTAAGCAATACAACTTATATAACAGGTTAGTAGCCAAGCCAGACCACCGCAGCCCTTGGAGTCTGCAGGTTCACCTAAGCCTCCAATGGTTCCTAATGCTGCATTTAGTTCACAAATTTAAGGAATAGAAACCTGGCTGTGGCACCTAGGTTCTACCAGGTCTGGTCTGACATCCATTCTGAGCCTGATCGGCCAGTCTGCTTCAACTAAGTTAATCAAGTAAATCTGATGCAATGGTTCCAAAGTCTCTAGGTGGCAAAGACAAGTCTCAAGATGAAAAGGAAGGTGAATTAGGTGGAGCATAGGAGAACTTAGAGAGGCTAAAGGTGATCTTGGAGAAACTAAGTCTCCATGCTGAGAGTGCACTGTTGCTGTCAGTCTGCAAACTATTAATCAGATACTGTGGTTGGCAAGCAGATGGTGCAATTTGTCGTTTGTCTGCAGTGATGTGTATGCTTTGTGTTACCCTGGTTTATCTGGTTGGAATTTAAGTAATAATAAGATAGTAAAGTCACTCTGATGACTAGTAGAGGTGAATGAGAAAGGCAGTAAGACCAGCCGAGAAGCTACACAAATTTGTAGCCAGGTTGTTGTTCTTTTTTTTTTTTTTTGAGATTGAGTCTTGCTCTGTTGCCTAGGCTGGAGTGCAAGGGCTCACTGCAGCCTCTGCTCATTGCAGCCTCCGCCTCCTGGGTTCAAGCGATTCTCCTGCCTCAGCCTCCCTGATAGCTGGGATTACAGGTGCCTGCCACCATACCCGGCTAATTTTTGTATTTTTCAGTAGAGACAGGGTTTCACCATGTTGGTCAGGCTGGTCTTGAACTCCTGACCTCAGGTGATCCACCCACCTCGGCCTCCCAAAGTGCTAGGATTACAGGCATGAGCCACTACACCCAGCCCAGGTTGTTGTTCTTAAGCAAGTAAACTTGTTATTCCAGTGATGGCTACAGGCGATGTTGAAGCTAAAAATACTAGGTAAGTGGCAAGTAAAACTGGATTGAAGTGCACCTTCAATTATTCTTATGGAAACACTGATGCAATCAGTGACTTGAAGAAAACAGTGTAGTGCCACTGTTGTAGAAGGTGTGACAAATCTAGGTCTAGTGAAAATTTGGAGAAAAGTTGGAGATTTTGCATAATTCTAAGTCTCCTCTTTTTCCTGTAGTCAATAAGTATATCTATATCCATGGGCCAGGATGTCCTGCTGGGAGATAGTGTTGTCATTTAGTCAAATGCTCACCTTGTAAGGTATAATCTTTGTGTCATTGTCTTTCTTATCCTTTGTGACTGTTAAGGTTGGTTGATTAAAGTAAGAGTAGAAGGGCCAGGTGCGGTGGCTCATGCCTATAATCCCAGCCCTTTGGGAGGTCACGGTGGGCAGATCCCTTGAGGCCAGGAGTTTGACACTCACCTGGCCAACATGGCAAAAACCCATCTCTACTGAAAATACAAAAAATTAACTGGGCATGGTGGTGTGTACCTGTAATCTCAGCTACTCAGAGGCTGAGGCAGGAGAATCGCTTGAACCCAGGAAGTGGAGGTTGCAGTGAGCTGAGATCGTGTCACTGCACTCCAGCCTGGGCAACAGAGTGTGACAATTTCTCAAAAAAAGAAAAAAAAAAAAAAAGAGTCTGACTTAATTCATATACATTTTTATAACAAAGATGTTGTTTGTTCCTCCTGTAACTTCTTTCAAGGTTTTTCTTTGTCTTTTAATTTTCTCTTTGAATATGATACACCCAGATGTGGATTTGGGGGTATATATGTTGCTTGGCATTCCTGGATATGTCCTTTCATGTATATCGTTAATTTTGGGAAATTATCAGTCGTTATTGCTTCAATTATTTCTTCTGTTTCTTTCTCTTTCTTCTTTAGTTAGTACTATTATGTGTATGTTCCACTTTTTGTAATTTTCTGACAGTTTTTGGATCTTCTGATGTCTTTTTTCTCCTTTTCAGTTTGGCGGGTTATACTGACAGTTCTTCAAGATCACTGATCATCTCTTCAGATATTTCCATTGTATTGATGAACCTCTAAGGTTGTTCTTCATTTCTGTTGTGGTGTATTTTATGTCCTTCGTTACCTTTTGATTCTTCGTTAGAATTTCTATGTCTCAGGCCGGGCACGGTGGCTCAAGCCTGTAATCCCAGCACTTTGGGAGGCCGAGGCTGGTGGATCACGAGGTCAGGAGATCGAGACTATCCTGGCTAACATAGTGAAACCCTGTCTCTACTAAAAATACAAAAAACTAGCAGGGCGTGGTGGTGGGCGCCTGTAGTCCCAGCTACTTAGGAGGCTGAGGTGGGAGAATGGTGTGAACCCG
>NW_012099209.1:4282989-4284159 GCF_000951045.1 Mandrillus leucophaeus | reverse complement strand
TGAGCAACACAGAAGATTTCTGTGTTTCCAACTGAGGTGATTTCTGCATTTCCAACTGAGGTACTGGGTTCATCTCACTGGGGTTTGTTAGACAGTGGGTGCCACCCACAGAGCAGGGCGGGGCGTCGCCTCACCCGGGAAGCACAAGGGGTTGGGATATTCCCTTTCCTAGCCAAGGGAAGCCATGACAGACGGTATCTGAAAAATCAGGACTCTCCCACCCTAATACTGCACTTTTCCAACAGTCTTAGCAAATGGCACACCAGGAGATTATATCCCGCACCTGGCTCGGAGGGTCCCATGCCCACAGAGCCTCACTCACTGCTAGCACAGAAGTCTGAGATTGAACTGCAAGGTGGCAGCGAGGCTGGGGGAGGGGTGTCCACCATTGCTGAGGCTTGAGTAAGTAAACAAAGCGGCTGGGAAGCTGGAACTGGGTGGAGCCCACTGCAGCTCAAGGAGGCCTGCCTGCCTCTGTAGACTCCACCTCTGGGGGCAGGGCATAGCCGAACAAAAGGCAGCAGAAACTTCCCTGTCTGACAGCTTTGAAGAGAGTAGTGGTTCTCTCAACACAGAGTTTGAGATCTGAGAATGGACAGAGTGCCTCCTCAAGTGGGTCCCGGACCCCCAAGTAGCCTAACTGGGAGAGACCTCCCAGTAGGGGCTGACTGACACCTCATACAGCCAGGTGTCCCTCTGAGATGAAGCTTCCAGAGGAAGGATCAGGCAACAACATTTGCCATTCTTCAATATTTGCTGTTCTGCAGCCTCTGCTGGTGATAGGCAGGCAAACCGGGTCTCCAACAGACCTGCAGCTGAGCATCCTCCAACAGACCTGCAGCAAACTCCAACAGACCTGCAGCTGAGGATCCTGACTGTTAGAAGGAAAACTAACAAACAGAAAGGACATCCACACCAAAACCCCATCTGTATGGCACCATCATCAAAGACCAAAGGTAGATAAAACCACGAAGATGGGGAGAAACTAGAGCAGAAAAGCTGAAAATTCTAAAAATCAGAGCACCTCTTCTTCTCCAAAGGAATGCGGCTCCTCGCCAGCAACGGAACAAAGCTGGACGGAGAATGACTTTGACGAGTTGAGAGAAGAAGGCTTCAGACGATCAGTAATAACAGACTTCTCTGAGATAAAGGAGGATGTTCAAACCCATC
>NW_012099209.1:4273414-4277724 GCF_000951045.1 Mandrillus leucophaeus | reverse complement strand
TTTTTTTTTCATATTGTTCAACATTTCCTTGAGAACCCTTAGTATATTAATCATATTTGGTTTAAATTTCTTATCTGACAATTCCAACATCTCTTCTATACCTAATCTGGTTCTGGCGCTTGACCTCTGTCTTCTAATTCTGTTCTTAAAACCTTTTCGTATTTCGTATATTTTCTTGTTGAAAACTGGACAAGATGTACTGGGAAAAAGAAACTGAGGTAAATAGGCCTTGAGTGTGAGTTCTAGGTTTATCCTACTGGGTTTTGTCTCTGTTTACTGTTTTCAGTAGCTGTAGATGTCAGAGGTTAAAATTTCCTTTGGTGTCCTTGCTTTTCTCTCTCCTGTCATCTTTGGGGTTCTCTAGACACTTGCTAAATAAAGTCTGAAACATGCAGAAGGAAACTGCAATATTCTTTCATTGCAGCCACCTGTTTTTAAACAGAAACTCTAATGACAATACTGGTAATCTGTAGGTGGAAGGGAAACATGTTATAGTCCTATGATTTGATCTCAGTCTTTTAGTGAGCCTGTGCCCCTGAGCTGTAATGTTTTGTGATATGATATGATTAGTCTTTGTATGTGATTCCTAGCACAGAGCTCCTAAATCCCTTGAATTTCACAAGTGAGAAGGGTGAAAGGATCCTCCTTATTTGCAAAGTAGCACTCTTAGGAGATCCTAGATGACTTTAGGATTAGGATTGGTGACCACAAAGACCCACCCTTGAAGTTTCAGCCCTAGCCCCCAGCCTCACAAAAGAAAAGAGGAGCTGGAGATTGAATTAATCATTAGTGTGTAATGATTTAATCAATCATATCTATCTGATGGGACCTTCATAAATATTGGGGCTCTGAGAACTTCCATGTTGGTGAACATATTGAGGTGCCGTGAGGATGGCACACCCAGGGAATGCATGGAAACTTCCCACCTCCTCCCCATACCGACCAATGGGCCTCTTCCACTTGGCTGTTTGTGAGTTGTATGTTTTGTAATTAAACCAGTGATGCTAAGGAAGTCACTCTCCTGACTTCTGAGGGAGGCCCTAGTGAATTACTGACCTATAAAGGGTGTTGTGAGAACTCCAGATTTGTAGTTGGCATATAGAAGCATGGGTGGCCTGGGCACCCCACTGTGTGACTTGCATCTGACATGGGGGCAGTCTTGTGGGACTGAGTGCTTAACCTGTGGAGTCTGACTAATTCTGGGTACTTAAAATTGGATTATATTTTAGGGCACAGTCAATGTCAGAGAGTTGGAGAATGGTGTTGGAAAAGACACCTTGTATTGGTGTTGGGAAGACAAAAAATGGTTCACTTTCACACATGCTTCTGTGTCCCTGCTCCCAGATCACATAGGCTTTGGCAAACTCCTAGTAGGTTAGGCTTTTGTTGAAATGGATTTTTTTGAGAATAGGCCTTCTTAAGAAGAACATGATGTTCTGGGAATATTATAAAATTGTTCCTTTTCCTATTTGTCTCTCAAATTTTAGAGAGAAAACTTTGCCTTATGACCCTCAATTCTTTAATGGATCTAAGAAGAGTAATTGATTTGATGTTTGTTTATTTTTTACTTGCGTGGCTGGGAATGACAATTTCTACGTTCCTTACTTGTAAGACCAGAAATTGGAAGTCTCTGACTTCATTTTTTTGTGATGTTTGATGGATGATCGCTTTAAAATCTCATTCTTGCCAGGCATGGGGGCTCATGCCTATAATCCCAGCACTTTGGGAAGTGGAGGCAGGCAGATCGCTTGAGCCCAGGAGTTCAAGACCAACCTGGCCAACATTGTGAAACCCTGTCTCTACTAAAAACACAAAAATTAGACGGGTGTGGTGGTGCACACCTGTAATCCCAGCTACTCAGGAGGCTGAGGCACAAGAATCGCTTGAACCCAGGAGGCGAAGCTTGCAGTGAGCCGAGATCACGCTACAGCACTCCAACCTGGGCAACAGTGAAACTCGGTCTCAAAAAAAAATGAAATAAAATAAAATCTCATTCCTCCTTTTCCACTATATACCCCACATCCAGATACGATAGGAAGAAAGCCTGGGTCACCCTCATTTGGTGCTGGTGAGACATCCAATCCACATTAGCCCCTGCCTATATGCATGAACTCTCACACTAGCCCACTCCCTAACCTCAGTGAAAACTCCAAGCCAGCCTACCCGCTCTTCCCAAGGTCTCAAGTATACATGTAATAAACCTTCTCCTGGTGTAGGGATTTTGTAGAGGTCTAAGTTGCCATACGTACCTCCTCAGGCCTGAGCTCTTAACTTCCCAGTAACCTCCTAGATCCATGAAATATGAGAGAGACAAAAGGAAGAACTGAGCCTGTGATAAATATTACACAAACAAGTTGAAATTAATACTTCTGCAAAGGAATATTTTCATTCAGCCAGCTGGATTTGAGTAGTCATAGTGGAACAGGAATTAAAAGAAATTTCAAAGACGTGTAAGCAAAAACTCAGTTATATGTAAGAAAAACCAGTTCCCCCTGAGGAAGAGAAAGAGCTGAAGTCCTTTAAAAATTGACTGCCTGTTTTTCTGTGGCTAGTGAGCCTTATCTCTCCCTCTCCCAGGCATTGTGAAGACTCTGTTTCTCTAGCTGTGCAGCTGCAAGGTCACTAAACAGATAATCTCAAGTCGTAAAACATGTTGTTCCTTGAAAAGTAAGAAATAATGTAATGCATGTCTTAATTGAATAACTGTCTTTGTTTCTCACTTCTGTCCCCCTGCACAAATCTCCCCCCACCCCACGAAATACTGAAAAGGTAGCTTGACTCTTTGTTCGAGGCTCAGTCCTTTAGATGTTAATCCAACTGGGTCAGCGCACCTAAGTAATTAAATAATTCCTCCTCAACGTGTCAATCTCTGATTCCTTAAAAATCCCACTGCAGTAGTGGCCCGGAGTCCTTCAGGACTTGGCCAGCAGCTCCTCATGACAATTTAGCTTTCCACAGGCCTCCTGGCCTCTCGTTTATTGATGGGAATAAAAGAAAAGCCTACCGTTCTTGAAGGTGTATTTATTTATTGAAACCTTACCCAGATTGATTCCATGTTTAATGAAATGCTGAGTAAGATGCTTCATAAGGTAGGAAATGAGTTTCTCACAAGGGATTAGAGGTCTTAAAATTTGTTTCATTTGTATAGCATTTCTCTTTTCCAATGTGAGCTTGAGTCCACCTTTAGAGAACAATAAAGTTCCAAATAATCACAGTAAAAATATAGAAGTAATTGATCAGGCACAGTGGCTCACGCCTGTAATCCTAGCACTTTGGGAGGCCGGGGGGTGGGGCAAATTGCCTGCACTCAGGAGTTCGAGACCAGCCTGGCCAACATGGCAAAACCCTGTCTCTACTAAAAATACAAAAAATTAGCTGGGTGTGGTGGCACATACCTGTAGTCCCAGCTACTCAGGAGGCTGAGGCACAAGAATCATTTGACCTCCAGAGGCAGAGGTTGCAGTGAGCCAAGATCAGACCACTGAACTCCAGCCTGGGCAATAAAGCAAGACTCTGTTTCAAAAAAAGAAAAAGAAAAAAGAAAAAAATAGAAGTAACTTCTGTGTGTTCATGATCGCATGAATTTTATGAGGAAGTCAGTGTGGACAGTTGTAGTTCTGACAGCCGAGTCATACACCAAATGTTTGGAGAACACAGAATTGTATGGGAACTTCTTATAAATCGAGTATAGATCCCCAGTACCACCAGTCTTACCCATCCTCCTGTAAACATATGTGGAATGTTTCAGAACTCAGTCTCCTTTGAGGATGTGGCTGTGAACTTCACCCTGGAGGAGTGGGCTTTGCTGGATTCTTCACAGAAAAAGCTCTACGAAGATGTGATGCAGGAGACCTTCAAAAACCTGGTCTGTCTAGGTAAGGATATCAACATTTCTCTCCTCAGTTAAATATAGAACACAGAACAAGTGTTTATTGCTTGACAGCTGTGTTCCAAGATTTGAAATGTGGAAAGGGAATCTTTCGGTGATTGAATCAGACAGAGTCACAGCTAATCATGAAACTAGACTATAATGATTTTCTATAATTTGTAATAATTTATAACGGTGTTTCTGGGTGTGCATTTTAGGAAAAAAGTGGGAAGACCAGGACATTGAAGATGACCACAGAAACCAGGGGAGAAATCGAAGGTGAGTTGCATCCACAGAAGAATAGCAGCCCGTGGGGGAATTTCAGAAGAAAGCAGGCAAAACAATTAAGCACAGCTTCAAATTTAGTTATTCCTAGAAAACTTTCACTGAAAATGTTTTCTTAAAAACATCATAGATGTTCAGGATGTGAAAAATAAATCAC
>NW_012099209.1:4270936-4272919 GCF_000951045.1 Mandrillus leucophaeus | reverse complement strand
GGTGGCTCATACCTGTAATCCTAGCACTTTGGGAGGCCAAGGCGGGTGGATTACCTGAGGTCAGGAGTTCAAGACCAGCCTGGCCAACATGGCAAAACCCCATCTCCACTAAAAATACAAAAATTAGCCGGCCATGGTAGTGTGCTCCTATAATCCCAGCTATTCAGGAGGCTGAGGCAGGAAAATCGCTGGAACCCGGGAGGCAGAGGCTGCAGTGAGCCTAGATCACACCACTGCGCTCCAGCCTGAGTGACAGAGCAAGACTCTGTCTCAAAAAAAAAAAAAAAAGAAAAAAAAGCATTAGCCAGGCATGCTGGCACGCATCTATAGCGCATCTATAGTCCCAGCTGCTCAGGAGGCTGAGATGGGAGGATTGGTTGAGCCCAGGAATTCAAGGCTTCATTGAGCTGTGATCGTGCCACTGCACTCCAGCCTGGGTGAGAGAATGAGACTCCATCTCTTATTTAAACAAAACAAACAAAAAAATTGACTGTTTTGATCATAACTACAGTTGAGTCTTCTTCCAGAGCATTGAATATATTAACTTTCAAACAATTCAGACAGTGCAGATATCCTACACTTCCTCCAAAAATGGTTAAAATGTAATTCTCATACCTACTAATAAATACAAAATAATTTAAAAGCCACTGATAATGTACTGCTCATTTTTTACAGAGGTCATATGGTTGAGAGACTCTGTGAAAGTAGAAAAGGTAGCAAATGTGGAGAAACCACAAGCCAGATGCCAAATGTTAATATCAACAAGGAAACTTCTACTGGAGCAAAACCACATGAATGCAGCTTTTGTGGGAAAGACTTCATGCATCATTCATCCCTTAATAGGCACATGAGATCTCACATTGGACAGAAACCAAATGAGTATCAAGAATATGACAAGCAACCATGTAAACGTAAAGCGGTTGGGAAAACCTTCAGTTATCGCCACTGTGTTCGCAAACATGAAAGAACTCACACTGGAGGGAAGCCCTATGAATGTAAACAATGTGGGAAAGCCTTTATATATTACCAGCCTTTTCAAAGACATGAAAGGATTCATGCTGGAGAGAAACCCTATGAATGTAAGCAATGTGGAAAAACCTTTATATATTACCAGTCTTTTCAAAAACATGCTCACACTGGAAAGAAACCCTATGAATGTAAACAGTGTGGGAAAGCCTTTATATGTTACCAATCTTTTCAAAGACATGAAAGGACTCACACTGGAGAGAAACCCTATGAATGTAAGCAATGTGGTAAGGCCTTCAGTTGCCCCACATACTTTCGAACTCATGAAAGAACCCATACTGGAGAAAAACCCTACAAGTGTAAAGAATGTGGTAAAGCTTTCAGTTTTCTCAGTTCTTTTCGAAGGCATAAAAGGACTCACAGTGGAGAGAAACCCTATGAATGTAAAGAATGTGGAAAAGCCTTCTTTTATTCTGCAAGCTTTCAAGCACATGTAATAACACACACTGGGGCTCGACCTTATAAATGTAAAGAATGTGGGAAAGCCTTCAACTCTTCTAATTCCTGTCGAGTGCATGAAAGAACTCATATTGGAGAAAAACCATATGAATGTAAACGGTGTGGCAAATCATTCAGTTGGTCCATTTCTCTTCGAATGCATGAAAGAACTCATACTGGAGAGAAACCCTATGAATGTAAACAGTGTCATAAAACCTTCAGTTTTTCAAGCTCCCTTCGAGAACACGAAACAACTCACACTGGAGAGAAACCCTATGAATGTAAACAATGTGGGAAAGCCTTCCGTTTTTCAAGTTCCCTTCAAAGACATGAAAGGACTCACAGTGCAGAAAAACCCTATGAATGTAAACAGTGTGGGAAAGCCTTCAGGTGTTCAAGTTATTTTCGAATTCATGAAAGGTCGCACACTGGAGAGAAACCCTATGAATGTAAACAGTGTGGAAAAGTTTTCATTCGTTCCAGTTCCTTTCGACTGCATGAAAGGACACACACTGGAGA
>NW_012099209.1:4267207-4269741 GCF_000951045.1 Mandrillus leucophaeus | reverse complement strand
AGGCAGAAGTTGCAGGGAGCTGAGATCACGCCACTGCACCCCAGCTTGGGCAACAGAATGAGACACTGTTTCAAGAAAAAAAAAAGTGGGAAAATCTTCAACTGTCTTCTGGAGTGTGAATATATGAAAAGACTCAGAGTAGGGTAAAAGTCTATAAATGTAAGAAATTTGGGAAAGCCTTCACACAGCCTTTTGAGCACACATGAGAATGTATACTGGAGAGAAACCCTATATATATTGAGAATGTGGGAAATTCTTCATCCTAGTTCTTTTGTTGTTGTTAACGATACAAAAATATTTTCATTTAATAAAGATTGTCAGGTTATATTTAATGAGAAAGAAAGTATCACGTAAACAGCCCAGTAATAAAATTTTATTCTTATAAATTATTTTATTTTTCTTTAAAATTGGAACATATTCTTATTATGCTTTCCAAAGGACATATTGATTTAGATGTGACTCATTCTTCAGTGGATTCTACAGAAGAAATCATATGAGAGCTGATTTCCAGTTCAGCAACAGCATTTTTTACTTCTGCAGTTATTTTTTTCTATCCAATCTGGCTGAGTCTTGGTTGAGTAGTTCATGCTGCTATTTGAAGTCCCTGGGTGTGAGGTAGGGATCCTTAAGTTTTCTCTCATAATATGTCCTCTGTTGAGACCTACACTGTTAAGATTTTCAACACAAGATAACTCTTGGACTGGCCTTGTAAAAATGGAGAGTAAACATTTGACCCACTTTGTCTGTAGAAGCTTGGTGCAGACTTCTGCTAATATCTCATTTGTTCTGTAGATGGACTTCTAATTTTTGTCTCTCTTATCTTGCTCTTTCTTCAGTCTCCCATTTAAACTTCTCTACATATTCTATATCATGTTCATTTCCATATGACTTTTCAGATTTACTACTTCTGTTACAGTCTTGCCAATGCACCACAGTATAGCAGTTTTTTGTTTTCTGAGGTAGTATGTGGAGTTCTTTGTCTTACTTCCAAGAATATTAAGGAATGCAGACACAAGGGTGAGATTGGAGCAAAAGTTTAATAAGCAAAGAAAGAAAGCTCTCTGCAGCAGAGAGTGGAGCCCAAATGGATTGCCCACTATGAGGCTGGGTCTGGGATTTTTATAGACTGGAAAGGGGAAGAAATGTGCTGACTAGTCTGAAGGCTGTCTTGGCAAAGCATGATTCAGCCTGGCCCAGGACCTTGGCCTGGGATCAATCAGAGGCTGAAGTGATGATTCATAGAGGCTAAAGAATGTCTAAAAAAAGAAAGTGCCCACCAGAACCCACCAGAGCCCACCAGGTATATGCCCATAAAAGGAGTACAGGCTATTTCCTGAAAGCCCACTAGTTATACAAAGGATGAAGGCATTTGTATGTTGGGCCTTGTTCCTTTCTTTAAGTGAGCTAAAGGTTTGTGCAAGTTTCCTCATCTGAGTGGGCTAAAAGTTCTATCTGTGCAGCTGTGGGCATATCTCTAGGCACGACTCCCTGTGCTAATTATTATTATTTTTTAATCCAATCAGAGAACTTGTGATATGTGGGAAGAAGGCACTAACAAGTGGGTCAGGGGCTCTCCAAAATCCCTTCCCTTGCTGTTTACCTAAGGCAAGCTAGCTAACTCCTCTCACTTCTTGTTCTAACACCTTTTTATTCTCAAATTCTTTACATTTCTGATGTATCGTTTTGGTAGATAATAGTTCCTGTTGAAGAACTTGATTGTTTTCAGCCAGATATAGTCATTTTGAAGATGCACCTTCCAGTTCTGCTGTAAGATTATCAATCTTATATCTTTTTAATCTGAATATTCATTTCAAGTTGACTGGTTTTTAAATATCCATGGAAACTAAACTCTTCAGTTTCATATTCATTTAACTTCTTTTCTGTCATTGCTAAGAGTTTTTTATGCATCCTAGTTCATTTTGAGACCATGAAACCATGCACACATTTAAGAGCAGCTTCTTGATTGTAAGCAATATGGAAATGTCTTCAATTACATATGCAACCCTTTCCACCACCTTAGAACAAATTGAAGGACTGAGGAGGGAGGACTTGGGTCCCAACAGGCCTTTCTTGGAACCTAGTCTGAAGTTAAGAAACACTGCCAGCCCTTAGCTCACATATGTGACTGCACAGAATTGAGAGGGCTCCCACAATCTGCCTTTAACCTTTCATCAATGTCCTTGGTTCAGATCTTTGGGGATGCTGTGGTTCTGAAAACAAAGGTGCATCCCACAGTTCTCCAATGGGATCTGCCTGCGGACACCCTAATTCATGGTTGTCAGCATCATGTTATTCCAATGCTGTCAGGAGGTCATGTCCAGCTCCGTTTCCCATCCAAACCCACACTGTAGATTCTTGCTGGTCAATGTGTTTAAAAGTTCACACTAAGGCCGGGCACGGTGGCTCATACCTGTAATCCCAGCACTTTGGGAGGTCAAGGCAGGCAGATCGCGAGGTGAGGAGATTGAGACCATCCTGGCTAATGTGGTGAAACACCGTCTCTACTAAATACAAAAAATTAGCCAGGCGTGATG
>NW_012099209.1:4264863-4265602 GCF_000951045.1 Mandrillus leucophaeus | reverse complement strand
TGAATGTAAACAGTGTGGAAAAGTTTTCATTCGTTCCAGTTCCTTTCGACTGCATGAAAGGACACACACTGGAGAGAAACCCTATGAATGTAAACTATGTGGGAAAGCCTTCAGTTTTTCAAGTTCCCTTCGAGAACATGAAAAAATTCACACTGGGAATAAACCGTTTGAATGTAAGCGGTGTGGTAAGGCCTTCCTTCGTTCCAGTCAAATTCGATTGCATGAAAGGACTCACACTGGAGAGAAACCGTATCAGTGTAAACAATGTGGAAAAGCCTTCATTTCTTCCAGTAAATTTCGAATGCATGAGAGAACTCACACAGGAGAGAAACCCTATCGATGTAAACAATGTGGGAAAGCCTTCAGATTCTCAAGTTCTGTTCGAATTCATGAAAGGTCTCACACTGGAGAGAAACCTTATGAATGCAAACAATGTGGAAAAGCCTTCATTTCTTCCAGTCACTTTCGACTGCATGAAAGGACTCATATGGGAGAGAAAGCCTAAGAATATAAGCAACATTCTGAAGCCTTCAGTTTTTCCAGCTCCTTCTGAATACACGAAAGAGTTCATACTGGACAAAAGCTGTGTGAATGCAAACATTGTTTTAAAGCCCTGGATTGTTCCAGTTTCTTTTGAACACATGAAAGAATTCCCACTGGTGAGAAACCATATGAATGTAAACATTGTGATTAATCCTTCAGTTGACCTAATTCATTTCTTTTTTTTTTTTTTTTTTTT
>NW_012099209.1:4258205-4261548 GCF_000951045.1 Mandrillus leucophaeus | reverse complement strand
TGACAACCCAGGTAGCTCTAAAGTGACAGGGTGGAAGAAGCCGTGGCAGAATGTGTGTCATGGGACACATGCCCCTTGACCATACAAGATCCACTGTCCCATAACCACCAGCTCTGCACCAACCACCACAGAAGCCTCAAAACCAACAGTGGCATCACAGAGACGTAGCCCTACCATGTCCCAGCTACAGGACACAGTCAGACAAGATCAGGCACGTTCAGGGTGGTATGGCCATAGACTGCAGGACACAATCAAACTTCTTACCTTCCCTAACTTGCCCACCCCAGATTTTCTGGCACATTCCACCTGGCTCGGGCACTGACAATGACGAGGTCTTCTCCTCTGTGCGTGTCACGTGTGCTGCTGCAGGGCTGGTTTCATAGCCTGGCCTCCAAGGCCAGCACTTACTGCTTTGTGGAACAGAACCCACCCTGCAGAACTCCAGCCTTGTGGTATACGGGAGGCCGCCATGTCAGAGAGGTGCCACTGGCCATGGAGCCCACTCACTTCATGTCACTCCCAGAATGCAAAGTGTACTGAACTCGCAAGAAACTGTGTCCTGACAGCACCGAAGAGTTCCTTCTTTGCTGAGCTGTGCAGCCATGGTAGGTGTCAGGCCCTTCCTTTGGTGGAGGCAGTGCCCGCTGTTACCTGGATAGCATCAGAGTGTCCTGCCAGGGATGTGGCAGGAATGAGGGAAACCAGCTCACCATCCAACCTCACAACAACTTCCTGTCTTTCCCTGGATACCAGAAGTGATATTTCTGTCACTTCAAGATGTTTAGTCTGAGTTTTCTAGGCCTCCATCCTACCCCAACAGCAGATGTGGGTCAGGGGGCAGCCTTGCAAGGCTTGAGCATGGTGGGGTCCCGTGGGGAGCGAAGTCTGCTGGCAGATGTGCCCTTAGTGGAGGTGAGCGCTACCAGGAAGAGCTCAGAGGAGGGCGTGCGGCTGAGCCATGAGACCCACACCTTTGCTGCCCTCACTGTGCTCTCAGTGGAAAAGCAAACGGACACAGGGTCAAGTCATGAGGGATGTTCCTGGGATCATCTACAATTTGTAACAGTTGAAGGATTGAAGCAGCAGCATCAATCCACTTCCAGCCCTTTTGCATCCTTGAACTCCCATGTTCTACTTTTACAGAAAAGCACTTTTTAGAGTCTATATGCTCAAGTAGTGTAAAATGTCTTCCCCATCAGGATGGGCTAAAGAGCCACTTTTTGTGAGAGGCTTGGGGGCTGGAAGGCACCTCTCTGCCACATGGGATGTGGGTGAGAACAATTCACTCTTTGAAGATTAAGTGTATGTGAGCTTATGGTGAGGTTTGTGTAAAACCTGTTTGTGTGTCTGTTTGAGTCCTTACAATTCAATAAGTGTTTCTTTGTTTTGTTTTCTGAGACAGAGTTTCACTCTTGTTGCCCAGGCTGGAGTGCAATGGCGCGGTCTTGGCTCACTGCAACCTCTGCCTCCCGGATTCAAGCAATTCTCCTGCCTCAGCCTCCCGAGTAGCTGGGATTACAGGAGTGTACCACCACACCCAGTTAATTTTTATATTTTTAGTAGAGATGGGGTTTCACCATGTTGGCCAGGCTGGTCTCGAACTCCTGACCTGAGATGATCCGCCCACCTCCGCCTCCCAAAGTGCTGGGATTACAGGCGTGAGCCACCACACCTGGTCGATTCAATAAGTATTAATCTCCTTGATATAACAGGTTCTCTAGTTGTTGTAATGAACAAAGCTATACTAATATCCCTGTCTCCTCCAACCTGACATTCTAGAAGAGAAGAAACAAGAAAATAAGCAAAACTATACAGATCACAGTGGTTATTCCTCAGGAAGGAGAGAAACCTGGAGTAGAGGGGGCAGGCCTGGGGTCTGTGTGTCTCTGCAAGCATCTGTTGGTATCTCTGGGCCATTATATCTGTGAGTTTGTGAGATTATGTGTCTGTATCTGGGTGTGTCCACCTGTGTGTACAGTGAAAATGGTTATATCTCTTGTATATTGGTCTGGGAGGCTGTGGGGGCTGTGTGTGTATATTTTTTAATCTAGAATGCTTTCATTTCATTTTCTTGCCTGATTTCCCTGACAGCTTCTCCTTTAACACACTGACTAAAACTAGTTAGGGTCGGGCACGGTAGCTCACGCCTGTAATCTCAGCACTTTGGGCAGCCAAGCGGGCAGATCACTTGAGTCCAGGAGTTTGAGACCAGCCTGACCAACATGGTGAAACCCCGTCTCTACTAAAAATACAAAAATTAGCTGGGTGTGGTGGCATCTGCCTATAGTCCCAGCTACTCAGGAGGCTGAGACAGGAGAATCACTTGAACCTCTGGGAGGTGGAGGCTGCCCTGAGCCGAGATCCTGCCACTGCACTCCAGCCTGGACAACAGAGTGAGAACTCCGTCTCAGGAAAAAGAAAAACCCGTTAGAGCATACATCCTCTTTTTCCTGATCCAGTGTTTCACCATCAAAATGATGTAGGTTTTTCATATATGGCATCAATTGAGATGATTGTCATTTGCCATCATTTTGCTAATATGGTATATGACAATTATCAGTTTTCATATTTTGAACCATTTTTACGTTCCAAGAATAAATCTCACTTGTGGTTATGTAATGCTTTTAATATGTTGCTTCCTATGGTTTCCTGGTATTTATTTGAGGATTCCTGCATCACCATTCACAATAGGAATTAATGCAGTCTTCCTTGCTGTCAAGCCATTTCACACCTGCTTGTGAGCCCTGCCCTGAGATCTCAATTATGTAATAAAGCCTTTTTATACTCACTATGTGTCTGCCACATAGCCATGCGGGTCAACATCAGAACCACACGTTTTCAGGCGACACTGGCAGTTGGCACCATGAACAAGATGTCTAGATGCTGGTCACCACGCCACGGGTCTGTTCTCTCCTCTGGGTTGCTAACCTGCTCTGCTGCCCAGCAGCCAGCGTGTACTTTAAGCTGCTGCTTCTGCCCTGTGTTGCATTGCTGAGGCCTAGCTGGCCTCAGTTCCAGATTCAGCTGAGCTAAGTCAGCAGTTTGCATAATTCCTTTACATTAAGGAGCAGAAGTATGGGATTGCAGCCCCAATTTTTTTTTTTTTTTTTTTTTTTGTTAGACAGAGTTTCGCTCTTATTGCCCAGGCTGGAATGCAATGGCACGATCTCGGCTCACTGCAACCTCTGCCTCCCAGGTTCAGGTGATTCTCCTGCCTCAGCCTCTCGAGTAGCTGGAATTACAGACATGTGCCACCACACCTGGCTGATTTTTTGTATTTTTAGTAGAGATGGGGTTTCACCATGTTGAGTTCCTTCTTTGCTGAGCTGTGCAGCCATGGTAG
>NW_012099209.1:4255682-4258155 GCF_000951045.1 Mandrillus leucophaeus | reverse complement strand
TTCTCCATGTTGGTCTGGCTGATCTCGAACTCCCAACCTCAGGTGATCTGCCCGCCTCAGCCTCCTAAAGTGCTGGTCTTACAGGCGTGAGCCACTGCGCCCGGCCAATTGCAGCCCCTCTTACACAGTCCTGGGTCATATGTTTTGACTGGGACCTAGCTGTGGTTTTTTTGTTTTTGTTTTACTTTGTGTTTCTTAGACAGAGTCTCACTGTGTTACCCAGGCTGAAGTGCAGTGGTGTGATCTTGGCTCACTGCAATCTCTGCCTCCCAGGTTTAAGCAGTTCTCCTGCCTCAGACTTCCGAATAGCAGGGATTACAGGGGCGTGCCGCCACACCCAGCTAATTTTCGTATTTTTAGTAGAGATGGGGTTTCATCATGTTGGCCAGGCTGGTCTCGAACTTCTGACCTTAAGTGATCCATCTGCCTCGGCCTCCCAGAATTCTGGGATTATAGGTATGAGCCACTGCACCCGGCCTAGCTGTGACTGTGTATTTTAGAATGAAGCTGTGACTAATGCTGGGTATTGGCCTTCATCTAGGGTGCAGGCTGGTGGGAAGATTTTTTTTTTTCTGTGCAAGTTGTGGATCCATCAGGTAGTCATTCCCGAAAAAGTAGTCATCAGAAAAACAGAACAAAAAGAGTGGGGACTGGGGAGCTGCTATTAGATGGTGTCTTGAGGTCCACACTCTCCAGGAACCTTAAATACCTCTGCTGTTGCTGCTGCTGCTCATGCCTCTAATGCAACAAAGACCCAGATCTCCAAGGTTGTCAGAAATAACCCTCATGGCATCCTTGTAGCTCAGCAAAGATGTTAGTTCAGACCTAAATAAAGCCCTGTGTCCTTAAACCACACAAAGCATCTCTCACCATGCAGGAGGTCCCTAACTGATGGTAGTTATTTGAAGATCTCTGGAGGAAAAAAAGTACACGTGCTGTAGTAGAGAGGGCCCTCCCCTCCCCAAAGTATTTCCAATGAGCAGAAAACAAAACAGTGAAGGAGAGCTGGGCACGGTGGCACACGCCTGTAATCCCAGCACTTTGGGAGGCTGAGGCAAGTGGATCGTCTGAGGTCAGGAGTTCAAGATCAGCCTGGCCAACATACTGAAACAACGTCTCTACTAAAAATACAAAAAAAAATTAGCTGGGCCTGGTGGCGAGTGCCTATAATCCCAGCTACTAGGGAGGCTGAGCCAGGAGAATTGCTTGAACCCGGGAGGCAGAGATTGCAGTGAGCCAAGATCGCACCATTGCACTCCAACCTGGGCAACAAGAGCGAAACTCCATCTCAAAAAAAAAAAAAAAGTGAAAGAAGGAAAATAGATTTTTGTTGTTTTATTTATTCCAACAACAAAACCTGAAACAAAAGTCCATAATTTGAGCCATTTGGAAATTGCATATATACTAAAAGCATCTGACAAAATTCAACACCCCTTTCTTGATTAAAAAAAGAACAACCTAACAAACTAGGAATAGAAGAAAAATACCCAGGCCGGGCGTGGTGGCTCACGCCTGTAATCCCAGCACTTTGGGAGGCCAAGGCGGGCGGATCACCTGAGGTCAGGAGTTCAAGACCAGCCTGACCAACATGGAGAAACCCCATCTCCACTAAAAATACAAAATTAGCCGGGTGTGGTGGCACATGCCTGTAATCCCAGCTACTTGGGAGACTGAGGCAGGAGAATCACTTGAACCTGGGAGGCAGAGGTTGCCATGAGCTGACATCACGCCATTGCATTCCAGCCTGGGCAACAAAGAGAGAAACTCCATCTCAAAAAAAAAAAAAGAAAAAAAAAAAAAGAGAAGAAAGAAAAATACCCAGCATAATAAAAGCCATATTTGAAAACACAGCTAATACCATATTCAGCAGTAAAAAACAAAGCTTTTCCTCTAAGATCCGGAAAAAGGACATTCCTTCTGTTCGACATACTGCCAGCCCTCGCAGACCAATTAGACAATTAAAAAAAAAAAAAATAGAAGGCATCCACATTGGACAGGAATACATAAAATTATCTCTTTTCATCAATGGCAAGATCCTTGTGAAGAAATCCCTAAAGATTCCACTTTCAGGCCAGTCATGGTGGCTCACGCCTATAATCCCAGCACTTTGGGAGGCCGAGGAGGACAAATTGCTTGAGTTTAGGAGTTCGAGACAAGCCTGGGCAACATGGTGAAACCCTATCTCTACAAAAAAAAACAAAACTTGGCCAGGCATGGTGGCTCACACCTGTAATCCCAGCACTTTGGGAGGCCGAAGTGGGTAGATCACTTGAGGTCTGAGACTAGCCTGGCCCACATGCTGAAGCCCTGCCTAAACTAATAATACAAAAATTAGCTGGGCGTGGTGGCACACACCTATAGTCCCAGCTACTAAGGAAGCTGAGACATAAGAATTGTTTGAACCCGGAGGCAGAGGTTGCAGTGAGCTGAGATCACACCACTGTACTCTAGCCTGGCTGACAGAGATAGTTAC
>NW_012099209.1:4254693-4255632 GCF_000951045.1 Mandrillus leucophaeus | reverse complement strand
CCCATCTCCACTAAAAATACAAAATTAGCCGGGTGTGGTGGCACATGCCTGTAATCCCAGCTACTTGGGAGACTGAGGCAGGAGAATCACTTGAAACTGGGAGGCAGAGGTTGCCATGAGCTGACATCGCGCCATTGCATTCCAGCCTGGGCAACAAAAAGAGAAACTCCATCTCAAAAAAAAAATAAATAAATAAAAGAGAGAAGAAAGAAAAATACCCAGCATAACAAAAGCCATATTTGAAAACACAGCTAATACCATATTCAGCAGTAAAAGACAAAGCTTTTCCTCTAAGATCCAGAAAAAGGACATTCCTTCTGTTCGACATACTGCCAGCCCTCGCAGACCAATTAGACAATTAAAAAAATAAATAAATAGAAGCCATCCACATTGGACAGGAATACATAAAATTATCTCTTTTTGTCAATGGCAAGATCCCTGTGAAGAAATCCCTCAAGATTCCACTTTTAGGCCAGTCATGGTGGCTCACGCCTATAATCCCAGCACTTTGGGAGGCTGAGGAGGACAAATTGCTTGAGTTTAGGAGTTCGAGACAAGCCTGGGCAACGTGGTGAAACCCTATCTCTACAAAAAAAAAACAAAACTTGGCCCGGCATGGTGGCTCACACCTGTAATCCCAGCACTTTGGGAGGCCGAAGTGGGTAGATCACTTGAGGTCAGGAGTTTGAGACTAGCCTGGCCCACATGCTGAAACCCTACCTAAACTAATAATACAAAAATTAGCTGGGCGTGGTGGCACGCACCTATAGTCCCAGCTACTAAGGAAGCTGAGACATAAGAATTGTTTGAACCCGGAGGCAGAGGTTGCAGTGAGCTGAGATCGCACCACTGTACTCTAGCCTGGCTGACAGAGATAGTTACAAAGATAAAATATATATATACACACACACACACACACACAAATACAAAAATCAGCCA
>NW_012099209.1:4248001-4250263 GCF_000951045.1 Mandrillus leucophaeus | reverse complement strand
CGCCCAGCCCTCAGCCTAATAATTTAAAAGATCTCGTTTCGGACCAAACTGAGGGTTGGGCTGCGATTTCTCATGGCCCAATAACAAGACACAGATGAACTGGGGAGGAAGAGAGTTTTTATTTCTGCACCTGGTTACAGGGAGAAGGCCTGGAAATTATCACCAGACCAACTCAAAATTACAAAGTCTTCCAGAGCATATATACCTTGTAAGCTATCTGTCTACGTGTAAGTGTGCACTCTTCTAAAAGACATAAGTGATCGAGTGATGTGACATGCAGCCTGCGGTCTGTACGTGTGCGCACTCGCTCCTTCCTCAACCCTTATCTTTGTAGTAGCCGCAGATGGGACCACAGTTCGGTCACCAACATGCAGCTCTTTGTCTGCGCCCAGGAGCTACACACCCTTGAAGTGACCGGCCAGGAGATGGTCACCCAGATCAAGGCTCATGTAGCCTCCCTGGAGGGCATTGCCCCAGATGTGTATAAGAGACAGGGCCAGGAGATGGTCACCCAGATCAAGGCTCATGTAGCCTCCCTGGAGGGCATTGCCCCAGGAGATCAAGTTGTGCTCCCGGCAGGCACGCCCCTGGAGGATGAGGCCACCATGGGCCAGTGTGGGGTGGAGGCCCTGATTAGCCAAGTAGCAAGCTGCATGCTTGGAGGTAAAGTCCATGGTTCCCTGACCCATGCTGGGAAAGTGAGAGGTCAGACTCTTAAGGTGGCCAAACAGGAGGAGGAGGAGGAAGAAGGAGGAGGAAGAGGGGGAGGAGGAGGGGAATCGGGGAGGAGGGAAGAGGAAGAAAGAAGATGACAAGCCAGGCTAAGCGGCAGATGCAGTACAACCGGCACTTTGTCAACATTGTGCCCACCTTTGGTAAGAAGAAGGGTCCCAATGCCAACTTTTTTTTTCTTTTTGAGATGGAGTCTCACTCTGTCACCCAGGCTGGAGTGCAGTGGTGCAATCTCGGCTCACTGCAAGCTTCGCATCCCGGATTCATGCCATTCTCCTGCCTCAGCCTCCCAAGTAGCTGGGACTACAGGCGCCTGCCACCACGCCTGGCTAACTTTTATTTTTATTTTTTTGTTTTTTATTTTTAGCATAGACCAGGTTTCACCATGTTAGCCAGGATGGTCTTGATCACCTGACCTCATGATCCACCCACCTCAGCCTCCCAAAGTGCTGGGATTACAGGCATGAGCCACCACGCCCGGCCCCCCCAATGCCAACTCTTAAGTCCTTTGTAATTCTGGCTTTCTCTAATAAAAAAAGCCACTTAGTTTAAAAAAAAAAAAAAGATATAAGCGATTGACTTATTTTAATCTTATTTTAATTGACTTAACTAAGGTCTGAGTCCTGAAGACCTTCTTCTGGAGCCTCAGTAAATTTACTTAATTCTAAATGGGTCCAGGTGCTGGAGTGATTACCCTTCTCTTGTCTCCAGCTAAATCATGGAGGTTTGGGGAGTTCCTTCAGACCCCAATAAACTTGTTTGTGGAGGCCTGGGGAGTTTCTTCAGACCCCCAGTAAAACTTGTTTAACGCTTAATGGTTCTTTTAAGAATTCCTTCGTGGCCCTGCTCGGTGGCTCATGCCTGTAATCCCAGCACTTTGGGAGACCGAGGTGGGCAGATCACGAGGTCAGGAGATCGAGACCATCCCGGCTAACACAGTGAAACCCTGTCTCTACTAAAACTACAAAAAATTAGCTGGGCATGGTGGCACGCACCTGTAGTCTCAGCTACTTGGGAGGCTGAGGCAGGAGAATCGCTTGAACCTGGGAGGCGGAGGTTGCAGTGAGCCGAGATCATGGCTGGGCAACAGAGTGAGACTCCATCTCAAAAAAAAAAAAAAAAAAGAATTCCTTCATTATTTTTGTCATGCACTAAAGCCCAGGAAAGGCCTAGGAAAAACTTTTGGTGGGCTTTTGTTACATCCCAACCTTTATGTAAGGGCTCTGGCTTTTAATATTTAACTTAACCACTCAGTACTGAAACTGTTACGGAGGTCTGCGTTACTGAGACCTGGCCTGCCACAGTCACATTCTTCAGATAAAAGTTCTTTTCTCATAACCTACACTCATCTTCCTATATACTTTAAATCATCTCTAGGTTATTTATAATACCTAATACAATGCAACTGTTGTGTAAATAGTTGTTATAATAAGTCGTTTAGGAGATAATGAGGGGGGGAAAAAGCACATATTCATTACAGACACAGCCAACCAATTTTTTTCTGAATATTTTCTTTTTTTTTTTTTTTTT
>NW_012099209.1:4232669-4247216 GCF_000951045.1 Mandrillus leucophaeus | reverse complement strand
GGGAGGAGGAGGTTGCAGTGAGCCGAGATCACACCACTGCACTGCAGCCTGGGCAACAAGAGACTCCATCTCAAAAAAAAAAAAAAAATACAAATACCTAGAAAGACATCTGTTATACTGTGAAATATTGATTTTGATTTGTTTCCTTGGCCTACAGCTCCTAAAAGCCTTGGAATCACCAAAGTGATGATGAGGTGACTAGTGACTGGGGGCCCTGGATAGCCTCAGGATGGGGTGGTTGCCAGGGGAAGCAGCCGTGTGATTAGATGGCTGGGATACTCCGCTTCACCCCTGACCTCCCTGTGTTACTGGAAGGAAGGCCATGAGTGTGAGTTGTCCAGGTCCTTGGAGTCTTCGAACCAAGAACTGAACAAAACACACAAAGGAACGAAACCCAGGAACGAAGCCGCAAAAGCAAGGATTTATTAAAGGGAGAAAGCACATTACAGGGTGGAAGTGGGCCCGAGCAAGCAGCTCAAGGGGCCAGCTGCAAAGTCTTCTGGGTTTTAAGTACTCCTTTCGAGGTCCCCATCAGTTACCCCTTATCTGGATGAAGGATTTAGCTGGTGGCTAATTAAAGGCTGAGGTGAATTGGTGCCCTCTGAAGATGAAGGGATGGCCGGTGCTTGGCCCGCAGCCAATCCAGGGCACTTTCCCTTCCATCTGAGATGTGGCGGAAGTGGGAGGGCTGGAGGGAAAGCAGCCTTTGATGCTTTGCTACTCCATTCTTGGGGAGATGGGGTTTTTCCATTTGGTTTAGCTTGAGGCAGTTGGCGTTAATTGGCCTTAGATTCCCTGTCCCCAGACCTTGGTGTTTTCCTTTGATCCAGCTTTAGGAAGTCAGCACGAATTGGCCTTAAGTTCCCTGCCTCACCTGGAGGAGAGAGGGGCTGAAGTTTAAGTTTATCACCAATATCCAATGATGTAGTCAAGCCAGGTGCTTGATGACATCATTTCTTCAGACCCCCAGTAAAATTTGTTTAATCCTAATGGTCCTGTTAAGAATTCCAGGCCGGGCATGGTGGCTCACGCCTGTAATCCCAGCACTTTGTGAAGCCGAGGCAGGCGGATCCCAAGGTCAAGAAATCGAGACCATCCTGGCCAACATGGTGAAACCCCGACTCTACTAAAAATACAAATATTAGCCAGGCGTGATGGCAGACGCGTGTAGTCCCAGCTACTCGGGAGGCTGTGGCAGGAGAGTGGCGTGAATCCAGGAGGTGGAGGTTGCAGTGAGCCAAGATCGCACCACTGCACTCCAACCTGGCGACAGAGACTCCATCTCAAAAAAAAATTAATTAATTAAAAAAAAAAAACTGGCATGTGAGGTGAGGGCAGTCTTATGGCACTGGGACCTGAACCTGTGGAATCTGATGCTATCTCCAAGTAGCATCCGAATTTAGTTCAGTTAGGCGGCAGCCTCCTGGTGTCTGCTGGAGAGGAATGCTCTGCAGAATTGCTTGCTTGGTGTGTGTGGAAAAACCCCCCACATCTGGTCGCAGAAGTGTTGCATGTTATTGTTTGATAGTAAGAAAAATAACTATTGTGTTTTTCTGTATTCTCAGAGAATTCCATGCTCATAGATCGGATGACTTAATATTGCTTTTTTGTTTTTTGAGAAAGAGTCTCGCTGTGTCTCCCAGGCTGGAGTGCAATGGCGCCATCTCGGCTCACTGCAACCTCCACCTCCTGGGTTCAAGTGATTCTCCTGCCTCGGCCTCCTGAGTAGCTGGGATTACAGGCACACACCACCACATCTGGCTAATTTTTGTATTTTTAATAGAGACAGGGTTTTGCCATGTTGGCCAGGCTAGTCTCAAACTGGCCTCAAGTGATCCACCTGCCTTGGCCTCCCGAAGTGCTGGGATTACAGGCGTGAGCCACTGCATCCAGCCCTGAGGACATTAGGCTGAGTGAAATGAGGCAGTCATCAAACAATAAATGCTGTAGGATTTCGTCCATATGGACTAGCCAAAGTAGTCAAAATGCAGAAACAGTGCAGCAAGGTCGTTGCTGAGAATGGGGGCTGTAGATTGGGGCTGGGGTGGTAGGCAGTTGGTTTAATGGGCATAGATTATGGGTTTTGCAAGATTGAAAAGGTCTGAAGATCTGTTTTCCAACAGTGTGAATAGACTTAACACTGCTGACCTATACACTTGGGGTTAACATGGTATATTTAATCTTTTTTTTTTTTTTGAGACAGAGTTTGCTCTTGTTGCTCAGGCTGGAGTGCAGTGGCACGATCTGGGCTCACTACAACCTCTGCCTCCCAGATTCAAGCAATTCTCATGCCTCAGCCTCCTGAGTAGCTGGGATTACCAGCACACAGCACCACGCCCAACTAATTTTTGTATTTTTAGTAGAGATGGGGTTTCACCATGTTGACCAGACTGGTCTGGAACTCCTGACCTTAGGTGATCCACCTGCCTCGGCCTCCCAAAGTGCTGGGATTACAGATGTGAGCCACCATGCCCAGCCGGTATATTTAATCTTAAGAGTTTTTGCCACAAGAAAAAAATAATAAATCTTCAAGCCTTTTAAATTTAAAAGAAACTACTAAACAGAATTTCCATATGACATCAGTTTCTGTTGTAGGTAGAAATAAATAGAAACATATATCCACACAAGACCTTGAGCATGAATGTTTATAGCAGTGTTATTCATGACAGCCAAAAGGTAGAAACCAATCCATTATTGAATGCACGGATAAAATATGTAATAGCCATACAATGGAAAATATTAATAATTCCATCATAAATCTAAATGATGTACAGGACCAAACTACAACATGGATATCCCTTCAAAAAACGATGGTAAATGAAACCCAGTTTAAAATTCCTCATATGGTATGATTTCGTTCATACGAAAGTCCAGAGCAGAGAAATCTGCAGAGAAAGAAAGTCAATTGCTGACTGCCTCGGGCTGGGTGTTGAGGAAGAAAGGTAGGAGAGGATGAGGGGGGAGTGGATACCTAAAGGGTACAGGGTTTCTCTTTCAGGTGATGCAAATCCACTGTGGTGATGATTGCATGTATCTGTGAATATACTATACCAATGAATTGTACACTTTAACTGGGTGTATTCTGTAGGATATGCATATGTGAATAAACTGGTTGAAATAAGCAAATTCATTAGGGGTTTTAGTCCAATTTGTTGACAGTATTGAGTTTCCAGGTTTATGCCAAATTTACGTACCCCTTTTTTCTTTTTCCTCTTTTCTTTTTCTTTTTCTTTTTTGAGACAGAGTCTCGCTGTGTCACCCAGGCTGGAGTGCAGTGGCACAATCTAGGCTCACTGCAATCTCCACCTCCTGGGTTCAAGCGATTCTCCTGCCTCAGCCTCCTGAGTAGCTGGGATTACAGGTGCGCGTCACCATGCCCAGCTAATTTTTGTATTTTTAGTAGAGGCGGGGTTTCACTAAATATCTTGGACAGGCTAGTCTCGAACTCCTGATCTCCAGTGATCCGCCCACCTCAGCCTCCCAAAGTACTGGGATTACAGGCATGAGCCACCACACCCAGCCTCTTTTTTTTTTTTTTTTTTTTTTGAGACAGTCTCACTGTCACCAAGGCTAGAGTGCAGTGGCTCAATCATAGCCCATTGCAGCCTTCACCTCCTGGCTCAAGCAATCCTCTCACCTTAGTCTCCTGAGTAGCTGAGACTACAGAAGCAGGTGACCACGCCCTGCTAATTTTAAAATTTTTAATAGAGATGGGATTTCACTATGTTTCCCAGGCTGGTCTTGAACTCCTGGGCTCAAGCGATCGGCCTCCCAAAGTGCTGGGATCACAGGTGCAAATGCGTGTGGTCTGTTTTTCTTAATATACCAGTGAGAATAGGAATTTGATTGCCTTGGAGATATCATGGCTTTTTACATTTCAAAATTCTCTAAGAGTCAGGAGTGGTGGCTCATTCCTAGAATCCCTTTATTACATATGGTGACATCACTGTTAGATGTCTGTGTTTCCAAATAAGGGTGACAGTTTTACATATATATATATATATTTTCTAGATACTAGTTCTTTGCTGTATGTACAGTTTGAAAATAGTTTCCCACTCAGGAGCTTATTTCATCATCTTAACTGGGTGTTTCTTTTTTTCTTTCTCTTTTTTTTTTTTTTCGAGACAGAGTCTCACTCTGTTTCCCCAGCTGGAGTGCAGTGGCGCAATCTCAGCTCATTGCAACCTCCACCTCCTGGGTTGAAGCAATTCTCCTGCCTCAGCCTCCCAAGTAGCTGGGATTACAGTCGCCCACCACCACACCCGGCTAATTTTTGTATTTTTAGTAGAGATGCGGTTTCACCCTGTTGGCCAGGCTGGTCTCAAACTCCTGACTTCAAATGATCCTCCCACCTCGGCCTCCCAAAGTGAGATTACAGGCATGAGCCACTGCGCCCAGCCTAACCAGGTGTTTCATAGAGCTAAAGGGTTTTTTTAATGATCTTTAAAGTTTTCATACAAAATTTTATTTTATCCATTTTAAGTTCACCATTCTGTGGCATGAATTATATTCATAATGTTAAACCATAACCATGCCAGGTGCACACCTGTAATCCCAGCACTTTGCGAGGTCAAGGCGGGAAGATAGACTGCATCCAGGAGTTGGAGACCAGCCTGGGCAACGGAGATCATCTCTACAAAAAATAAACAAACAAACAAAAAAAATTTAGCTGGGCTGGGTGCGGTGGGTCATGCCTGTAATCCCAGCACTTTGCGAGGTCAAGGCGGGAAGATAGACTGCATCCAGGAGTTGGAGACCAGCCTGGGCAACGGAGATCATCTCTACAAAAAATAAACAAACAAACAAAAAAAATTTAGCTGGGCTGGGTGCGGTGGGTCATGCCTGTAATCCCAGCACTTTGGGTGGCCGAGGCGGGTGGATCACCTGAGGTCAGGAGTACGAGACCAGCCTGGCCAACATGGTGAAACCCTGTCTCTACTAAAAATACAAAAATTAGCTGGGTGTGGTGGCAGGACCTCTAATCCCAGCTACTCCGGAGGCTGAGAAAGGAGAATCACTTAAACCCAGGAGGCAGAGGTTGCAGTGAACCGAGATTGTGCCATTGCACTCCAGCCTAGGCGACAGGAGTGAAACTCCATCTCAAAAAAAAATAAAAATAAAAAAAGGCCAGGCCCAGAGGCTCATGCCTGTAATCCCAGCACTTTGGAAGGTCAAGGTAGGCGGATCACAAGGTCAGGAGTTCGAGACCAGGCTGGCCCACATAGTAAAACCCCATCTTGACTAAAAATACAAAAAGTAGCCATGTATGGTGGCGAACGCCTGTAGTCCCTGCTACTCAGGAGGCTGAGGCAGGAGAATCACTTGAACCCAGGAGGCAGAGGTTGCGATGAGCCAAGATCATACCACTGCACTCTAGCCTAGACAAGAGTGAGACTCCATCTCAAAAAAAAAAAAAAAAAATTAGCTGGGTGCACACCCAGAGTCCCAGATACTCGGCATGTTGAGGCAGGGGGATCATTTGAGCTCCGAAGGTCAAGGCTTCAGTAAGCGGTGATCCTGCCACTGCTCTCAGCCTGGGTGAGACCCTGTCTCAAAAAAATAAGAAAAAGAGGCCAGGTGCGGTGGCTCTCACGCCTGTAATCCCAGCATTTTGGGAGGCCAAGGCAGGCGGATCACAAGGTCAGGAGTTTGAGACCAGCCTGGCCAACATAGTGAAACCCCTGTCTTTACTATACAAAAAAAAAAAAAAAAAAAAGGCCAGGCTTGGTGGCGCATGCCTGTTATCCCCGCTACTCAGGAGGCTGAAGCAGCAGAGTCGCTTGAACCTGGGAGGTGGAGGTTGTAGTGAGCCGAGATCTTGCCACAGCACTCCAGCTTGGGCAACAGAGTGAGACTTCCTCTCAAAAAAATAATAAGAAAAAAAAAGACTTTTTGTGAAGTTGAAGACCTGGACAAACTGATACATTGATTTGTTAATACAAATTGAAACAGACCGGCCTTTGGTGGGGCAGGTGAGTGTTAATTGACAAGTTACCAAGGGGCTGATTCCTGAGTTAATGGATATAACTGATAGTTTGATAGTGCTGTTATATGCTGCAGGGTATATAAAGTTTTAAAAAGCTGTAAAGCCCTGCAGTTGATGGACACATTTCACTTTTTTTTTTCTTATTTTTATTTTTTAATTTTTGAGACAGAGTCTCACTGTGTCCCCCAGGCAGGAGTGCAATGGCACAATCTCGGCTCATTGCAACTTCTACCTCCTGGGTTGAAGCAATTCTCCTGCCTCAGCCTCCCAAGTAGCTGGAATTACAGTCGCCTGCCACCACACCGGGCTAATTTTTTGTATTTTTAGTAGAGATGGGGTTTCATTATGTTGGCCAGGCTGGTCTCGAACTCCTGGTCTCAAGTGATCCACCCACCTCAGCCTCCCAAAGTGCTGGGATTACAGGTGTGAGCCGCCGCAGCCCAGCCTCATTTCACTATCTTTTAATTTTATATAAGAACAAGAAAGAGAGGGAGAAGAATGATTACACAGCAATGGAGGCAGGCCCATTTCATTTACAAATCCCACTGCCCAGTACAAGCTGTACAATGGACCAATCCAGGATGCCTGTTGCTGGCTGGGTTCCAGGCAGAACGTTGAGGGTTATCTGGAATTTGTTGTGATACTGGGATCCATGGTTACCAGGTACAGTCCTGTGGTTGCTGCAGTGCCACGGAGGGGCTGTGATCCTCTGTGGAGCTGGGCTCTGGGCTGACCCTTGGGAACCTAGGCAAGGTGGTGGTGGAGCTGCTGCCCCGTGACCTGAGTCCACAGCTCACTTTCCACAGCCTCAAGGGAGCGACACTGGCGCGTCCACATCTCATCAGCTTACTGGTGGGTCTCCTGGTTTTTTTTTTTTTTTTTGAGACGGAGTCTTGCTCTGTCGCCCAGGCTGGAGTGCAGTGGTGCGATCTTGGCTCACTGCAACCTCCGTCTCCTGGGTTCAAGTGATTCTCCTGCCTCAGCCTCCCAAGTAGTTGGGACTACAGACATGTGCCACCACGCCAGGCTAATGTTTTGTATTTTCAGTAGAGATGGGGTTTCACCTTGATAGCCAGGATGGTCTTGATCTCCTAACCTTGTGATCCGCCCACCTGGGCCTCCCAAAGTGCTGAATTACAGACGTGAGTCACCATGTCTGGTCATGTCTCCTGTTTTTATCGAGACTTGTTCAGTCTGTTAGGAGTCAACTTTATGGAAGACATGAAAAGCAGCTTGCGGAAGCCGTGGCTGCTCAGATTGAGGAGAAATGCCAACTCTTGCCAAGCTCAAGTGCTGCCAAAAAAGAGTATGCAGAGAGGGAGGCATCTTTGGAGAATGCCAGGCTAGAGAAGGCATCTTTAAAAATACCCAGCCTTGGCTGGGCGCAGTGGCTCACACCTGTAATCCCAGCCCTTTGGAAGGCTGAGGCAGGTGGATCAGGAGGTCAGGAGTTCAAGACCAGCCTGGCCAAGATAGTAGAAACCCTGTTTCTACTAAAAATACAAAAATTAGCCAGGCATGGTGGTGGGTGCCTGTAATCCTAGCTACTCGGGAGGCTGAGGCAGAGAATTGCTTGAACCCGGGAGGCAGAGGTTACAGTGAGCTGAGCTGAGATCACACCACTGCACTCCAGCCTGGGCGACAGAGCGAGACTGTCTCAAAAAAAATAAATAAAAAATAAAACCAGCCTTACAGATGCTTACAGAAAGATGAAGAGGATCAACTCGATGCTGATGGAAGAATTAACTTCCCTGTCAAGAACTGCAAGAGGAGAGGCTCAAAACCTCTAAACAAGAAGAGGCAATGGAGGAGATGCTAAAAACGCTGGAGTCCCTGGAAGAGGTCATAAGAGTCACTCCATCCCAAGGACCTTTTCCAAACCTGCCCAGAGGCAGAGCTGAGCCTTGCTGGTCCCGTCCCCATCAGCAGGCCTGAGCTTAGAGCAGTGCTATTCCCTCCCCTCCATTCAGGCCTCCTGAGCTTCCAGGCTGTGTTCACCCACTTCGACTGCATCTGAGGGTCATTGAGGCCAGCAGATCCCAGATCCCAGATCGGGGAGGCACTTCTCCCTGGGCTGGAGTCCCTTCACCTCCACCAAATACAGCAGTCAGCTCTTTCATGGCTGAATCCTCCAAGTCTAAAAAGTGGACTTCCTGGAACACACCAAGAATTTGAGATTTACCACTCTTCACAGAAAGTTTGGATTCTCTTTCATTAGCAATGAAAAAAAAAAAAAAATGCTGTCCTTGAGAGCCTAAAGAGGCTAATCTTTTGGGTTTTTGTTTTGTTTTGTTTTACAGGGTCCCACTCTGTTGCCCAGGCTGGAGTATGTCTTGGGTGCACTTAGCTAGAGCCAGTTTCAGGGGCAGTAAAGGAATTTACCAAGACAGTTGTGGGTAAAGAAAGGCAAGTTTAATAGAGAAAGTATGAAAATATATTGCAAGTGCAACGGGTAGCACAGCAGAGAAGGAGCTGTCTGCCAAGGGGTGGGGGCTGGAGGGATACTTTATAGGGTCATGCGGGAGGTCATTGTGCCCCTGAGTTGTTTTGTGATTAGCTGTTTCTCAGAACAATTGTTGCGTCTTCCCCCACCTGGGGCCCCTTCCTTTTTGTTGTTTACTTATCTTAGCAGGACACCATGGAGGGCACCCAGCATTTCCGTTCCTAAGCCCACCATGTGTCTGGCCACCACTGGACTTTTTTTCTTTTTTTTTGGGACGGAGTCTCACTGTGTTGCCCAGGATGGAATGTAGTGGCTCAATCTCGGCTCACTGCAACTTCTGCCTCCCAGGTTCAAGAGATTCTCCTGCCTCAGCCTCCCGAGTAGCTGAATTTACAGGTGTGTGCCACCATGGCTGGCTAATTTTTTTGTATTTTTAGTACAGATGGGGGTTTCACTGTGTTGGTCAGGCTGGTCTTGAACTCCTGACCTCAGGTGATCTGCCCGCCTAGGTCTCCCAAAGTGCTGGGATACAGGTGTGAGCCACCGTACCTGGCCTTTTTTTTTTTTTTTGAGACAGGGTTCTATCACCCAGGCTGGAGTACAGTGGTACGATTATGGATCATTGCAGCCTTGACCTCCTTGGCTCAAGCGATCCTCCTGCCTCAGCCTCCCAAGTAGCTGGGCCTACAGGTGTGCACCACCACAACTGGCTAATTTTTGTATTTTTTATAGCGATGGGGTTTCACTGTGTTGCCCAGACTGGTCTCAAACTCCTGACCTCAAGCAATCTGCCTGCCTCAGCTTCCCAAAATGCTGGGATTACAGACATGAGTCACAGTGTCACCTGAGAGGAGACTTGAGACTGGGACCTTTTGTCACCAGAGTAGAAATGCCAAGTGCTCAGGAGGACGTGAGGTAGAGGACGCAGAGGAGTGAACACAGCTGCCCCGACAGGTCATGGGGGAGTGATGCTATGCAAGGAGAAAATACGCTCAAGGTCTGGGTGGATTCCAGGGGTTGAATTCAATGGTCCTTTCAGAGGCCAGAGCTGTCCCTGGGTCTCCTAGTATCAACAACATCCCAAACTCTCAAGTGTGACCACCCCAACTCGGTGTCCACACGTCAGGGCTTCAGCTGTGCAGAATCCCCTTAATGCAGTCTCCAATATACATAGGTACCTGTATATGTCACGTGCTGTATATAACATTACATACTGGCAAAAGATTCAGTCCTTGACCAAACTCTCACAAGGCTCTCCTGAGCCCTCTTATCAACTGGGCCTCTTCCTTGGCATATAACATCCACAGACTCAGCACAAATGATTTTCTCCACCTCTCCCCCCACATCCAATGACTTGAATGAGGCCAGGCACAGAGGTTCATGCCTGTAATCCCAGCACTTTGGGAGGCCAAGGCAGGCGGATCACATGAGGCCAGGAGTTCGAGATCAGCCTGGGCAACATGGTGAAACCCTGTCTCTACTAAAAATACAAAAATTAGCTGGGCATGGTGGCACACGCCTATAATCACAGCTGAGATTTCAGGAGGCTGAGGCACAAGAATCACTTGAACTTGGGGGTCAGAGGTTGCAGTGAGCACAGATTGAGCCACTGCACTACAGCTTGGGCAACAGAGCAGCGATACTCCATCTCAAAAATAGTAATAGTAATGAAGTGTGTCCAATTTACTGATTTTGAACTTTAAGCAAGACTTTGTCTCAAAAAAAAAAAATTGTGGGATATGCTGGGCACGGTGGCTCACACCTGTAATCCCAGCACTTTACCAGGCTGAGGTGGGTGGACCACTTGAGGTCTGGAGTTCGAGACCAACCTGGCCAACATGGTGAAACCCCGTCTGTACTAAAAATATTTAAAAAAAAAAAATTAACCAGGCGTGGAGATCCCAGCTACTCAGGAGGCTGAGGCAGAAGAATCGCTTGAACCCGGGAGGCAGAGGTGGCAGTCAGCCGAGATCACACCACTGCACTCTAGCCTGGGCAAGAAGCGTGAAACTTTGTGTCAAAAAAAAAAAAAAAAAAAAAGGATCATCCCAATAGATGCAGAAAATCATTTGAAAAAGTTCAATACCACTTGATGAAACACTCAATAAATAATGAACAGAAGGGAACTTCTTCAAACTGAATTAAGGCATTTATTAAAAACCTGCAGCTAACATCATACTTGATCAGGAGACTAAATGCTTTCTCCATCAGATTAGATAAAAATATTGTCGTATCACAGGGCTGTCCTTAAGTCAAAATGAATCATCCAAATAATACTCAGAAATAACAACAAAGAGTAAAGGGCAAAAAATGAGAATGAGTCACATGAGACAATACTCTATGATAAACTTTACATACTTATAAATTGATACCAAGTCCTTATTAGCAAAGAAAATGAAGTAAACATTGAATCATGCCAAAAAGAGTAGTTTTCCCCATAAAAAAGAGGCATTTTCCCCATAAGAAAGGAAAGTGGAATACATATGATGGGTGAGGAATATGCAGAACCTGCCACATAACACCAGTAAGAAATCTCTATTAATAAAGACTCATGGGCCGGGCGCGGTGGCTCACTCCTGTAATCCTAGCACTTTGGGAGGCCAAGGCAGGGTGCATCACAAGGTCAGGAAATCAAGACCATCCTGGCCAATACAATGAAACCCCGTCTCTACTAAAATACAAAAAATTAGCCAGGCATGTCGGCGTGCGCCTGTAATCCCAGCTACTCGGGAGTCTGTGGCATGGGAATTACTTGAACCCGGGAGGTGGAGGTTGCAGTGAGCCAAGATTACGCCAGTACACTTCAGCCTGGCAACAGAGCAAGACTCCGTCTCGAAAACAAACAAACAAACAAAAGACTCATTTTGTAGTGGCTCATGAATCACAGAACAATTAAACACTACATAAAAATTAAATCTGCTTACATATTAGAAATAAATTTCAATTCACCCACAGATCCAACACTCTTTAAAATGGATAGAAAAAAAAAACGAAAACTAAAATGAATAGAAAAAAATTTTATTGATTTAAGATAAAAACACTTCCCATTAAACCTCAGGTACCACTGCTTAAAGAGTATCTGTGGAATTCTCAGGTTTCCTTGCAAAAGTGGAAACCCATAATCCAAAGAATGAGCCACAGGGGACGGGCGCGGTGTCTCATGTCTATAATCTCAGCACTTTGGGAGGCCAAAGAGGGTGGATTACTTGAGGTCAGCAGTTCAAGACCAGCCTGGCCAGCGTGGAAAAACCCTGTCTCTACAAAAATACCAAAAAATTGGCTGGGCATGATGGCGTGCGCCTGTAATCCCAGATGCTTCGGAGACTGAAGCAGGAAAATTGCTTGAACTCAGAAGTCAGAGGCTACAGTGAGCCAAGATCGTGCCACTGCACTCTAGCCTAGGCAACAGAGCGAGACTGTGTCTCGGGGGGGGAAAAAAAAAGGCTGGGAGCGGTGGTTCACACCTGTAATCTCAACACTTGCCACCACACCGGGCTAATTTTTGTATTTTTAGTAGAGATGGGGTTTCACCATGTTGGCCAGGATAGTCTCAATCTCCAGACCTCGTGATCTGCCCACCTCGGCTTCCCAAAGTGCTGGGATTACAGGCGTGAGCCACCACACAATATGGGGCCTTCTTTTCTTTTTTTTTTTTTTTTGAGATGGAGTCTCGCTTTTGTTGCCCAGGCTGGAGTGCAATGGTGTGATCTTGGCTTACTGCAACCTCCCAGGTTGCCTCCTGGGTTCAAGCGATTCTCCTGCCTCAGCCTCCCGAGTAGCTGGGACTACAGGTGCCCACCACCATGCCCAGCTAGTTTTTTTGTATTTTTAGTAGAGACGGGGTTTCACCATGTTGGCCAGGCTGGTCTCGAACTCTGGACCTCAGGTGATCCACCCGCCTCGGCCTCCCAAAGGGCTGGGATTACAGGCACAAGCCACCGCATCTGGCCGATGTGGGGCCTTCTTATGTTGCCCAGGCTGGTCTCAAACTCCTGGGCTCAGGTGATCCCCCTACCTCCTGCCAAAGCACTGGCTGCGCCCAGCCAAATGAGTTCTTTCATGAAGCCTAAGGTAATTTGAAAAAGTAAAGACTTTACCACACTGTTTACAGTCAAAGGGCTTTTCTCCAGTGTGAATGATTTCATGTCTTCGTAGGGAACTGCACGACCGAAAGGCTTTACCACACCTTTTACATTCATATGGCTTTTCTCCACTGTGAGTTTTTTTATGTCTTCGAAAACAACTGGGATAATTGAAGGTTTTACCACATTTATTACATTCATAAGGTCTTTCTCCAGTGTGCGCCCTTTCATGTTCTCGAAGGGACGTGGGGCATCTAAAGACTTTGGCACATTTCTGACATTTGTAGAGTTTCCCTCCACCGTGGGTTCTTTTATGTCTGTGAAGGGAACTGGAGCAACTGAATTTTTTCTCACATTCCTGACATTGGTAGGGTTTCTCCAGCGCGTGCAATCTGATTTCATGTGTCCGAAGGTAACCTGCGGAAATGAAGGCTTTACCACATTGTTTACATTTGTAAGGTTTTTCTCCAGTGTGAGTTCTAACATGAATTTGAAATAAACTGGGATAATCGATAGGTTTTCCACAGTATTTACATTCATAGCGTTTTGCTCCAGTATGCATTTTGCCATGTTTTCGAAAGAAACTGGAAACGGTGAAGGCTCTCACTATTTCCCTACATTTATAGGACCTCTTTCCAGTGTGAGTTCTTTGATGGATTTGAAATAAATCAGGAGAACTAAAGGCTTTCCCGCACACCCTGCATTCATAAGGTCTCTTTCGAGTTGGTGTTACTGTGCGCTGTGCACCACTACTGGGAGAGACGGAGGCTTTCCCACGTTGTTTCTGTTTATGGGGCTTCTCTCCCCATTCCCCACCACACTCGGATCTTGTGTGTCCAGCATGAGCTCTCATGTGCCTGTCCAGGAACGAATGACGGAGGAAGACTTTCCCACACACGCTGCATTTGCATGGTTTCACTCCAGTATGACTTTTCTTGTTCAGGTGACAATCAGGAATCTGCCTGAAGGTTTCTCTGTGTTCACTCCCTTCTTTACGTCCACAGAGTCTCTCCACCAGACTTCTATGAAAAATGACAGGCGCATGGTTTATTCACGCTTTTCTATTAATGGACATGTCTTAAGACTTATGCTGCTACCAAAATCAGGAAAAGTGGAGCTTTTCTGCCAGGTCAGAATTATTAGAAAGGAAGTGTATTGATGATTCTGCTACCCAGCTCCCCGTAGCTATTATCCAAACAGTGACATCCATGTCACAGATTCTTAGTACCCTGTCCAGACACTCAATATCTATATTACATTGAAGGATAGATTGTTGGTGGCAATCTTCTAATAATCAGTTAAAAATCTAACATTGTACTTACTTGTCTTGTATTTTTTTTTAACTTTCCTGACATGCTAAGATTCCCTCAAGAGAATCTTTATTACATTCTTCCTCTTGTGAGTGCAGATTACCTTAGCTTAATCCCCAGATTTTGGTACAGATTCTCAGTGTCCTGGTCTTTCCATTGGATTCCTAAAATGTAGACCCAGAGAAATCATTATGAATTACTTAAAATTACAGAAAAATCACTAGGTTCTAAGTTCATTAAACACTGCCACAATACCCGATAATTTTTTTTTTTTTTGAAACAAAGTCTCACTCTGCCACCCAGGCTGGAGTGCAGTGATACAATCTTTGCTCACTGCAGCCTCCACCTCCTGAGTTCTAGTGATTCTCCTTCCTCAGCCTCCCGAGTAGCTGGGATTACAGCTATGCACTGCCACACGCAGCTACTTTTGTATTTTTAGTAGAGACGAGGTTTCGCCACGTTGACCAGGCTGGTCCCAAACTCCTGACCTCAGGTGATCCACCTGTCTCAGCCTCCCAAAGTGCTGGGATTATAGGCATGAGCCACCACAATTGCCCACCCCCCACCATTGTGTTTTTTTTTTTTTTTTAAAGAGACAGGGTCTTGCTCTGTTGCCCAGGCTGGAGTGCAGCTCCTGGACTCAAGCAGTCCTCCCACCGTGGCTTCCCAAAACACTAGGATTACAGGGGTAAGCCACTGTACCTGGCCCACGATGCCCGATTTATT
>NW_012099209.1:4229663-4231314 GCF_000951045.1 Mandrillus leucophaeus | reverse complement strand
AAAAAAAAAAAAAAAAAAAAAAAAATCCTCAAAACAGACATTTTAGGTCAACAAAAGCTACTTTTCCAAACCTCCCACTACCTGGTGTGCAGGAATTAACATCTAATAATTGCCAAAGCCTCCTGAATAGCTGGTGGATGGCTTGCCTAACACACACCAAGGATTTCCAAACCATCACATTCAGGACAGCATACTATTAGCAGGGAGACAAACAAATAGATCAAAGGAAAAGAAGAGAGTCTTCAATGGGCCAGTATTCATATGAAAACTTAGTTAATAATAGAGCAGACATTGTAGAGTAGTGGGGCAGAACACTTGAGGTCAGGAGTTAAAGGCCAGCCCGGCCTACATGGTGAAAACCAGTCTCTATTAAAAATACAAAAATTAGCCAGGTGTGGTGGGCCTGGGCAAAAGAGCAAGACTCCACCTCAAAAAACAAAAAAAGTAAAAGTTATGGCCATCTCCAGAAAAAACATTTTTAAAACATTAGCAGGGTATGTTAGCAGGTGCCTGTGGTCCTAGCTACTTGGGAAGCTAAGGCAGGAGGATTGCTTGAGCCCAGGAATTCAAGGCTGCAGTGAGCTAGGATTCTGTTGCTGCACTCCAGCCTGGGTGACAGAGTGAGACTTTGTCTCCAAATAAATAAATAAATAAATATTGATATAATATTTTTTTTTGAGATAGGATCTCACTCTGTTGTCCAGACTAGAGTGCAGTGGTACAGTCATGGCCCCTGCAGTCTTAACCTTCCAGGCTCAAGCGATCCTCCCACTTCGTCCCCTACTACCACCACACCCAGCTAATTTTTGTATTTTTTGTAGAGATAGGATCTCCCTGTGTTGCCCAGGCTCCTCTCAAACTCCTAGGCTAAAGCGATCTGCCCACCTTTGCCTCTGAAAGTGCTGGGACTACACACATAAGCCACTGTGCCCGGCCTATTATCTTTAAACGAGGCTAAGTCATAGGTCAATAGAATGCTTCCCCTCACCTCAACCCTTACACTCACAACAGCAGCAGCAGAATACATACATACAGCAGAGCACAAAAAACTATACAACCGTACAACTCAGGCTTAGTTTCAGAAGTCCTTCAGAATACTTCAGCAAATTAGATAATTGATTACGTGGACAAATGTCTACACATACACAATATACCAAGACTGAGTCATGAAAAAACAAAAAGTCTGAATAGAGCTGTAGTAATAGGAGATTGACATAGTAATAAATAAAAAAAAAAAAAAAACAGCCGGGCACGGGGGCTTATGCCTGTAATTCCACACTTTGGGAGGCCAAGGCGGGTGGATCCCCTTAAGTCAGGAGTTCGAGGCCAGCCTGACCAACATAGTGAAACTCCGTCTCTACTAAAAATACAAAAAAGTACCTGGGCGTGGTGGCAGGCGCGTGTAATCCTAGCTACTTGGGAGGCAGAGGCAAGAGAATCACATGAACCTGGGAGGCGCAGCTTGTAGTGAGCCAAGATTACGCCATTACACTCCAGCCTGGGCAACAAGAGTGAAACTCCGTCTCAAAAAAATAACATAAATTAAGAAAATTAATAAATTGGCCGGGCGCAGTGGCTCACGCCTGTAATCCCAGCACTTTGGGAGGCAGAGGCGGGCAGATCATGAGGTCAGGAGATCGAGACCATCCTG
>NW_012099209.1:4225572-4227197 GCF_000951045.1 Mandrillus leucophaeus | reverse complement strand
CACTGCAACCTCCACCTCCTGGATTCCAGCGATTTTTTTTTTTTTTTTTAAAGAGACAGGGTCTCATCATGTTGCCCAAGATGGTCTCAAACTCCTGGACTCAAGCAGTCCTCCCACCGTGGCTTCCCAAAACACTAGGATTACAGGGGTAAGCCACTGTACCTGGCCCACGATGCCCGATTTATTCACCAACATATTCTCTTTCCACATTCCAAATTGTGCAACCACAATGGTGACCAAAGCACACTTGTCTTCTAATTGACTAAGGAAGGAAATGTTGTCCTTCTTACCGACAGAGGCCAGGTTCCTGAAGGTTTCCAGCATCACATCTCTGTAGAGATTCTTCTGGGAAGGACTCAGCAAAGCCCACTCCTCCTGGGTGAAGTTCACAGCCACATCCTCAAAGGCCACTGAGTCCTGAAACATCCCACAGGGGTGGAGGAGGAGGGGTGAGACTCAGCACTGGGGATCTCTACTCAATACATGAGTGATCCCATGACGCCGGGTTCTCCACTCACTCACTCCATGACTGAGTCATCAGCCTCCTCCTCTCTATCTACATGCACTTCCTCCCTCACAGCAGTTCCGGTGTGAGAACTGACCTACTCAGAGAGCCAGCCGCAGAGGAGGAACACCCTCTCCGTGGCGGGTCCAGGGAGTCAGTTGTGCTGCTGCGTTGCCCCGAATGCTCTTTGCAGAGAGGATCTCTAGTACCCGTCACAACAAACTGCCACCACCTGGTGCGCAGACAGCACTCCTTTCAGCAGTCCTGAGTCTGGGTATCCTTAGAAAGGCCTGTTCATCAAGTTCAACCTTTGCTACTATCAGGGGGAACTTAGACTACGAGAGGGATCCCATCAACCTAAGTGACAAAGTGGCTCACTGTGGCTAAACGGTTTACTATTGACAAACAGGATGGTACTGACTGAACTGTTTTCCTTCTGAAAGCCTACTCTTTTGCTCCAAACTAGCAGCGGTGCCTAAGAGACTAGCCCCCAAAAAACACTCTGGGCACTGAGTCTTTAATGAGCTTTCCTAGTAGACATATGTCACACTTGTTGTCACAACTTGTCCACTGGGGAATTGAGCTCATCCCATGTGGTTATACCAAGAGAGAATATTCTGAAGGTTGCAAGCAGTTTACTCTAGACCAAATTTAATCAAGTAGTAAATAAGACTCATAATCAATATTTAATCGTCCTCATGGAAGAATTTGAAAATTTCTATCAAAGCAGAATGGAGTAAGTGGAAAGATGACACGTGTTCCTAGAAAAACCTCAATAAGATGTCCCTTTTTCCAAATGATATCCTTATAAAATTTCATAAATACCCAATACAGCTGGGCATGGTGACTCACACCTGTAATCCCAGCACTTTGGGAGGTCGAGGCGGGTGGATTACTTGAGGACAGGAGTTTGAGACCAGCCTGGCCAACATGGTGAAACCCCATCTCTACTAAAAATACAAAAAATTAGCCAGACCTGATGGCACATGCCTGTAGTTCCAGCTACTTGGGAGGCTGAGGCAGAAGAATCACTTGAACCCAGGAAGTGGAGATTGCAGTGAGCCGAGATCATGCTACTGCACTCCAGCCTGGGCAACAGAGCGAGACTCTGTCTCAAAAA
>NW_012099209.1:4213306-4220832 GCF_000951045.1 Mandrillus leucophaeus | reverse complement strand
GTGGTGCATGCCTGTAATCCCAGCTACTCAGGAGGCTGAGGCAGGAGAATCGCTTGAACCCAGGAGGCAGAGGTTGCAGTCAGCCAAGATCATGCCACCTATACTCCAGCCTGGGCAAAAGAGCAAGACTCCATCTCAAAAATAATAATAATAATTTTAAAAACCTCAACAAATACAAAACCCAGAACACCAAAGAGTTTCACTGCTGAAATCCACCAAATATTTAAAAAAGAATTGCTATCAATCCTCCTCAAATTCTTCCAAAACTGAAGAGGAAACATTTCCAAACTCCCTCTATGAAGTCAAAATTATGCTGACACTACAAAAGAAAACCACAAATGTCTTTTATGAATATAAATGCAAAAAATCCTCAATAAATGCTAGCAAATCATACCTGCCATATTTAAAGGATTATATGACATGATCAGGAGAGATTTATCCAGAAAATGCAAAGATGGTTCAATGTATGAAAAACAATGGGGCCAGGTGCAGTGGCTCACGCCTGTAATCCCAGCACTTTGGGAGGTCGAGGCGGGTAGATCACTTGAGGTCAGAAGTTCAAGACCAGCCTGACCAGCATGGTGAAACCCCATCTCTACTAAAAATACAAAATTAGCCAGGTGTGGTAACCCATGCCTGTAGTCCCAGCTACTCGAGAGGCTGAGGCAGGAGAATCACTTGAACCCAGGAGGCAGAGGTTGCAGTGAGCCGAGATCACACCATTGTACTCCAGTCTGGGCAACAGAGGGAGACTGTCTCAAGACCAAAAAAGTCAGTTGCATTTATATGCACCATAAATGAATAATGAGAAAAAGAAATTAAGAAAACAATACCACAAACAATAGCACCAAAAAGAATTGAATAGGCCGGGCGCAGTGACTCCCATCTGTAATCCCAGCACTTTGGGAGGCCAAGACGGGTGGATCACAAGGTTAGGAGTTCAAGACCAGCCTGGCCAAGATGGTGAAACCCCATCTCTACTAAAAATACAAAAATCAGTCGGGCGCAGTGGCAGGCACCTGAAATCCCAACTACTTGGGAGGCTGAGGCAGGAGAATCACTTGAATTCGGGCAGCAGAGGTTGCACTGAGTTGAGATCACACCATTGCATTCCAGCCTGGGTGACAGACTCCGTCTCAAAAAAAAAAAAAAAAGAATTGAACACTTAGGAATTACAAACCAAGAAGTCAAAAGACTGTTTGTACACTGAAAATAACAAAATGTTGCTAAATGAAATTAAAGACACGAATTGAAAAATATCTTGTGTTCATGTGTTCAAAGACTTTTTACATTATTTGGCTGGGTGTGGTGGCTCATGTGTGCAATCCTAGCACTTCGGGAGGCCGATGTGGGAGGATTACAAAGTCAGGAGGTCGAGACCAGTCTGGTTAACATGGTGAAACCCCGTCTCTACTGAAAATACAAAAATTAGCCAGGTGTGGTGGCGTGTGCCTATAATCCCAGCTGCTCCGGAGACTAAGACAGGAGAATTGCTTGAACCCAGGAGGTGGAGGTTGCAGTGAGCCAAGATCATGGCACTGAACCCCAGCCTAGGGGACAGAGCAAGACTCCATCTCAAACAAAACAAAACAAAACAAAACAAAAAACAAAAAACGCCAGGCACAGGCAAATCACCTAAGGTCAGGAGTTTGAGACCAGCCTGGCCAACATGGTAAAATCCCATCTCTAATAAAAATACACAAAAAAATTAGGCGTGGTGGCATGCACTTGTAGTCCCAGCTACTCGGGAGGCTGAGGCGGGAGAATCGCTTGAACCCAGGAGGCAGAGGCTATAGTGAGCCAAGACCGTGCCACTGCATTCCAGTCTAGGCAATAGAGCGAGACTTTGTGTCAAAGAAAAAAGAGACTCTACATTATTTGGAAGGTAATACTACCCAAAATTATCTGCAAATTCAATACAATCCCTATCAAAATCTCGTGTCTGTTTTTTGTTTTTTTCCAGAAATAAAAATACCAGCCAGTCACAGTGGCTCACGCCTGTAATCCCAACACTTTGAGAGGTCGAAGTGGGAGGATCGCCTGAGCTCAGGAGTTTCAGACTGGCCTAGCCAACATGTTGAAACCCCGTGTCTACTAAAAATACAAAAAATTAGTTGGGCGTGGTGGCAGGTGCCTGTAATCCCAGGTACTTGGGAGGCTGAGGCAGGAGAATCGCCTGAACCCGGGGAGCAGAGGTTGTAGAGAGCCAAGATCACGCCACTGCACTCCAGTCTGGGCAACAGAGTGAGACTGTCTCAAAAAAAAAATAATTAATTAAATAAAATGTATATAGAATCTCAAAAAACCCAAAATAGCAAAAACAATAGGGCCAGGCATGGTGGCTCACGCCTGTAATCCCAACACTTTGGGAGGCCGAGGCAGGTGGATCATGAGGTCAGGAGTTCGAGACCAGCCTGACCGACATTGTGAAACCCCATCTCTACTAAAGCTACAAAAAATTAGCTGGGTGTGGTAGAGGACGCCTGTAATCCCAGCTACTTAGGAGGCTGAGGCAGGAGAATCGCTTGAACCTGCGAGGCGGAGGTTGCAGTGAGCCGAGATTGTACCATTGCACTCCAGCCTGGGCAACAGGGCGAGACTCTGTCACCAAAGTAAAAAAAAAATTTATAAATATATAATCATACATATAATTTATAAATACATATATAAAATCATACATATAATTTTTATATGTACACACAAACACACATTTTTTTAAGAGATGGGCATCTCACTATGTTGCCCAGGCTGGATTTGAACTCCTGGGCTCAATTGATCCTCCTGCCTCAGCCTCTCAAGTACCTAGAATTACAGGTGTTTGCCAGTGTTCCTGCCCTCAGTTCATCTTGAATTGCTAGTTACAAGCCGCTGAAGTAAATTTTTAGAAAATAACAAAGCCTACTGAAATTTTTCTTGAAGTCTGAAAATGTCTCATGAATAAAATGATTATGATGAAAAAAGTATATACTGAAAAATATCAGGCCAGGCACAGTGGTTCACACCTGTAATCACAGCACTTTGGAAGGCTGAGGCAGGTGGATCACCTGAGGTCAGGAGTTCAAGACCAGCCTGGCCAACATGGCGAAACCCTGTCTCTACTAAAAATACAATAATTAGGCTGGGCACGGTGGCTCACAACTATAATCCCAGCACTTTAAGAGGCCGAGGCGGATGGATCACCTGAGGTCAGGAGTTCAAGACCAGCATGGTCAACATGGTGAAACTCCGTCTCTACTAAAAATACAAAAATTAGCTGGGCGCTGTGGCGCGTGCCTGTAATCCCAGCTACTCAGGAGGCTGAGGCAAGAGAATCGCTTGAGCCTGGGAGTCGGAGGTTGCAGTGAGCCGAGACTGCGCCACTGCACTCCGCAACAGAGCAAAACTCCATCTCAAAAAAAAAAAAAAAAATTAGCCAGGGATAGTGGCAGGTACTTGTAGTCCCAGCTACTTGGGATGCTGAGGCACGAGAATCACTTGAACCAGGGAGGCAGAGGTTGCAGTGAGCTGAGATTGCACCACTGCACTCCAGCCTGGATGACAGAGCAAGACTGTCTCAAAAAAAAAAAAAAAGGCCAGGGACAGTGGCTCACACCTGTAATCCCAGCACTTTGGGAGGCCAAGGCAGGCGGATCATCTGAGGTCAGGAGTTCAAGACCAGCCTGGCCAACATGGTGAAACCCCATCTCTACTAAAAAAATACAAAAATTAGACGGGCGTGATGACTGGTGCCTGTAATCCCAGCTACTCAGGAGGCTGAAGCAGGAGAATCACTTGAACCTGACAGGCGGAGTTTGCAATGAGCTGAGATGGAGCCACTGCACTCCAGCAACCCCAAATTCACATTGAAATCCTAACACCCAGCCGGGCGCGGTGGCTCACGCCTGTAATCCCAGCACTTTGGGAGGCTGAGGCAGGTGGATCACGAGGTCAGGAGACAGAGACCATCCTGGCTAACATGGTGAAATCCCGTCTCTACTAAAAATACAAAAAAATTTAGCCAGGCGTGGTGACAGGCACCTGTAGTCCCAGCTACTCCGGAGGCTGAGGCAGGAGAGTGGCGTGAATCCAGGAGGCGGAGCTTGCAGTGAGCCAAAATCGCGCCACTGCACTCCAGCCTGGGCGACTGAGCAAGACTCCGTCGCAAAAAAAAAAAAAAAACGAAAGAAATCCTAACACCCAAGGTGATGGTATTAATATTAGGGGGCAGCAACTCTGGGAAATAACTGTGATTACATGAGAACATGAGAGAGCCCTGTGAGTAGGAATAGTAACCTTAGGAAAAGAGACGAGTATCTATCACTTTCAGATGTCATTCAGTATTTTTTCCGTAATAAACCATTCAGTAAACAAAAGATCATATCTGACTACTTCTAGATGTTGCCAAACTTATCCCAAAGGACTCAGCATTAATCTGTCAAATCCAGATAACACAAAACAGAACAGTTATCCACCATCACAAATTCCCCAGCCTGCAAAGGAGACGAGCTGATGTGCTGGTGAATCTTTGTAAATCAGTAATTTCTGTGTATCTACCATACCTTTTTTGTTTTTGTTTTGAGACAGAGTCTCGCTCTGTCGCCCAGGCTGCAGTGCAGTGGCACCATCTCCGGCTCACTGCAAGCCCCGCCTCCCAGGTTCACGCCATTCTCCTGCCTCAGCCTCCCGAGTAGCTGGGACTACAGGCACTCGCCACCACGCCCAGCTAATTTTTTTGTATTTTTAGTAGAGACGGGAGTTTCCCCGTGTTAGCCAGGATGGTGTCTATCTCTTGACCTCGTGATCCGCCCGCCTCTGCCTCCCAAAGTGCTGGGAGTACAGGCGTGAGCCACCTCAACCGGCCTACCACGCCTTTTTTTTGTGGGAATGTATTCATATTCTGCAGCCATAATGGAAGATTTCCTTTTTTTAAAAAAGGGTCTCACTGTGTAGTACAAGCTGGAGTGCAGTGGCACAATCAGGGCTAAGGGCAGTTTCAACCTCCCAGGCTCAGGTGACTCTCCCACCTCAGTCTCCTGAGTAGCTGAGACTACAGGCATGCGCCACCATACCCAGCTAATTTTTGTATTTGTTGTAGAAATGGGGTCTCGCCACGTTACCCAGGCTGGTCTCAAACTTCTGGGCTCAAGAGATCTTCCCGCCCCAGCCTCCCAAAGTGCTGGAATTACAGGCGTGAGCCACCTGGGCAGGAGAATCTCTTTTGACTTCCAGAGCAGACTGGGCAACATAGTGAGACCTTGTCTCTACAAAAAAAAATAAAAATTAGCCAGGCATGGCGCATGCCTGTGGTCCCAGCTTCTTGGGAGCCTGAGGCAGGAGGATTGCTTGGGCCCCAGAGGTTGAGGCTGTAGTAAGCCATGACTGTGCCACTGCATTCCAGCCTGAGCTGCCTCAGAAGGGAGTTTCTGGCCCCACCCCACCCCCAAGAGCCAGCAGGGACTCCCTCTGGAATTTCCTAAGGAAATTTATTTTCAAAAGAAAGAACTTCTCCCTAGGAGGCTCATCAAACAATCAGGAAAGATTAACCACACCAGGACAGACTTTTCACCCGTTCTTCCCAGGGCAGCTGGAACAAATCCCTGGACGGTCCTGAAACCCAGGACCAGTAAGATAGGAGGGTGCGCTGAGGACCCAATACCCTCTGAAGTTCCCAAGAGGAGCCTCCACCCAAAGACAGTCTGACAAGGTGTCCGCGCCTAGGGAAGGTAAAAAGAGGGCAGGCACAGTGATTTTTTTAATATCGGAGTGTCTGGGGGTTATTTTCTGCTTTGCTCGCATGTGAAATGTTCACAAATGGAAAACGAACCTTTTAAGAAGTGCCATCTAGGGCTCCTTGGAAAAGATGACAATTAAAACGCTGGGCGCAGTGGCTCAAGCCTGTAATCCCAGCACTTTGGGAGACCGAGGCAGGCAGACCACCTGAGATCAGGACTTCAGCATGGCCAACGTGGTGAACCTGTCTCTACTAAAAATAAAAAGTTAGCTGAACGTGTTGGCGGGCACCTGTAATGCCAGCTACTTGAACGCGGGAGGGGGAGGTTGCAGTGAGTCGAGATTGTGCCACTGCACTCTAGCTTGGGCGACAGAGCGAGCCTCGTCTCAAAAATAATAGAAATAATGAAAATAATAATAATGTGAAGCAAATGTAGTGGAGGGAGAACTTAGGGTTGAGGAATGCGGGGAAATTTAGGGATTTACTGCAGTCCTGGGAGGAGCGAGGCTGGGGGACGGGGTCGTGGGTTTGAAACCCAGTTTCCCACACCTTTGGAAGACTCCGAAGGAAACGGGGGCCGCCTAAAGGAGGAGGAACTGGGGACCCCACAGGCCACAGCTCCTCCCGCACGAACCCCACACCCGAGGCAGGATCCCCCCAAGACCGTCCTGTGGCCCCAGCACAACCTGGGGAGACGCGGCGCTGCGGGCGCGGAGCTGCCCTGAGAGGGCTCCGGGGCCGGGACATGACACCCGGGGTCCCGGCGGCTGGTCAAGCTCCACCCTGCGACCGAGGGGACCAAGGGTCGAGCTGTGCCTGGGGGACTCGGGTCCCAGACCCCACAGTCGCCGCGGGGAGCCCCGGATCCCGCCACTGCCGGTTCCGACCAGCTCTTCCTCAGGTCTCTGGACGCCCGACTCCGCACGCTCACCATTTCCGGCTTCCGGGTTTCCTGGGTCCTCCCTGGGGCTGGATCAACCAGAGCAGGTCCCACAGGACAGAATCTGCGGTACCCGGGGCACCAGGGGCCTCACCGAGAAACTAAGACCCGGACCCGCGTGTGGGCCAGCGCGAAAACTGATCGCTTCCGGCTTTGGAAGTTGCCCCTCCTCTCGGCGCACCTGATTGGACAGTTTGCCCCACAGCGCCTCCGACTGGATGGCGCCCCAGGCCCCGCCCCTGGGGCTTGAGCGGCTAGGAGAAGTGATCGGAATCCTAGCTGTGTGGGGTGTGACAGACAGGTACTACCTGCAGCCCCTCGCAGGGCGGGACTATCTCTGGGACCTTAGACTTGGGCTTGCATGGAAGCAGAACTTGCTCCTGTTAGGGTCAACCCAACCAGACTGTTCCCCTCCTTCCCCCATAAGTCTTACAATACAGTCCTTTGTGACCTCCACACAACTCCACCCCGGGCTAGAAGTAGAACCCCTCCCCACTGACCCTTCCAGTAACTGTTCAAAAGACTTCAGCTGAAATGGCAGACAGTTGCAGGATGCGGTCAGAACACCTGTCCACCTTGCATAACAAAGCTGGCAAAAACATCTCCAGGATGCGGTCAGGACACCTGCACCTCCGACTCAGTTCTCACACCTGGACCCAGTTCCTTGCCCTATAAAGTCCTGCTGTAGTCTGTAAGCGGGGCTGCCTCCTCTGACTGTGGTAGGGCAGCCCAGCAGGTTAATAAAACTTACATGATTGACTTCAGGTCTCTTTGTCCTTTCTCTCGGCTGACCTTACAGCTCCTGGTTTTCCAGAGCAGGCCCTGTCGGCTTCCTGTACTCAGTGGGTCCTTCCTGCTGCTGCTGCTGCTGCTGCT
>NW_012099209.1:4209883-4211201 GCF_000951045.1 Mandrillus leucophaeus | reverse complement strand
AAAAAAAAAAAAAAAAATTAAAAAAAGAACATGCAACAATATAAGCTACAAAATTTAAATAGCCAATAAATTTTAAGTTTAAATAAATTTGCTGTATCAGAGGACAAAAAGAAACATAAAATATTGTTACTATTTGTCACACATACTAATTGTTTAATCCTACTAATTGGTACTGGTAAGTAGTCCTATTGTGGTTTTGTTCAAATTGCGTTTATGCAACAGTACAGTTAATAATATAGAACTATGTAATTTCAAGTAAACACCAAATTTTCATTTTTTATGTTAAAGTAGTAACTTTTTGTAATTCATTTTTCTTTTTTTTTTTTCGGAGACAGTCTTGCTCTGTTGGCCAGGCTGAGCAATCTTGGCTCACTGCAACCTCCGTCTCCCAGGCTCAAGCAATTCTCTTGCCTCATTCTCCCGAGTAGCTAGGATTACAGGCATGTGCCACCACGCCCGGCTAATTTTTGTATTTTTAGTAGAGATGTGGTTTCATTTTTTTTTGAGACAGTTTTGTTCTGTTGGCCAGGCTGGAGTGCAGTGGAGCAATCTTGGCTCACTGCAACCTCCGTCTCCCGAGTTCAAGCAGTTCTCCTCCCTCATCCTCCCGAATAGCTGGGATTACACGTATGTGCCATCACGCCCAGCTAATTTTTGTATGTTTAGTAGAGACGTGGTTTCATCATGTTGGCCAGGCTGGTCTTGAACTCTTGACCTCAAGTAATCCGCCCGCTTCGGCCTCCCAAAGTGTTGGGATTACAGGGGTGAGCCACCGCGATCGGCTAGTTTTTATAATTCCTATCTGGTCCGGTGTGGTGGTGTTCCGGGGCGCTCCCCGACCCCGCCCCTCACAAGCCCCGCCCTCGCAACAGGCCCCGCCTCTGGAACGCCGGAGCTCCCGACCCCGCCTCTGCAGGGTGCAGGCTCCGCCCCTCGTGACAGATGGTGCTGGTGTAGTCACGGAGGAGGGCTCGCTTTTTTTGATTCAGGCTGTCATGGTGGCGCCCAGCCCGCCTTGCCGGCCTTTTCTTTTCCGGTCTCGGTCCGGCGTGGCAGCGGAGGCAGGCAGCGTTAGGTCTTTCAGTCCCTCTCTGTCATGGCGACGCCGTGCCTCTTCTTCCGGCCACAGCCTGTCATGGCGGCATCCGCAGTAGTCCCTGCCGGGGCCCGCCTGCTTTGTTGCCCTGGCTCTTCCTAGTCCAGGCCGCCATGGCGGCGCTCAGGGCTTACCGGAAGTAAAACTTCGGAAGTGAGGCGTTCCTCTGCCCGGAAGTGAGCGCGGGCGCTAGGAAAGATGGCGGCAGCGGCGGCGGTGGGC
>NW_012099209.1:4195957-4209249 GCF_000951045.1 Mandrillus leucophaeus | reverse complement strand
CCGGGCTGCTCTATCCGGCCTGGTTGGGTGCCGCAGCCGCTGGCTGCTGGGGCTGGGGCAGCAGTTGGGTGCAGATCCCCGAAGCCGCGCTGCTCGTGCTTGCCACCATCTGCCTCGCGCACGCGCTCACTGTCCTCTCGGGGCATTGGTCTGTGCACGCGCATTGCGCGCTCACCTGCACCCCGGTAAGTGTGTACGCGCGAGCCCGACCCCCAGCACGGTCGGGCCTCGCCGTAGGTCCCAGCTGCGGCCTTCCTGTCGGTCACCAGCCCGACCTGGGCCACCTATCTGCTGGGCCTGGGTCCCCAGGGGCACCCTCTACACTTCAGCGCAGGCTTAATCATGACCCCGCTGCTGACTTGCTGTGCAACCCTGGTGCAGGTTATTTCCTTTCTCTGAAGTCCTCCCTGGTATGGTCATTTAGATTCAATAATGTAATACTTGTAAAAGGCTTAGCGCAGGGCCCAGCGTACGTCGCCCAGGTCAGGTAGGACTTGTTAATGCTAGTTCCCATATTAGCGACTACTCTTGTTGTTTTGGAAACGGGCCTATCTTCCTTCTCGTTTGTCTCTTACCTTGGTTTTCAAAGTGTAAGGCGAGACCACTCGGATAGGTTTCCCCCATCTATGAAGCTTAATTTGTTCGTAGACTGAACCAAGTCTTGCTGTCCAGTGCTCAGTGGTCTTCCATACTGTGATGGAAGGGAGCATGAAATGCAGTTAATTACAATGTTGAAGAGAGGCAGAAGTGTTTATGAGCGAGTCACTAACATGATGTCTTTTCGCAAAATGAGGGTGGTGATAGTTCTGCTCAGGATACAACAGCAAGCAAGGTCGTGCTCCTGACCTATAGTTGTGAATGACCAAGTGTCGTCGGAGGAGTTGGTGACTGTGAGCTGCCCTGGGCCTGAAGCAGTGACTGTGCCATCTCTCTGGGCCTGCCTCAGGTGACACCAGCAGGTTTGCAGCCATGGACACTGAGGTATATCAGGACGCTTCCCCTCTGATCCCAGGAGTGTGTTTGCCTCAAGAAGAGGAAAAGGGAACAGCATCAAGGGCTACAGAAAGACAGAAGCCCCCTACCCTCTCTGGCTCTGAATGTGGGTAGAATCCTCATTCTTCTCTCCTGAGAGACTGAACCTGTTCTGTCCTTCAAAGAGATTTATCCCAGGGGAGGAGCTCAACTTGGTGGCTTTTGAGGTAGTACAGTGAAAGATGCCAATGAGGGACAAAATAGAGGTTAAGGGGACTGTGGCACCGCTCAAACTTCAGCTGCCTTTTGACCTGCAGCTAAACAGCTTAGCTCTTAACTTCCTCTCCAGGGCTGGAGAAGTGGGAGGAGCTGAACAGCCATCAGCCAGGAGAGGCGGGTCTGGGTTTGATTCAGATCTCAGAAAGGGCCGCTTCTGCCTTCTGAGTTTCAGTTTCCCCGTTCTGTAAACCGAGAACCGTAACACCTACCTCTGGGTGCCATCATGAGAACGGAGATGATATCTGCAAAGTGCCCTCCCTGGGGCCAGCATGGCGTATAGCCTCTTGTACCTTTCTTCCATGACGTCACATTTGTAGTTATGTGATTGTTATTATTTGCTGCCTGGTTTAGAGGCCCATGAACCACCCGTGGGATGGTGCTTTGTTTCTGCGGGTCGTCATTGTGCTCCCGGGTCTCCATGCGGCTCCGTCTAGCAGAGCCGCAGAGGGATGGATGCGGTTCACGGGATCCAGGGAGCACTGAACGAGCTCCATTCAACATTTCTGTGTCCTTGGTGCTGGGGAAACAGCAGTGAACAAAACAGACAAATCCCCCTGCCTTTGTGGTGTTACTGGGAGGGAGAACTCATAGTCAGCAGTTGATGCTAAAGAGAGATGACATCTAACATCAGGACAGGATGGAACATTGCCGGGAACTTTAGATGGGGCAGCCAGGGAGGGGCTCCTGGGAAGGTGATGTTTCAGCAAAAGCCTGAGGCAGCAAAGGAGCTGTGTTAATGTGTATTCTGGGCAGAGAAAACATGTGCGAAGGCCCTTTGCTGAGGCTGAAGCGCGGTGGAGCCCCATGTGCATGTGGAGCTGTGGAGTGTAGTGAGCAGGGTTGGTGGAAGAGGCAGAGCTGAGCAGAAGGCCAGGGGGCCTGTGATGGGGGCGGGGGCTTGGCTCATGTGAATTGAGGGCATACTGGGTGGGTGCCTGGCAGCCTTCTTCCTATTTGAGTTCATGTCACCATCAGCAGAGCAGAGTCCTGGACATTCGGTGCTGTCTGTGCGCCCAGCTTCCCAGCTTTTTTGTTTTTGTTGTTTTTGTTTTTGTTTTGTTTTTTGGAGGTTTTTGTTTGTTTGTGAGACGGAGTCTGGCTTTGTAGCCCAGGCTGGAGTGCAGTGGCACAACCTCGGCTTACTGCAACCTCCGCCTCCCGGGTTCAAGTGATTCTTCTGCCTCAACCTCCCAAGTAGCTGAGACTAGAGGTGACTGCCACCATGCCCAACTTTTTTTTTTTTTTTTTTTTTTTTTTGTATTTTTAGTAGAGATGGGGTTTCACCATATTGGCCAGGCTGGTCTCGAACTCCTGACCTCGTGATTTGCCCCCACCCCCGCCCCACTGCCTCGGCCTCCCAAAGTGCTGGGATTACAGGCGTGAGCCACTGCGCCCGACCTTTTTATTTTGAGACGGAGTTTCGCTCTGTCACCCAGGCTGGAGTGTGGTGGCGCGATCTTGGCTTACTGCAAGCTCTGCCTCCCAGGTTCACGCCATTCTCCTGCCTCAACCTGCCAAGTAGCTGGGACTGCAGGCACCTGCCACCACACCCGGCTAATTTTTTGTATTTTTAGTAGAGATGGAGTTTCACCGTGTTAGCCAGGATGGTCTCAATCTCCTGACGTCATGATCTGCCTGCCTTGGCCTCCCAAAGTGCTGGGATTACAGGCGTGAGCCACTGTGCCTGGCTGTTTTGTTTTGTTTTTTTTTTTAAATTGAGATGGGGTCTCACTCTATCACCCAGCCTGGAGTGTAGTGATGCAATCTTGGTTCACTGCAACCTCCGCCTCCCAGGTTCAAGTAGCTGAGATTATAGGTGTGCACCACCATGTCCGTCTCATTTTTGTATTTTTAGTTGAGACAGGGTTTCGCCACTTTGGCCAGGGTGATCTCGAACTCCTGACCTCAAGTGATCCACCCGGCTTGGCCTCCCAAAGTGCTGGGATTACAGGTGTGAGTCACCGCCTACCGCCTACAGCCTTGTGCTCTCAGCTTTAAGTATGGCACCAGAGGCACAGCAAGGTGGTCTCCTTTGTCCTGATGATAGATGAAGGAGTGACAGAGGCAGCACCAGAGCCCAGTGGCATGTTTCAGAATATGCCCATAGAGCTGCTGCATCCAAAACCTCCCCAGGGGAGGTCTTGAAACTGTAGATTGAGAAGAGCTAAGCCGCAGTGCTCTCTTTGTCTCTGTCAGGAGTATGACCCCAGCAAAGCGACGTTCGTGAAGGTGGTGCCAACCCCCAACAATGGCTCCACAGAGCTTGTGGCCCTGCACCGCAATGAGGTAGGGACTGCCTGCTGGGCTCCTGGAGGAGGGGCTTGAATGGGATTCTCAGGCGCTGACACCCCAAGGTCAGGGGCCTCTGTGGCGAACACATCTTCTGCCACAGGGTGAAGACGGGCTCGAGGTGCTGTCCTTCGAATTCCAGAAGATCAAGTATTCCTACGATGCCCTGGAGAAGAAGCAGTTTGTCCCCGTGGCCTTTCCTGTGGGAAACGCCTTCTCATACTATCAGAGCAACAGAGGCTTCCAGGAAGACTCAGAGATCCGAGCAGCTGAGAAGAAATTTGGGAGCAACAAGTGAGTCCTTGATTTGCTTGTAGCACCTTTGCCTTTCTGTCCTGCTCCTCTCCTGATTCAGAATGCCTAGGAAACGGGACAGAGGCATCTGCCCTTTTATTTATTTATTTATTATTAATATTTTTTTTTTTGAGACTGAGTCTCGCTCTGTCACCTAGGCTGGAGTGCAGTGACGCAATCTCAGCTCACTGCAACCTCCGCCTTCCTAGTTCAAGCAATTCTCCTGCTTCAGCCTGCCAAGTAGCTGGGAATACAAGCCCCCCCCACCACCCCTGGCTAATTTTTGTATTTTTAGTAGGGACAGGGGTTTCACCATGTTGGCCAGGCTGGTGTCGAACTCCTGACCTCAGGTGATCCTCCCATGTTGGCCTCCCAAAGTGCTGGGATTACAGGCGTGAGCCACTGTACCTGGCCAAATCTGCCCTTTTAGCCAAACGTCCCAGGTGAATGTGACACCGTTTGAGCAACATGCTCTAAGTCCAGTCTCCCCTGAACTTGCCTGTTGGCAGGAACCCCAGAGGGCCTGCAGCTGGAAGCCCGTGCTCTGAGGTGTGAGACCCTGAGTATAAGGTTCTCCACAGGAGTCTGGCCTGTGGCCCCTCCTCAGCAACTGCTTCATTTTAAATTCTTTAAAAATGTTTGTTTATTTCTGTAGAGATGGGGTCTCGCCATGTTGCCCAGGCTTGTCTCAAACTCCTGGCCTCAAGCCGTCCTCTTAAGTCAGCCTCCCAAAGTGCTGGGATTACAGGCGTGAGTCACTGCACCCAACCTGAACATTTTAATCCTCACTGTTTCGTGTCTGCACGTCTCAGCGTTTCAGGAATGGTGATGAAGACAGTGACCAGGTCTGGTCTTTTGTACTGAATGCAATGGCCAATGTGTGATGCACACCCTATCCCTTCATCTTCACCAAAACTGCAAATGCTGACACGTGGCTGGGAGCTGAGAACTGGGCTCCAGACCCCATCATGACCTTGTGACAATGGTCCTCAACCTGGAAACCCACAGAACACCTAGGGAGCTCTTTCCTGACTTAATCACTGTTCAGAGATTACAAATATGTTGACTACAACTATCAATCTAATACAAGGATTTATAAGAAACATTTAGCGACTTCCCCTACCCCAAGGTTAGCCAATCACATTAATGACCTGTGGCAACTACGTTCCCTTTCATGCTCTTCTTACTCACGCAGAGGTACCCAGCGAGATACAAGGGAAGGGCTTATTGTTTGATAGCAACGAGGTTGCTCTTTGGTTTCCTCTTCTCACATCCCATACATAAGACGTCCATCCAGTTAAAGGGCAGAGTGAGAATGGCCCTCGTTGACATGACTGGCGCCCTGATCAGATTGGGCCCTAGCACAGAGTGCTGCAGAACACACCCTTAGGCCCGAGTTGTTGCATTCTTGAGCGTTTCGTTTTTGTTTGTTTTGTGGTTTTTTTTTTTTTGGAGACAGGGTCTATCTCTGTTACCCAGGCTGGAGTGCAGTGGTGTGATCGTGGCTCACTACAGCCTTGAACTCCTGGGCTCAAGCATTCGTCCTGCCTCAGCCTCCCAAACAGCTGGGACCACAGGCACGCACCACCACCCCCAGCTAATTTTTAAATTTTTGTAAAGAGAAGGTCTCGTGGTGTTGCCCAGGCTAGTCTCCAACTCCTGGGCTCAAGCACTCCTCCTGCCTCGGCCTCCCAAAGTGCTGGGATTGATTACAGGCATGAACCACCCTACTTGACCCATTCTGGGGCTTTAATTCAGGAATCGTAGAAAATCTCAGTGTTGGTGGGGCTGGGTCTCAGTGTCTTCTGCTGTCTGTAGCTTCAGGGCCTCCATCCTTCAATCCGAGGTTCCTTCTCTACTTGCTGCGTCATTCGACCAGATGATGGGCTCTCGTCTGCCACCAGCCCCAGGCTGCCGGGAAGAGCATATTGCAGATTCAGGAGCTTCATCTGGTTTATGCAGAGCCAAGGGCTGTGGGCGGGCAGCGTGTCTACCCCAGGCGCAGCCAGGATGAGGGAGAGCCACAGTCAAATGGATCCTCCCATCTGGAAGCTCGCCAGGGCTCCTGACACCCACATGTGGCTCTTGGTTTCTTGAGAGGGGCCTGCCATGCTCAGGTTGGAGGGGTCAGAGTGGAGGCTCCACACCCCAGAGGCCTTGCCCTGGGAACAGGATGGGGCCTGGTCTCTTGCAGGGCTGAGATGGTGGTGCCTGACTTCTCGGAGCTTTTCAAGGAGAGAGCCACAGCCCCCTTCTTTGTATTTCAGGTAAGGCAGCAGCTCTGGCCCATCTCCCCATTTCCTCGCTTGGGGCTTTCCTAGCCGGAGCAAGCCTGCCCACCACTTCCAAACCTGGAAGCTTCTCCCCGTCCTCACATGTCAGAGCCGGTGGGCAGAAAGAAGGGGCTCATGGGAACAGGGCAGGTAGAGCAAGAACAGACGGGCTGGCGTCCCACAGGTGTTCTGTGTGGGGCTCTGGTGCCTGGATGAGTACTGGTACTACAGCGTTTTCACGCTATCCATGCTGGTGGCGTTCGAGGCCTCGCTGGTGCAGCAGCAGATGCGGAACATGTCGGAGATCCGGAAGATGGGCAACAAGCCCCACATGATCCAGGTGCAGCTGCTGGGGAGACCCAGGTAGGGGGCGCGGCACAGATGCGGCTTCTGTGCTGACACACGCGTGTCCCACCCAGGTCTACCGAAGCCGCAAGTGGAGGCCCATTGCCAGTGATGAGATCGTACCAGGGGACATCGTCTCCATCGGTGAGGCCGGGTTCTGCTCAGTCCCAGTGGGACCCCCAGCCTCAGGGCCTCTGGCCAACCCTCCTACCTCTGCCCTGCAGGCCGCTCCCCACAGGAGAACCTAGTGCCGTGTGACGTGCTTCTGCTGCGAGGCCGCTGCATCGTGGACGAGGCCATGCTCACGGGGGAGTCCGTGCCACAGATGAAGGTGCTTGGTGGGGGATGGGTATCCTCAAACTACTCAGGAGGAAACAGGCCAGGAGGTGGAGGCCCAGGGAGTGGCAGGGATCCCCCCCAGGCACAGGCGGAGGAGGCAGGGTGAGCATGGATGAGCTCTGTGTACTGGGGAGCTGGGTGGTGGGGGCGAGGAAGGAGGTGAGAGAGCCAAGGGCATCCAGGGTACATTGGTGCCCTGGGATGTCAGACCAAGGTGGGCTGGGAGCAGCCTGGAGCGGGTGAGTCCCGGACGAGGCTAGGTGCAGGCCCCAGGGAACGGGTACTGTGAGTGCAGTGGGGAAAGACAGGACGGGGTGAGGGTGAGGACCCGGGAGCTGGGTGGAATGTGCTGGTTGGGTGGGGAGCCCCCTGGCTCATTCCAGCCTCAAGGTCCAGCTGTCCAGGAACTCAGATGGAAAAGGAACCAAGGTGGGCCTGGTCATCGAGATTCATGATCTTCCTCCCCAGGAACCCATCGAAGACCTCAGCCCAGACAGGGTGCTGGACCTCCAGGCCGACTCCCGGCTACATGTCATCTTCGGGGGCACTAAGGTGGTGCAGCACATTCCCCCACAGAAAGCCACCACCGGCCTGAAGCGTAGGTGCCTCACGAGCATCTAGGGGTATCTGGGCTCCCACCCACTTTGCCCGTTTGCTTGATCATGAGAGAGTCAGGACGAGGAGACAGGCATGACGGTGACTCTGCTTCTCTCCCCAGCGGTAGACAACGGGTGTGTGGCCTACGTCTTGCGAACCGGATTCAACACATCCCAGGTGCAGGGCCAGGTCTGGGGAGGGTGGACCCCAGGGCAGTTGGACAGCCAAGGCATCAACCCTTTCAGACCTCAGAACATCTACCCCATGGGCTGACTCTGGCAGCACAGCCCTGGACCTGGGCCAGGGTACAGAGGCCACCCCGAGACCAGGCCCCCTCTCCCAGGCCTGAGGTGCTGGAGGGAGCCCAGACAGCAGAAAGACTGTCCCTCCATCCCTCCAGGGCAAACTGCTGCGCACCATCCTCTTCGGGGTCAAGAGGGTGACTGCGAACAACCTGGAGACCTTCATCTTCATCCTCTTCCTCCTGGTGTTTGCCATTGCTGCAGCCGCCTACGTATGGATTGAAGGTAAGCGCCACGGCCTCTGCGGTCCCCTACTCCCGCCCTCCGAGGCCCCAGGCTGGCAGGCCCTGTTTCCACAGGTACCAAGGACCCCAGCCGGAACCGCTACAAGCTGTTTCTGGAGTGCACCCTGATCCTCACCTCGGTTGTGCCTCCTGAGCTGCCCATCGAGCTGTCCCTGGCCGTGAACACCTCCCTCATCGCCCTGGCCAAGCTCTGTGAGTGTGTCAAATGGGGTGGGGCCGAGTAGGCTGGGGCCAAGCAGGACCCCTGACCTCACTCCCACCCCTAGACATGTACTGCACAGAGCCCTTCCGGATCCCCTTTGCTGGCAAGGTCGAGGTGTGCTGCTTCGACAAGACGGGGACTTTGACCAGTGACAGCTTGGTGGTGCGCGGTGTTGCCGGGCTGAGGTGAGTGTCGGGGGCCTGGGCCAAAGGTCACCCAGATGGAGTTTCTGGGAAGTTGAGAGACAGGTGGCCCATCCACCCCAAGCTGTTGCAGTGAGGGCCCGTCAGAGGCCCTGCCTCAGGGGTTCATTTCCAGGGGCTCCCCACAAAGTCCCGGGTGTGAGCCGTGGCAGCGGCATGGGGGCTTAGCTCAGGCCTGGAACATCCCACGCCAGCCATGCGACTGCAGTACCCGCATGCACGATGCCTGGCTTCTGGGGGCATCTGTGAAGCAGGTGTGGGTCTCAAAGACACAGTTGGCGCCCAAGGCCCCCAGTGACTGGCACAGAATGAATGTCAATGGGTTCTTCTGCTGATGGAGATGTAGCTTCGCCCTACCCGCCTGCACCCTGTAACCAGTTGTTCCCTGTCCTTGCAGAGACGGGAAGGAGGTGACTCCTGTGTCCAACATCCCTGTAGAAACACACCGGGCCCTGGCCTCATGCCACTCGCTCATGCAGCTGGACGATGGCACCCTCGTGGGTGACCCCCTGGAGAAGGCCATGCTGACGGCCGTGGACTGGACGCTGACCAAAGGTGAGGGGCTGGGGCCTCAGGCCCAGCAAGGGGGAGCCACTGGCTCTCACAGCCCTAGGCAGGTGGGCTGCACCCTTCAGAGGATCTTGGGGACAGGCAGACCTACAGCTCTGATGCTCCCCGAGGTGGATGGCCAGAGGTTCACCTTAGACCCAGGACAGGCCACATCCTCGGGTGTTCCTCTGGGTTGTAATCTGCCCTGTCCTGGCGGAAGCCACAGTACCAGGGTCCTCCGAGCCCAGGTCTCCCAGCTCTGGACCAACCCTTGCTGTAGCCCACAGCCCCCGATCAGGCCCTGGGGGTGGCAGGAGGGAGGTGGGGAAGGCCGGGGGGAGAGATAGGGGCTTGGCTGCCTCTTTGGAGCAAAGCCCCTCAGGACTCGTACTTATTTGTTTCCAGATGAGAAAGTATTCCCCCGAAGTATTAAAACTCAGGGGCTGAAAATTCACCAGCGCTTTCATTTTGCCAGTGCCCTGAAGCGAATGTCCGTGCTTGCCTCGTATGAGAAGCTGGGCTCCACTGACCTCTGCTACATCGCGGCCGTGAAGGGGGCCCCCGAAACCCTGCACTCCATGGTGAGCTGGCCTCAGCCTGGGGCAAGGGGTGGGGCGCGGGGCAGCCCGTGACATCCCCCTGCGTTCCCTGCAGTTCTCCCAGTGCCCGCCTGACTACCACTACATCCACACCGAGATCTCCCGGGAAGGAGCCCGCGTCCTGGCGCTGGGGTACAAGGAGCTGGGACACCTCACTCACCAGCAGGTACGGGCCCAGGCTCCCCCACCCACCTTCACCATGTGCCTGGCCCGTCAGCTCCTCCCTGAGTCACTTCCTGTGCCCTACAGTGCCAAGTTGAATGGTCGCGATTTTGTCCTCCTTGCCCCACCTCTAGCTTCTACCTTTGGAGACCCCAAATGGCACTCAGTCTGTCTCCTGCTGTGGGGAACCACCCGGTCCTGGCTCATGCAGAGCACATGCAGGCCTCACCTGCCCCAGTCCTGGTGTGTCCCTGGCTCTACTCTTCTGCCCTGGTCTTGGGCAGGGCTTGGTGGCATCAGCCCTCTCACCATCCATCCTCCACACATCCCACCCTGTGCCTCCACCACCGGCACATCTGCGGCCTGGCTTCTTCCTGGCTCCTTTTCGTTCTGCTTGCATCCTACAGTTGCAGATCCTTCCCGAATTTAGCCTTAGGTTGCAGTGCTGTGTGCAGAGTCCACAACCAGGACATAGAGCCACATTCGGGGGACCCAGACTCCCCAGTCACTGCCAGATCCCACCCCCCGAGCGTGCCTGGTACCCTCCTGGCATTTCTCCCCTCCCAACCCTCGCATGTCCCCGCTGCGGGAACAGGGCCTTCCATCATTCCCCTGGTTCTTAGCGCATGGTCAGAGCTCAGGAAATGCAGACTGTGGGTAGAGGGAGGGACAGATGATGAGGGTACCCCGTCTGTCCACAGGCCCGGGAAGTCAAGCGGGAGGCCCTGGAGTGCAGCCTCAAGTTCGTCGGCTTCATCGTGGTCTCCTGCCCGCTCAAGGCTGACTCCAAGGCCGTGATCCGGGAGATCCAGAATGCGTCCCACCGGGTATGGGGACAGGGCTTGGCTCCACCCTCTGCATGGGAAATAGAGGCGAGGAGATGACAATTACAGCTTCATGGTGGGGGTGGGCACCCAGGTCTCACAGGCTGCACATTTTGGCTAAGCAAGATGATAGCTCAGGTGCTAACGTTGCTCCTGGCCCAAGGACACTCTGGGACCCGCCTATGCTGGCTCCTCTTACCTCCACAGACCACTCCCCTCATCCCCCACATCATGGAAAGCTGGGGGCGCTTCTCTCCACTTCCCTGATCCACCGCCATCCTGGAGAGAAGGCAGCTGAGGCTGGGGAGTTGAGGGGTAGGGGGCAGTGTCTGCCTGTCCTGGTGGCTTCTGGTGGCTTGTGTTTTCTATTTTGGGACTTAGGGTGTCTTTTGCTAAAAGACAAGGGGCGAGTGAGCTGTCTCAAAGGATGATGACTCTGGGTCAGATGGGTGATGTGGTTAGTCCCCACCGGGCCCAGAGGTCATGGTCCCATCCTCCTGTTCACTGAAATGTTACCCCCATAGGCAGCTACCAAGCAAAGAGGGCCCACCTCAAGGGCAGGTTGTTCATTTGTATCGCAAATCCAAGCTAAGGGTGTCTTCAGAAGGACACATACACGTGTCATTTGGGTAAAATGACCTGGGTGGGGGTGGATTGTGGCCCTTGGAAGCCCATTCAGGGTCTCGGTTAGAGGCCCAGGATCTCCCACTGTGGCCTGCCTTAGAAGGAGACTTGGCAGCCTTGTCTCTGGCCTAGAGCTTGGCCCTAGGCTGCCCTACTGAGCTTCTGCCCCTCTCTCCCCAAGGTGGTCATGATCACAGGAGACAACCCGCTCACTGCATGCCATGTGGCCCAGGAGCTGCACTTCATTGAAAAGGATCACACGCTGATCCTGCAGCCTCCCTCTGAGAAAGGTGAGGCCCTAGCCCGGCCCACAGTGGGGAAGGGGGACCCTGAGTCCAAGAACAGCGCCCATCGCAACAGCCCACCTGTGTGCCAGGCCTCAGCAGCACAGTGTCTTCAAATGCCTGGCACCACGGTGGCACCACTAATCACAGCCCTGGCCCACTGGGCACCTCGGACAGCATGCGAGCGTTCACTGGGTCACAGGTCCCGAGAAGTGTGGAGTGTAGGTGTTTATTTACCATAATGAGGCGACAGTCTGACTGCCAGCTCAGGTTTCCTGTGCACTCATGGGCAGATACTGCTCCTACTACGATTACTCCCTATCCTCAGCATCATCCTCATCTCACACCCTTTTTGGCCCAGCAAGCTGCCCATGTACCGAGCGCTCCCTTCCCAAGCACAGGGACTGCTGGCATCCTCAGCCGCAGTTGATGGCACAGTTTGCCCAGTGTTCAGCCTGACCAGACCCCAGGCAGAGCACTCCGTGCGTGTTATTATGTTGGTCCCTCCACCCCACCCTGCACCACACGGGGTGGCTTGCCTTCCCCACGCCACAGAGGAGGAAGCTGGCTGGGTAAGCTCTCAGGGCCCCTGCTTTGTAGAGAAGGGACAGAAGCTCAGAAGTGAACCCACTTGCCCAGGTCACTTGATGTCCCCATGGCTAAGGATTGGAACCCAGACAGCCTGACTCCAGAGCTCATGGCTCCAACCTGTCCCTGGTGACCTCTTTGAGCAATGCCCTGGATTCAGACTGATGAAGAGGCAGACATACAGATCCAGCCCCTCCCAGCTAGAGGTGTGGGGCTTACCAGATACCTGCCCCAGGGCTAGAGGGAAGACCCCTGGGCGCACACAGTCCAGGGCCTGCATGAGTGTTGACAGAGGGTCCTAAGGAGAACCACATGGCGCGGGGTTGCCACAGGGCTGGGCCAGAGCGGCTTCCAGAACCTCCAGGCCACCTCTCGGAGGACTCTGTTCCTGCCCTCCTTCTGTTCTGTTGGTCCCAGGCCCAGCTACCGGGGTCTTCCAGGGCCTGGGGATTGTGGGCAGGTGGCCTGGAGCGGATGAGCAGGACTGTTGATTGAAAAGTGAAGCTGGTCTAGCAACAGCTGCAGCACCAGCCCCCCCGGTGGAGGTGTGCTGCCCTTCAGGGTGAGACGGTCCAGGGTGAGCAGGCCAGTGCCGGGAGGGCTGGTGGGCCGCCCTCGGCCATCGCAGCGCCCAGCATCCAAGCCAGGGCCAGCCGTCAAGAAAGGGGAAGTGGAGCAAGAGGACGTTGAGAACTCGGGGGCCCTGTCAGAGTGGGGAGGGGGCCCAGCCCCGAGAAAACAGGATTTCAGAGAGGCCACGGGCGCAGGGATAAATAAGGTGAGGGCCTGGTGTGGGGTTTCCCAAGGAGAGCGCCATAGCCCCATTCTGTGTGTTTCAGGTTGGGGGGCCTTGCATGAGGTGGGCGCATGGCTTAGCTGGGGTCAGGCTGCCTGGGTTCTAATCTGGCTCTGTCCCATGCTCTCAGGCAAGTAGCTCAGGCCCCAGGCTCTTAGTTCCACCCTGCACACCTGAGGGACATTCTTCGTGGAGTGCCCAGAGCAGGGCTGGGGGTCACCTGCGTGGTTAGGGAGGTGGGGGCTCCGGAGAAGAGAGACTAGCCAGTGCTGGAGTCCGAGTGGAGGGAGGGCGCTTCTGAGCTCAGGGAAGCCAAGCCCCCAGCCCTAACCCTAGGTGCTGCCCGCAGGCCGGCAGTGCGAGTGGCGCTCCATTGACGGCAGCATCGTGCTGCCCCTGGCCCGGGGCTCCCCAAGGGCACTGGCCCTGGAGCACGCACTGTGCCTCACAGGCGACGGCTTGGCCCACCTGCAGGCCACCGACCCCCAGCAGCTGCTCCGCCTCATCCCCCACGTGCAGGTGTTCG
>NW_012099209.1:4192177-4194467 GCF_000951045.1 Mandrillus leucophaeus | reverse complement strand
CCTGCCCCCAGGTGTGGCGCTCTTGGCCAACGCCCCTGAGCGGGTTGTCGAGCGGCGACGGCGGCCCCGGGACAGCCCAACCCTGAGCAACAGTGGCATCAGAGCGACCTCCAGGACAGCCAAGCAGCGGTCGGGGCTCCCTCCCTCCGAGGAGCAGCCAACCTCCCAGAGGGTGAGTCCCAAGACGGGAGGCGCTGCACCCCGTCCTGGCCAGGGCTGACAGCCTACTGCCTACCCTACAGGACCGCCTGAGCCAGGTGCTGCGAGACCTCGAGGACGAGAGCACGCCCATTGTGAAACTGGGGGATGCCAGCATCGCAGCACCCTTCACCTCCAAGCTCTCATCCATCCAGTGCAGTGAGTTGCTTGCCCCCGCTCCCCCTCCCTTCGTTCCCCCCTTGATACCCATACCCACACCCACACCTGCCTCCCTACCACCCTGCAGTCTGCCACGTGATCAAGCAGGGCCGCTGCACGCTGGTGACCACGCTACAGATGTTCAAGATCCTGGCGCTCAATGCCCTCATCCTGGCCTACAGCCAGAGCGTCCTCTACCTGGAAGGGGTCAAGTTCAGTGACTTCCAGGCCACTCTACAGGGGCTGCTGCTGGCCGGCTGCTTCCTCTTCATCTCCCGTTCCAAGGTGGGCCCCAGAGGTGCTGGAAGGCCAGGGCTGCATGGGCCAGCCAGGGCCAGGCTGTTATAGGCACGGGAATTGTCATCCCCAAGTTACAGGACTCGGGGCCCCAGAGGTGGGGGCTATACCTCGGATGGCTCAGGAGATGCCAGCAGGGCAGGTGCGGACTGAGGCACCCAGACCCCTCCAGGTGGCACAGCTTGGGGTCCCACACCTGTCCACAGGCAGGGGTCCCGGGGTGGGCCCCACAGAGCCCCACCAGCAATGAACAATCATCAAGAGGGTAAAAAAACAACAAAGCGGGTCACAGGCTACACAGGACAGGCTGGTGGACAGCTGGGGAGGCCTGTGTGACGCCGGCACTCAGGCTGAGGTGTAAAGAACCAGGGGGGCCAGCCGCCGGGAACTGGACATATAGGCTCCAAACAGGCATGGGCTGATGCTGGTGGCTGGAGGGGGTAGGAGATTGGCTGGGCGGGACTGTGCCTGTCCCGTGGGCTCCAGGGAGGGCAGGATCTGCTTCATGATTCTCAGGCCCCTGTGGCTGCCACGGGGAGCCCGGATGGTGGAGCCAGGGCTAGGGAGGCAGCCCTGGGCTCGGGTGAGAGGCAGGCAGGGCTCCGGGGACTGGTGCCGACCCATGGAATCCCTCAGGATTTGGTGGCGGCTCTACACAAGCTCTCCCGGGAGGTTATTGCCTGCTGAGTGGGCCGGGTGGCCCTGAGTGAGCCAGGTCCTGACTCCCCCACCTGCCTTGCTGCTGCAGCCCCTCAAGACCCTCTCCCGAGAACGGCCCCTGCCTAACATCTTCAACCTGTACACCATCCTCACCGTCATGCTCCAGTTTTTTGTGCACTTCCTGAGCCTCGTCTACCTGTACCGTGAGGCCCAGGCCCGGAGCCCCGAGAAGTAAGTGCTGCCTTGGAGGAGGTGATGTCCCTGCAGCTGAGAGTAGCAGGAGGATGACTCTACAGACATCAGCAGGAGAGCCTGGGGGTTGTCCAGGGAGTCCAGGGAGGGGCCAGGCAGATCACTAGCTCTGTGCCAGAGTAGCAGGAAGCCACAGAGTGTGTGTGAGCCGGAGCAGGAGAGGGGGCCCTGACTCCCGTGTATCCTTGTAGGCAGGAGCAGTTCGTGGACTTGTACAAGGAGTTTGAGCCAAGCCTGGTCAACAGCACTGTCTACATCATGGCCATGGCCATGCAGATGGCCACCTTTGCCATCAACTACAAAGTAAGGCCTGGGCCCCACCCAAACACTCCCTGTGTGCCCACCCAGCCCCACCCCATGAAGCCATCTGTCCCTCATCCCCACAGGGCCCGCCCTTCATGGAGAGCCTGCCGGAGAACAAGCCTCTGGTGTGGAGTCTGGCAGTTTCACTCCTGGCCATCGTTGGCCTACTCCTCGGCTCCTCGCCCGACTTCAACAGCCAGTTTGGCCTCGTGGACATCCCTGTGGAGGTCAGTGGCCCTGTGGAGGTGACCCTGGGGCTCAGCTTGATGGGTCCCTCCTGTGGCAGTGATCCTGGGCTGGGCTGCAGGTCTCCAGTTCACCATCCCTCCCTGCCCCGACAGTTCAAGCTGGTCATCGCCCAGGTCCTGCTCCTGGACTTCTGCCTGGCGCTCCTGGCCGACCGTGTCCTGCAGTTCTTCCT
>NW_012099209.1:4188979-4190657 GCF_000951045.1 Mandrillus leucophaeus | reverse complement strand
CCTGGAGCACGCACTGTGCCTCACAGGCGACGGCTTGGCCCACCTGCAGGCCACCGACCCCCAGCAGCTGCTCCGCCTCATCCCCCACGTGCAGGTGTTCGCCCGTGTGGCCCCCAAGCAGAAGGTATGTGCCTAGCCCTAGGGGTCGGGGCACAGAGGTGGGCACGCAGCCTCTGCTCAGCCTGTTTCCGCCAACACAGGAGTTTGTCATCACCAGCCTGAAGGAGCTGGGCTACGTGACCCTCATGTGTGGGGATGGCACCAACGACGTGGGCGCCCTGAAGCACGCTGATGTGGGTGAGTGCTGTGGGCTTGGGTGGTTCCTTCCTTTGTGGGCCAGGTGTTGAGGACATGTCACTGAGCTAGAAAAACAGACCCGGCCCTTGGTGACAGCCATGGGGGCGCTAATTCCTATGAGGAAGCAGTGCAGGGGATGGGAGGGGGTGGCAAGGTCAGGGGCTTTGAGGGCAGGAAGGGATTCGAGTATCCCAGGAACAGAGCAGGGTGGAGGCCAGAGGCCAGGAGAGAGGCAACAAGTTGGGAGAGTGATTCAGAAAACCCAGAGCTGAAGCCGTAAAGATGGTTCATAGTCCCAGATGTCTGTCAAAAGCACACACGTGGCTGAGTACTGTGGCTCCTGCCTGGAATCACAGTGCTTTGGGAGGCTGAGGTGAGAGGATCACCTGAGTCTGGGAGTTCAAGGCAGTGGTGTGATCCACTCTAACCTAAGTGACAGTGCAAGACCCTGTCCTTTTTTTTTTTTTTTTTTTTTTTGACGGAGCCTTGCTCTGTCGCCCAGGCTGGAGTACAATGGCACGATCTCGGCTCACTGCAACCTCCACCTCCCGGGTTCCACGCCTGGCTAATTTTTGTATTTTTAGTAGAGATGGAGTTTCACCATGTCAGTCAGGCTGGTCTCCAACTCCTGACCTCCAGTGATCCACCCACCTTGGCCTCCCAAAGCGCTAGAATTACAGGTGTGAACCACTGCATCCCACCCAACCCAATTTTTTTTTTTTTTTTGAGACAGTTTCTTGCTTGTCGCCCAGGCTGGAGTACAATAGTACAGTCTCAGCTCACTGCAACCTCTACTTCCCAGGTTCAAGCAATTCTCCTGCCTCAGCCTCCCAAGTAGCTAGGATTACAGGCGCCAGCCACCATGCCCATCTAACTTTTGTATTTTTAGTAGAGACGGGATTTCACCATGTTGGCCAGGCTGGTCTCGGACTCCTGACCTCAGGTGATACGCCATCTAGTGTCATGTGTATTTTCATTGCATTTTTTGTGCGCGTTTGTTGTTGGTGGTTTGTTTTCTTAAAGTAGTTTGTAGAAAGCAACATGGGTGGTCTCTGAGGTCTCCTTAGGGTGTCAGGTGAAATGGGAAGTCTGGGAACTGTCCTCATGGGAGCCAGCTGGGGGGGCTTCAGGAGCAGTGGCTCTGAAGCCACCAATCTGCTCCTCCGTGGAGCCCGCTCTTCCGCGTCTGACGCCCTCCTGCCCCCAGGTGTGGCGCTCTTGGCCAACGCCCCTGAGCGGGTTGTCGAGCGGCGACGGCGGCCCCGGGACAGCCCAACCCTGAGCAACAGTGGCATCAGAGCGACCTCCAGGACAGCCAAGCAGCGGTCGGGGCTCCCTCCCTCCGAGGAGCAGCCAACCTCCCAGAGGGTGAGTCCCAAGA
>NW_012099209.1:4180319-4187514 GCF_000951045.1 Mandrillus leucophaeus | reverse complement strand
GAGTGTGTGTGAGCCGGAGCAGGAGAGGGGGCCCTGACTCCCGTGTATCCTTGTAGGCAGGAGCAGTTCGTGGACTTGTACAAGGAGTTTGAGCCAAGCCTGGTCAACAGCACTGTCTACATCATGGCCATGGCCATGCAGATGGCCACCTTCGCCATCAACTACAAAGTAAGGCCTGGGCCCCACCCAAATACTCCCTGTGTGCCCACCCAGCCCCACCCCATGAAGCCATCTGTCCCTCATCCCCACAGGGCCCGCCCTTCATGGAGAGCCTGCCGGAGAACAAGCCCCTGGTGTGGAGTCTGGCAGTTTCACTCCTGGCCATCGTTGGCCTACTCCTCGGCTCCTCGCCCGACTTCAACAGCCAGTTTGGCCTCGTGGACATCCCTGTGGAGGTCAGTGGCCCTGTGGAGGTGACCCTGGGGCTCAGCTTGATGGGTCCCTCCTGTGGCAGTGACCCTGGGCTGGGCTGCAGGTCTCCAGTTCACCATCCCTCCCTGCCCCGACAGTTCAAGCTGGTCATCGCCCAGGTCCTGCTCCTGGACTTCTGCCTGGCGCTCCTGGCCGACCGTGTCCTGCAGTTCTTCCTGGGGACCCCGAAGCTGAAAGTGCCTTCCTGAGACGGCAGTGCTGGTACCCACTGCCCACCCTGGCTGCCGCTGGGCGGGAACCCCACCAGGGCCCCGGGAGGGAACCCTGCCCCCAACCCCCCACAGCAAGGCTGTACGGTCTTGCCCTTAGAAGACTGAGCTGGGACCCCCAGAGCCATCGGCTGGCTTGGCCAGCAGAACCAGCCCTGAGCCAGCACCTTTGGTAAATAAAGCAGCATCTGAGATTTTAAAAAGCCCTGCCTCCACTTCGTCTGTGCCACACTGTGTTTGCTCGGGGCTCGGGGACAGAGGGTCACTGAGGAAGGTCACCCTCCCCACAGGCCTTGTGATGTTGTTGGTGAATCCCTCAAGCACTTTCAGCACTTGAACATGGACTTGTCCCTGCCCAGAGAATTCAGTGCATATTTTCTAGTTTAACAAGAACCCCCACATTTCTGTGGTCTGTTTCACATTTTAACAACTCAGGTGCTGAGAGAAGCCTTAGGATGTGTGGTTATTTTTTTCTTTCCCGCGATACATAACAGCATGCCTTCCTCTCGGGTGGTGTCTGAGACTTGAGGAATATGATGTGCATCATTACAAGTCCTGACTCTGTCACGCTCTTTGGGGTCGTGCGCTGCTCTACCATCTCCTGTCACAGTCAGGGAGCGCTGGCTGAGCATCAGCCAGGATGTGACCTGGAAACCTGGCTTGGCTCTGAGGTTGATAGTGTTGTTCCTTTGAATGGACTCACTCATCACAACTCAAGAATTGCAGAGTAGGCAGCGCGGAGCCAGTCAGAGAATCCTTGCCTCCTTAACAGCCAAAGCCTTTAGGACGCAAAGTTATAAACATACTTTAAAGTCTCTTTCCAGCCCCAAAATTCCACTGTGCTGGGTGTGGGAACATTTTTATAACTGAGAAGCGGCTTGTGGCAACCCCAGAGCTGGTGCTTCTGTACAAACCTCCATCCCCTACCTAAAAGGGCTGCTCCCTGGTGTGCTGGAATTGGGGCCTTGAGCCTGATCCAGCTTTGAGGGTCACGGAGGGAGCATCCCCCAGGCCCCTGGCCTCTGGTTCGCCAGCCCCAGAGTATTAGAATTTTGGTTGGAATCGGACAGAATGTCAGGCCTCCACTAGGGGGCGCCATGGCTCCAGCGGGGCCCAGGTGGTTTCAGGGCTCTGAGAGACAATCTGGGCAAGGGAATCAGTGGGGTCGCGGGTTGTGGGAGCTCCTGAGAGGGGCTCTCCGGGACGGGTGGATTCTGCAACCATTCAGAGAGGAGGGGGCTGGGGCTCCGTGGGATTCGGGGTAGCACAAATATCTGGGAGGGAAACTATGGCCTAGATGAAGTCTTAGGATGCCCAGTTCAGGGGCACTGCAGCCTCCAGTGGTCGCTTAGGGGGCCCCGGCCGGACCCAGTTTCAGGCGGCTCAGGTAGAGGAGGTCACTATCAAGGCTTCCGGGCTACGGGGCGTGGTCCGGTATGGGGGCGTGGTCTCTGCTGGGCGGGGCGACGCGGAACCCGGGTGGCGGCAGCTGCGGCGGCAGGAAATCGGGGCTCAGCCCCGCCGGCGCGCGACCCCATCCCCATCCCGGTCCCCGCAGAGCGATCCCCGGGCCCAGACATGGACGCAGCAGAGCCGGGTAGGGGGTTGGGGATCCGGGAGGGGTCTCCCCCAACCATCCCCTGCTTCCTACATTGAGGGGACACGCTTGTCCCGCTCCGTCCCGAAAGCCAGGAGAGGAGTTCCTGAATGGGAAGGACCCAGGGATCCTCCATTGTGGGGAGCCCTATACCTGGAGGGGTTCGGGACGCCAGCCCTTGATTCCCCCTCCCGCTTTTGATCCCTCACCCCAGACGCCTGGGGGAGGGGGCCCAGGAAGGGGAAGTGGCTGCTTCTGCTTCTGATTTTTGTGATGGGGGCAGGGTGCTGAGGGAGAGGGCAACGCGGTAGGATCCCCACAGAGCTCCTCTATAGCCCTGGGGAGCCGGCAGTGCTGGTCTGGGCCCCCTAGGAGAGGGGGCAGGGGGGCAGCAGCAGAAATGTGGCAGGGTCCGACTTGGTGTTTCCGGCCGTCTTTGTGTCTGTGTTGTGTATGTGGAGTGTCATTCGGTCTTTATGTCCCTCATGGCTTCAGTCTCTCCATGTGTGTTTCTGCCTCAGGCTCTGCCTGGCTGTCCCTTGTGTATTTCCATCTGTCTCGCCTGGGTCCATGTGGTTCCATTGTGAGGCCGGCTCTCTTCTCGGAACAGCCTGGTTGCATCTGGGGCATCTGTTTTGTTGGTTTGCTTCTGGGTGCAGGCAGACCCAGGGTGTGGGTGTCTCTGTTCCCCGAGCAGCTGTCTCTGGTCTCTGGTGGTGTGTGAGTCCATCTGCCTGCCTCAAGTTGGCCCCAACCAAGCCCTCCTACTCCTCTCTTTCTCTGTCTCTTTCCCTTTCTCTTCCACCCCCTCCAAATGAGACTGGTTGAGGTGCCGTGGGTGGAGGGAGGCAGTGGTTAGCCCATGTATTACACTCCCCTCCCCCAGGGCTCCCCCCGGCTCCTGAGGGCAGGAAGAGGTACAGTGACATCTTCCGGAGCCTGGACAACCTCGAAATCTCACTGGGGAACGTGTGAGTCTGAGCCTGGATCGCCCCCAAGTCCTGCCAAGATGCCCCAAGGCCCTAACCATTTAGGTGCCCTGAAGTCCCATTTGGAACCTGTAACATCTGGACCTACATACCTAATAACCAGAGAAATCTAGGATGGGAGCCTCCAAAATGCCTGGGTATCCCAAAAGTGTCCCCCTAAATAGACTGGAAATCCCCAAAGTGGTCCTAGAACCCTACATATTCTTGTAACCCCTTAATACATTTGCGATCCCTATAATCCCACTCTATGAACCCCAAAGTTACCAGGGGCCCTTCAGACCCTTTTTCAAGTCCCATTTTAAAAAAACTCACCTGATTCCCCCAAAACATCATTCTTCAGACCTCCTAGATACGAGAGATGCCACAGAGGTGATGTTTGCCACAAACAACCCTAAGGTCCCCAGCACCCCTTGGCAGGACAGACTGGGTGTAAGGTGGCATCCTGACACATCTTTATCCCCCAGGACCCTTGAGATGCTGACTGGAGACCCTCCACTCTCAGAAGACCCAGAACCTGACAAGACCCCCACAGCCACTGCTGTGAGTGGGGAGTAGGGGAATAGGGAGGAAGGCCTCAGGCAGAGGGGGCCTTAGGAAGGCCAGGTCCCTGCCCTGTTTGCTTCTGAATACTGTCTCCCTCCCCCACAGACCAACGAAGCCAGCTGTTGGAGCGGCCCCTCCCCAGAGGGTCCCGTACCCCTCACAGGTAGGGGGGTCTGGAGGCCAGGACAGTGGGGACAGAAAGCAGTCTTTCCTTCAACAAATCACCACTGACCCCCTCTTCCATGCGAGGCATCGTTTAGGTTTTGGGAACATGGTAGTACACACAACAGATCTCAGTCCCAGCCCTCAGGGAGACCCCAGGCAGGGTGGAGGCTGAGGTAGGAGGTTCACTTGAAGCCAGGAATTCGTGACCATGCTGGGCAACAGTGAGACACCATCCCTACCAAAAGAAAAAAAAAATGTTTTAATTAGCTGGATGTGGTAGTGTGTGCCTGTAGTCCCAGCTACTTCGGAAGCTGAGGCTGGAGGACTGACGAAGCCTAGGACTTTGAGGCCGCAGTGAGATATGATCGTGCCACTGCACTGCAGCCTGGATGACAGAGCAAGACCCTGTCCAAAAAAATCAAACACAGGCTGGGTACAGTGGCTCACGCCTGTAATCCCCACACTTTGGGAGGCTGAGGCGGGCAGATCACCTGAGATTGGGAGTTCGAGACCACACTGACCAACATGGAGAGAGCTCGTCTCTACTAAAATTACAGAAAATTAGCCAGGCGTAGTGGTGCATGCCTGTAATCCCAGCTATTCAGGAGGCTGAGGCAGGAGAATCGCTTGATCCTGGGAGGCGGAGGTTGTGGTGAGCCGAAATCACGCCATTGTACTCTAGCCTGGGCAACAAGAGCAAAACACTGTCTCAAAAAAATAAATAAATAAAATCAAAAATCAAAACCAAAAAACAGTGAATCTGTAAAATTGCAACCAGGACAAGTGATCCCAAAGCAGCATTTGGGGAGCTGTGAGGCTGTAGGACAGGGGTCACTAGTCTGGTCTGGGGGCTTAGGGAAGACATCTATAGCAGACTAGGGTGCAAAGGTCAGAGGTCCATCCATTTTCCCCAGGGGAGGAACTGGACTTGCGGCTCATTCGGACCAAGGGGGGTGTGGACGCAGCCCTGGAATATGCCAAGACCTGGAGCCGCTATGCCAAGGAACTGCTTGCCTGGACTGAAAAGAGAGCCAGCTATGGTGAGGACCCCTTCCACCCAGCCCCAGGCACCAGGCAGTCCCCAGACCCCAGCTAGACCCAGAGCCCTGCTCTCTCTTCCCCCAGAGCTGGAGTTTGCTAAGAGCACCATGAAGATCGCTGAAGCTGGCAAGGTGTCCATTCAACAGCAGGTAGTCATCACTAGACCCCCCAGAGAGCCCAACCCCCACTAGAACCTCACCCTTGCCCCCCACAGATCTTCAGTATCCTCCTACACCACTCTGTCTCCCCCAGAGCCACATGCCTCTGCAGTACATCTACACCCTGTTTCTGGAGCATGATCTCAGCCTGGGAACCCTGGCCATGGAGACAGTGGCCCAGCAGAAAAGAGACTACTACCAGGTGAAGGGGCGGGACGGAATGTTACAGAGGGTACCCTGCTGTCCTTCCTCCCAGCAAGCTGGGAGGAAGGCACCACTACCAACATCGCCATTTCACTGATGAGGAAGCTGAGGCCCAGGGATGCTCGGGAACTTGCCCAAGGTTACCCAGCAAAGATTCAAGCTGGGCTTCCTGTGTAATTGCAAAACTTCACTTTACTTTTTTTCTTGAGACACAGTCTCTTGCTCTTTTGCCCAGGCTGGGGTGCAATGGTGCGATCTCAGCTCACTGCAACCTCCGCTTCCTGGATTCAAGCAATTCACCTGCCTCAGCCTCCTGAGTAGCTGGGATTACAGGCGCCTGCCACCACACCCGGCTAATTTTTGTATTTTTAGCAGAGATGGGGTTTCACCATGTTGGTCAGGCTGGTCTCCAACTGCTGACCTCAGGTAATCCACCTACCTTGGCCTCCCAAAGTGGTGGGATTACGGGTGTGAGCCACCACGCCCAGCCAAAAACTTCGTTTTCGTTTGTGGGGAGGGGCACGAGGTGCTGAGTGTTCTCAGGAGGAAAGCCTTGGTGTCTCTGCTTCCAAGCAGAAAGGATGGGGTGACTTGAGACTTCTGGACACAGGGGTTGGGGAGAGCAGGTCTGGAGGAGACCCCAGGAGGAGAATACTGACTCAGAAAAGGGTCCAGCCAGGCACAGTGGCTCACGCCTGTAATCCCAGCACTTCTAGAGGCCAAGGAGGGAGGATTGCTTGAGCCCAGGAGTTTGAGACCAACCTGGGCAACACAGTGAGACCCCCTACTCCCGTCTCTACAAAAAAAAAAAAAAAAAAGTTTTTTAATTAGCTGGGCCTGGTACACATGTCTGTAGTGCTAGCTACTAGGAGGCTGAGGCTGGAGGATTGTTGAGGCCAGGAGTTCGACTAACCTGGGCAACACAGTGAGATCCCTGTCTTTATCTACCAAAAAAATTTTATTTATTTATTTTATTTTATTTTATTTTATTTTTTGAGACAGAGTCTCACTTTATCATCCAAGCTAGAGTGCAGTGGCATGATCTCAGCTCACTGCAACCTCCACCTCCCGGGTTCAAGCGATTCTCCTGCCTCAGCCTCCCAAGTAGCTGGGACCACAGGAGTGTGCCATCACATCTGTATAATTTTTGTGTTTTTGTAGAGACGGAGTTTCACCATGTTGGTCAGACTGGTCTCGAACTCAACTCCTGACCTCAGGTGATCTGCCCACTTTGTCCTCCCAAATGCTGGGATTAAAGGCATGAATGAACACACCTGGCTAACCAAAAAAAAAAAAAAGAAATTGTTTTTTGAATTAACTAGGCCTAGTGCACATGCCTGTAGTCCTAACTAACTGAGAGGCTGAGGCAGGAGGATTGCTTGAACTCAAGAGTTCAAGTTCAATGCTGCAGTGAGCTGTGATTGCCCACTTGCACTCCAGCCTGGGCAACAAGAGCAAAACTCTGTCTCAAAAAAAAAAAGAGTCCAGATGCGGCAAAGCACATGGCGCAGGAATGGAAGGACTGGGTGGCTGCGTCTGGGGTTGCCCTAAGGCAGCGTCTCCATCCCCATCCCCAACCCTTGCCAGCCCCTCGCCGCCAAACGGACTGAGATTGAGAAGTGGCGGAAGGAGTTCAAGGAGCAGTGGATGAAGGAGCAGAAGCGGATGGTGAGGCTTGGAATGGTTGGAGGGGTAGGCTAAGAGAGAGGCCTGGACGCTGACGTTCTCCTCATCGATGATCCCCCAGAATGAGGCGGTGCAGGCACTGCGGCGCGCCCAGCTGCAGTATGTGCAACGCAGCGAGGACCTGCGGGCGCGCTCCCAGGGGTCCCCTGAGGACCCGTCCCCCCAGGCCTC
>NW_012099209.1:4170616-4179801 GCF_000951045.1 Mandrillus leucophaeus | reverse complement strand
TCGTACGGGCGCTGCGGCCCGAGGCCCCGCCGCCCCCTCCGCCCGCCTTCTCTTTCCAGGAGTTCGTTCCCTCCGTGAACAGGTGGGTCACTGGAGCAGGGAGTTGGGAACGAGCCCTGGAATCGCGATGCCAGGCTGTTGGCACCGCAGGCTGGGTACTCGAGGTCAGAGAACGCAAAGCCTTAGTGGAATTTAGTACTCCAGGCTCTCGGGGGTCTTAGGAGGCTGAATGGGTTGTCCCAGTCCTAGGGGCAGGGGCAGGAATTTGGGGCTACTGTACTGCAGGGGCCACAATATCCATGGGTGTCAGGGCCTGCAGACCCAAGTGCCTGGAGTTGGTACCTAGACATGATGCCTGGGTGCCATCACCACAGGCCAGTTTCCTGGGATTCAAACCTTCAAACCTCTGTTTTCTCAGCTCCCCTCTGGACATCAGAAAGAAGCTCTCTGGGCCTCTACCTCCAAGGCTAGATGAGAATTCAGCTGAGCCAGGCCCTTGGGAGGATCCGGGCACAGGCTGGCGCTGGCAAGGTGAGTGCAATGAGGGCCGGGTGGGAGTGGTGCCAGGAGTTCATTCTACCCACACATAGGTGGGCTACAGGAGTGGGGTTTGGGAGCAAGGGACCATCCTTATTGACCTGTCCCACCTAGGGACTCCAGGCCCCACTCCGGGCAGTGATGTGGACAGCGTGGGTGGCGGCAGCGAGTCTCGGTCCCTGGACTCTCCCACTTCCAGCCCAGGTAGGGACAGGACCTGGTCCTGACCCACACTCCACCTGTGACCATCCTCCAGCCCCTGGTCAAGCTCTGACCCTCAATCTTTATCATTTCACCTCTGACCTACCTGATACCCCTGACCTATTTCCTCAACCTCTTTTTTTATCTTTTAAAAAATTATTTATTTGTTTATTTGAGACAGAGTCTCATTCTGTCGCCCAGCCTGGAGTGCAGTGGCATGATCTCACTGCAACCTCCACCTCCCAGATTCAAGTGATTCTCTTGTCTCAGCCTCTGGAGTAGCTGGGATTATAGGTGTGTACCACCACACTGGCTAATTTTTGTATTTTTTAGTAGAGATGGGGTTTCACCATGTTGGCCAGGCTGATCTTGAACTCCTGACCTCAGGTGATCCACCTGCCTGGGTCTTCCAAAGTGCAGGGATTACAGGTGTGTGCCACTGCGCCCGGCCTTTTCTTTCTTTCTTTTTTTTTTCTTTTTTTTGAGACAGAGTCTTGCTCTGTTGCCCAGGCTGGAGTGCAGTGGTACGATCTTGGCTCACTGCAACCTCCGCCTCCCAGGTTCAAGCGATTTTTGTGCCTCAGCCTCCCGAGTAGCTGGGACTACAGGTGCCTGCCCCCATGCCTGGTTAATTTTTGTATTTTTAGTAGAGACAAGGTTTTGCCATGTTGGCCAGGCTGGTCTCAAACTCCTTGCCTCATGTGATCCTCCTGCCTCGGCTTCCCAAAGTGCTGGGATTACAGGCGTGAGCCACCGCGTCCGGCCTATTTCCTCAACCTCTTGATCCAGCTTATGAACCACACCCCAGGCTGCTGACCCAATTCTCCAACCCTTAACCACTGACCTGTCCAATCCCCCTCCTGACCTCTGACCCCTTAGGAATTAGTGGGTAGTTCTGGAAGCCCTAAAAACTAAGAGTGCCTCCACAGCCCAGGAATCTCCCATGATTCCTCTGACCCCAGGCGCTGGCACGAGGCAGCTGGTGAAGGCTTCGTCCACAGGCACTGAGTCCTCAGATGACTTTGAGGAGCGAGACCCTGGTGAGGCTGAAGCAGGGTAGGGCAAGATGGGACAGGGCAGGGCAGGAGGTGGACCAGGCACCCCTGACCCTGTCTCCCTGCAGACCTGGGAGACGGGCTGGAGAATGGGCTGGGCAGCCCCTTCAGGAAGTGGACGCTGTCCAGCGCGGCTCAGACCCACCGGCTGCGGCGACTGCGGGGCCCGGCCAAGTGCCGCGAATGCGAAGCCTTCATGGTCAGCGGGACGGAGTGTGAGGAGGTGTGGCCCGGGCTAATGACCAAATGACCTTTGCTGATCCCTGATCATCTCCCTGACCTGAGCTTCCTACAGCCTTTCTGCCCCCCGGACCCTAACCTGATATCTCCCATGAGCCCCCATTCCTTGAGGATCCCTGTAACCTTCTCTTCCCCTACTGGTCCCTAATGACCTCCCTGTCCCTGTGACCTTCCCTGCAGTGCTTTCTGACCTGCCACAAGCGCTGCCTGGAGACTCTCCTGATCCTCTGTGGACACAGGCGGCTACCAGCACGGACACCCCTCTTTGGGGTCGACTTCCTGCAGCTACCCAGGGACTTCCCAGAGGAGGTACCCTTTGTGGTCATGAAGTGCACGGCTGAGATAGAACACCGCGCCCTGGATGTGCAGGTGCTGCCCTGACCCTTTATCATCCCCAGAAGTGACCTGACCGAATCAATGGCCTGATCACGAACCGGGCGTCTGTTTCTCACCCTCACCCTGCAGGGCATTTACCGGGTCAGCGGGTCCCGGGTCCGCGTGGAGCGGCTGTGCCAGGCTTTCGAGAATGGCCGAGCGTTGGTGGAGCTGTCGGGGAACTCGCCTCATGATGTCTCGAGTGTCCTCAAGCGATTTCTTCAGGAGGTGGGTGCTCAGGACACTGAGGGGAACGTGGGCAGGGGCCCTCCACAGCCCACCCACACTCGTGTTGCGCCCTCCGTTCCACCCCCAGCTCACCGACCCCGTGGTCCCCTTCCACCTCTACGACGCCTTCATCTCTCTGGCTAAGACCTTGCATGCAGACCCTGGGGACGACCCTGGGACCCCCAGCCCCAGCCCTGAGGTTATCTGCTCGCTGAAGACCCTCTTGGTACAGCTGCCTGACTCTAACTACAACACCCTGCGGCACCTGGTGGCCCATCTGTTCAGGTGTGCATGGGTCCCTGAGCCTTGAAACACGACCCTCTTCCCTGGACATGCGACTACTGACTACCTTGGCTAACCCCTGACACTGACCTCTGGCCTTTGACCTGTGTTTTCTGAACTCTGAACCATAATCCATGATTCATAACCTTGGGTACTAAGCCCTGACCTCCAGCTCTGGATATGTGGTTGCTGGTCTCAGACGACTTACACCTGTGACATGGGCAAGTCACCACTAGGCTGGCCTGTGGGTCCCACCCTTACCCTCAGACCAATGACCTTGCACCCTGTACCCTGACCTTTCTCTTCACACCATCCCCAGGGTGGCTGCACGGTTTATGGAAAACAAGATGTCTGCCAACAACCTGGGCATTGTGTTTGGGCCAACACTGCTGCGGCCGCCGGACAGCCCACGGGCAGCCGGTGCCATCCCTGTCACCTGCCTGCTGGATTCTGGGCATCAGGCCCAGCTTGTGGAGTTCCTCATTGTGCACTACGAGCAGATCTTTGGGATGGATGAGCTCCCCCAGGCCACTGAGCCCCCGCCCCAAGACTCCAGCCCAGCCCCTGGGCCCCTCACAGCCAGCTCCCAACCGCCACCCCTGGACCTTGACCCGGACTCCCAGTCCCCAGTCCTAGCCTCGGACCCCGGCCTGGACCCCGGCCCAGACCCCCAGCCCCACAGTGCCCTGGAGCAGCATCCCACAGCCACACCCACCGAGGTAGGAACCCACTGGGCCCATAGCCATGGAGAGGGCCTTATCTCTGTTCAATTCTCTTACCTTCTCTTTCATCTTCCTTCCTTTCCTTTAAAAATTTCCTTCATTCTCTTCCTCCCTTGCTCATTTAACTTGTGTTCATTCTGGAAGGAATAGTGAGGAATGAGCAGTGGGCAGTGATGATGTAACAAGAGGGAACAGCCCTGCACAGGTACTAACATGGGTGATCATTCATTCCTCCAACAGAATATTTATTTATTTATTTATTTGCTTTTAATTAATTTATTTTTTTGAGATGGAGTCTCACTCTGTCGCCCAAGCTGGAGTGCAGTGGCACGATTTCAGCTCACTGCAAGCTCTGCCTCCCAGGTTCACGTCATTCTCCTGCCTCACCCTCCCAAGTAACTGGGACTACAGGTGCCTGCCACCGCACCGGGCTAATTTTTTTGTATTTTTAGTAGAGATGGGGTTTCACCGTGTTAGCCAGGATGGTCTCGATCTCCTGACCTCATGATCTGCCCGCCTCGGCCTCCCAAAGTGCTGGGATTACAGGAGTGAGCCACCGTGCCCAGCCCCAGAATATTTATTGAACACATACTATGGGCCAAGCATTGTCATAGGCACTGCAGATACATCCATGAGACCAAAGACCCTGCCCTCTCAGTGCCTGTGTTTCAGTGGGGAAAGACAAACCATAAACATGACACAGTCAGTTATCTGAAATGTGATGAGGTGATGATGATAAGGGTAATGGATCATGCAAAGGTGGAGTAATAGCCGGGCGTGGTGGTTCACGCCTGTAATCCCAGCACTTTGGGAGGCTGAGGCAGGCGGATCACCTGAGGTCAGGAATTCAAGACTAGCCCGACCAACAAAGAGAAATCTGTCTCTACTAAAAATACAAAAATTAGCCAGGTGTGGTGGTGTGTACCTGTAATCCCAGCCACTCAGGAGGCTGAGGCAGGAGAATCGCTTGAGCCCATGAAGCAGAGGCTGTAGTGAGCCGAGACCACGCCACTGCACTCTGGCCTGGGCAACAGAGCAAGACTGCCTCAAAAAAAGAAAAAAAAAAGTGAGGTAAGACACATGACACCAGGGAGCAGCACAGTGGGAGGTGGAGGGCAGTTTGTAGCACTAAGTAGGATGGTGGGGGCAGGTCTTAGAGAGCAGATGGACTTGAGCAAAGACTGGAAGGACATGAAGGAGTGAGCTGGCCACATGGAGCTCAGATGAAGGGTGTTCCAGGCAAAGGGAACAGCCAGTGCAAAGGCCCCGAGGTAGGAGCGTGCCTGGTGTCTTAGGGCGCAGCCCCACCCTGTAATGAATGAGGGGAAGGTGGTATGAAGTGATACCAAAGAGGAGTGGGCCCTGGTGGCTCTGCCAGCTACCCCGACCTTGCATCTGCTATTCACAGGATGTGGACCACCACAGAGCACCTCCTATGCATAGGGCACAGACCACCACTGAATGCGCACCTGCTATGCAGGGGACACTATAGAGACTTCCTGTTGTCCTCTCCACAGTCCTGAGAGGTAGATAGTATTAGTGAAAATCCTTTACAGATGAAACAACGAAGGCTCTGAGCAGTTAATGACCCTAAAAGGGGACTGTAAGCAGTTGGAATCTTTTTTTTTTTTTTTTTTTTTGTGTTTTTTTTTTTTTTTTTTTTTTTGGAGACAGAATCTCACTGTGTCGCCCAACTGGAGTGCGGTGGTGCGATCTCGGCTCACCACAACCTCCGCCTCCTGGGTTCGAGCGATTCTCATGCCTCAGAGACAAGGTTTTGCCACGTTAGCCAGGCTGGTCTCAAACTCCTGACCTCAAGTAATCCACCCACCTCAGCCTCCTAAAGTGCTGCGATTATAGGCATGAGCCACCGCACCCGGCCGCAGTTGGAATCCTTTATTTTTTTAGACAGAGTTTCATTCTTGTTGCCCAAGTTGGAGTGCAATGGCACCTCCGCCTCCTGGGTTCAAGCGATTCTCTTGCCTCAGCCTCCTGAGTAGCTGGGATTACAGGCATGCACCACTACACCTGGCTAATTTTTTTTGTATTTTTATTTTTATTTTTATTTATTTATTTTTTTTGAGATGGCGTCTTGCTCTGTCGCCCAGGCTGGAGTGCAATGGCGCAATCTCGGCTCACTGCAAGCTCCACCTCTCAAGTTTACGCCATTCTCCCGCTTCAGTCTCCCGAGTAGCTGGGACTACAGGCACCCGCCACCACGCCCAGCTAGTTTTTTGTATTTTTCTTTTTTTAGTAGAGACGGGGTTTCACCATGTTAGCCAGGATGGTCTTGATCTCCTGACCTCGTGATCCGCCCATCTCGGCCTCCCAAAGTGCTGGGATTACAGGCTTGAGCCACCGCACCCAGCTTTGTATTTTTAGTAGAGACGAGGTTTTTCCATGTTGGTCAGGCTGGTCTCAAACTCCTGACCTCAGGTGATCCGCCCACCTCGGCCTCCCAAAGTGCTGGGATTACAGGCATGAACCACCGTGCCTGGCCTGGAATCTTTAATAAAGGTCACCAGTCTGGATCCAGAGCTCAGCTGTGAACCAGGAAGACAGCAGCACCCGCTGCTCCGGATTGCTAGAACAGTCCATGCCCAAGGCCTGTGCTGCTGGTATCTTGCTGCATCCGCCATTCCTGAGAGCAAGGATCTATCCTGCAGCAGCCTGGAGCTGGGAAGCAGCTGCTGATGAACTGTGGGTGTCTGAGAGCTGGAATGGCTCATGAAGTGCTCGGGACAGTGTCTGATGCGTAGACACTGCCAACCATTTAGCTAAGGATGGAACAGTAAGGTTGGTGAGGTTGCAGAGAGCAGCCCAGGATGGTAGTTCAGAGGTGCTATCTGGTCCTAATGTGGAGAGGACTGAGCCACTCCCTGGGCTGGCTGTTTGCTAAAAAACGATTTTCCCACCCTCATGGAGCCCACGGTCCAGACTCAGTGAATGACACTGCTCTGTGCTGGAAGGGCAAGCAGTACACTTATTATTATTTTTGAGATGGAGTCTCATTCTGTTGCCCAGACTGGAGTGCAGGGGCATGATCTGAGCTCACTGCAATCTCCACCTCCCAGGTCCAGGTGATTCTCCTGCCTCGGCCTCCCTAGTAGCTGGGATTACAGGCATGCACCACCACACCCGGCTAAATTTTGTATTTCTAGTAGAGACGGTGTTTCACCATGTTGGCCAGGCTGATATCGAACTCCTGACCTCAGATAATCCACCAGTGTTGGGATTGCAGGCATGCACCACTATGCCTGGCCAAGCAGTACACTTATAAGGGCATCGTCTATCCCCAAACACCAAAATTACAAAGGATGACAGGCACACATTCAGTGCTGGTCCATGCCCTGTGCATAGGAGGAGTTCAGTGGTGGTCCATACCCAGTGCATAGTAGGTGCGAAGTCAGGGGTGGCTGGCAGAGCCACCTGAGCCCACTCCTCTTTGGTCTTACTTCCTACCACCCTTCCCTCATTCATTACAGGGTGGGGCTGCGTCCAAACACACCAGGCACGCTCCTACCTCAGGGCCTTTGCACTGGCTATTCCCTTTGCATGTGTAGGAACAAGCCCTCAGCTCTCTAGGAATCTCAAAGAACTGGGATTTTAGTGTTGGGGTCGGTTTCTCCCTGCAGATCCCAACTCCACAGAGTGACCAGAGAGAGGACGTGGCTGAAGACACCAAAGATGGGGGAGGGGAAGGTGAGTATGTTAGGGAGAGGCTCAGGAGTTCTGGGGGTGCCTTGGCCCCAGGGTGACTTGGCTAAAAGATGACTTCTAGGGGGGGATATCCAGAGAACTTGGGGGTACTCTGCACTGACCACCCACCCCACACACAGTGTCCAGCCAAGGCCCAGAGGACTCACTCCTGGGGACACAGTCTCGTGGCCACTTCAGCCGCCAGCCAGTGAAGTATCCCCGGGGCGGTGTGAGGCCTGTAACCCACCAGCTGTCCAGTCTGGCCCTGGTGGCTTCCAAGCTGTGCGAGGAGACCCCCATCACATCAGTGCCCAGAGGGAGTTTGCGGGGGCGGGGGCCTAGCCCTGCAGCTGCCTCCCCTGAGGGCAGCCCCCTGCGCCGCACCCCGCTGCCCAAGCATTTTGAGATCACCCAGGAGACAGCCCGGCTACTCTCCAAACTGGACAGCGAGGCTGTGCCCAGAGCCACCTGCTGCCCGGACGTCCAGCCTGAGGAAGCCGAGGACCATCTCTGACCACCCTGGCACGCTAAATAAGGAAGAAGCCCAGATTGTGAAGACGGACGCAATCTCCCTACCTCCCACCACCTGGTGGCCAAACAGCCTGCCAGGAGTTCAATACTGGGAGAGGTCCAGAGGGTTCCTATAAGGAAAAACTATTTAATACATGGCCTATGGGAGGCCTAAAACCCTTTCGGGGGCAATGTCCTGGAATCCCCCAACTGGACACAGGTCACTGCCAAGCATCAGGGCCACTCAGGCTCAGAGGTCACTCAGGGTCAATACTCAGGGTCAATACAGGTTATGAGATCCTGGGGGTTCACCCTAGTCTCCCACCCCTGGGACAGGGGTGCTTTTGCTACTTTGGTTGTGGTCACTCCCCCACACCTGCCTGCCCCCTTCGTGGACTCGAAGTGACCTTCCTGGAGGAGGTGGGCAGCTCAGACTCCACATCCTGATGGTGCCTGGGGTCTGATGGCCTCTAATAAACTCTGTCCTGTATGCCCTTGGGTGCATCTCTGCTAGGAGAGAGGCCAGCACGGGCAGCACTCCTTTCCCCCGTTTTTACCGATCACGGGAATCAAGACCTCTTTTTTTTTTTTTTTTTTTTGAGACAGAGTCTTTCTCTGTCGCCCAGGCTGGAGTACAGTGGTGCAATTTTTGCTCACTGCAACCTCTGCCTCCCGCGTTCAAGCGATTCTCTTGCCTCAGCCTCCCGAGTAGCTGGGACTACAGGCGCACGCCACCACGCCCAGCTAATTTTTTTGTATTTTTAGTAGAGACGGGATTTCACCATGTTGGCCAGGATGGTTTCGATCTCCTGATCTCGTGATCCGCCCGCATCGGCCTCCCAAAATGCTGGGATTACAGGTGTGAGCCACTGCGCCCGGCCTCAAGGCCTCCTTCTTGCATCATCAAACACCCTGCAGCATCTACCTAAAGGCAGTTGGGGCTGGGCCGCAGCACCCGGCTGAGTCACGCCAGCCCGGCCCTCCCGGAGCTCTGCGTCCCCGATCTGGTCCTGCATAATCAAATACAGTATAACAAAGTGCAGATAACCGGGACAATGGGGCTGTGTGCTCCGGACCGTGGGAGCCCGGGGCCGCCGCAGGGAGGCGGAGGGAGGAAGCCACAGGGCAGGGCAGGGCCGGGCTTTGTAGGGGGCAGCGCTGTCCCAGGGTGAGGGGTACGGGGGCGGGATTGCAAAACCCTAGCTTGCGCCCGATGATCAGCTGGGGCCGCAGGCGTGGGCCTCGCACAGGAGGCCGCGGCGCGCTGTAGCTGCGAGCTGGGAAAGCCAAGGATGGGCGGGGGTCCGGGCGGTGGGAGCCAAGTCGGATCAGGGAG
>NW_012099209.1:4164253-4169891 GCF_000951045.1 Mandrillus leucophaeus | reverse complement strand
GAAGGGCGCGGCACGTGCCTGCGGGGCCAGGACGCCGCCCCCTGATCCCTTAACCCCCTACCCCTTCCCCAGTCTGGAGACGCCTGGAGGCCCGGCCAGCTGTCCCTTCCCCAACCGCTGTCTTTGTCCCGGAGACCGCCAGTGTCCTCCGTCCCACCCGGAACAGCCTATTGCCCCGCCCGCTTGGGAAGCACTCGCGCCCAAATCCGGCAGACCAACTTCTGGGACCGACTCTCTGTCCACTCCGATCACCTCCACGCCTCGGCACCGCTCCCTCGCAGGGTCCTAGCAAGTGACCTCACTCTTGTGGGCACATGCTCCCGGGTCTCTGCTCCCCACACTGACTCCAGCACCTAAGTGACCCTCCCTCATCTCGTCCCGCAGCTCACACCCCTTTGTCTTGCCCTGAGCCTCCTCTCCCTACAACCCAAACCGGGTCACACATTGGCGGCAGGTGGGCTGGGATTCGACCATAGATGGGTTTTGTTTCACTTCTGGTTCAAAACCCTGTTGACTTGGGTTATGTCTTGACACAGGTCTTATTAGTAGGTAAGAAACAGCAGCTCCTCCACCCCCACCCCAGCCCCATGGAGCTTGCTTTTTCCAGGCTACCGTGGTCCTCACCACTGCCACTTTGCTCTGAGGCATCTGAATTCAAGACCCTTGTCCTTCCTTGTCCTCTGTAGCTGCCGCCCCTCCCTGTGTCCTTCCAAGAAGCGCCACATGCACTGATCTCTTGTGTCCCCAGATGATCACCATGGGCCATTGCTACTACAACGAGACCATTGGCTTCTTCTATAACAACAGTGGCAAGGAGCTCAGCTCTCACTGGCGGCCCAAGGATGTGGTCGTGGTGGCACTGGGGCTGACCGTCAGCGTACTGGTGCTGCTCACCAATCTCCTGGTCATAGCAGCCATCGCCTCCAACCGCCGCTTCCACCAGCCCATCTACTACCTGCTAGGCAACCTGGCCGCGGCTGACCTCTTCGCGGGCGTGGCCTACCTCTTCCTCATGTTCCACACTGGTCCCCGCACAGCCCGACTTTCACTTGAGGGCTGGTTCCTGCGGCAGGGCTTGCTGGACACAAGCCTCACTGCGTCGGTGGCCACACTGCTGGCCATCGCTGTGGAGCGGCACCGCAGTGTGATGGCCGTGCAGCTGCACAGCCGCCTGCCCCGTGGCCGCGTGGTCATGCTCATTGTGGGCGTGTGGGTGGCTGCCCTGGGCCTGGGGCTGCTGCCCGCCCACTCCTGGCACTGCCTCTGTGCCCTGGACCGCTGCTCGCGCATGGCACCCCTTCTCAGCCGCTCCTATTTGGCTGTCTGGGCTCTGTCGAGCCTGCTTGTCTTCCTTCTCATGGTGGCTGTCTACACCCGCATTTTCTTCTACGTGCGGCGGCGAGTGCAGCGCATGGCAGAGCACGTCAGCTGCCACCCCCGCTACCGAGAGACCACGCTCAGCCTGGTCAAGACTGTCGTCATCATCCTGGGTGAGTGGGGCCCTCAGGGGGCAACAGGCACCCTGCTTCCCCCTGTCTCCCACAAGACACTTCGAAGCAATTAACAAAACAAGCTACCTGATAGAGGGTGATAGGGGGAAGACTTAGGTGGGGGATGTTCTCCAGGGAGGTGATATATGAGCAGAGGCCTGAATGCTGAGGATAGGAACAGAGAGAGTTCCAGGCAGAGGAAACAAAGGAAAAACCTAAAGGCAGTACCAGGCCAGAGCCTCTAAAGAGGAAAGCGGGCTTGTGAGGAGGAGAGTTCAGCAAGGCCTTAAAGGGCACAGACAGGAGTCATATTTTGAGTTTCGTGGGAAGCCCTTGAGAGTTTTTAGCAGTGCTGGCCGGGTGCGGTGGCTCACGCCTGTAATCCCAGCACTTTGGGAGGCTGAGGCGGGCGGATCAACTGAGGTTGGGAGTTTGCAACCAGCTTGACCAACATGGAGAAACCCCGTCTCTACTAAAAATACAAAATTAGCCAGGTGAGGTGGAGTTTTTTGAAACTCCGTCTCAAAAAAAAAAAAAAAAGTTTTTAGCAGTGCTAAGCCTGGTTTAACAAAAAGCCTTTAAATTATTTTTTAATCTATGTATTTTAAAATTATTATTATTATTATTATTTTGAGACCGAGTCTCGCTCTGTCACCCAGGCTGGAGTGCAGTGGCGCAATCTCGGCTCACTGCAACCTCTGCCTCCCAGGTTCAAGTGATTCTCCTGCTTCAGCCTCCTGAGTAGCTGGGACTACAGGTGCATGCCACTACGCCTGGCTAATTTTTGTATTTTTGGTAGAGATGGGGTTTCACCATGTTGGCCAGGATGGTCTCGATCTCCTGACCTCGTGATCCGCCCGCCTCGGCCTCCCAAAGTGCTGGGATTACAGGCTTGAGCCACCGCGCCTGGCCCGAAATTTTTTTTTTTTTTTAGAGACAGGGTCTTACTCTTGCCCAGGCTGGACTATAGTGGCTCCATTGTAGCTCACTGCAGCCTCGACCTTCAGGGCTCAGGCAATCCTCCCGCCTCAGCTTCCTGAGTAACTGGGACTACAGGCATGTGCCACCACACCTGGCTAATTTTTTATTTTTTGTAGAGATGAGGTCTCACTATATTGCCCAGGCTGGTCTGAAACTCCTGGCCTCAAGCGATTATCCTGCCTTAGCCTGTCAAATGCTTCAGTGAGGTATGATCATGCCACTGTACTCCAGCCTAGGTGATAGAAGGAGACCCTGTCTCAAAAAAACACACACAGGCCAGGCGCAGTGGCTCACGCCTATAATCCCAACACTTTGGGAGGCCGAGGCAGGCGGATCATGAGGTCAGGAGATCGAGACCATCCTGGCCAACGTGGTGAAACCCCATCTCTACTAAAATTAAAAAAAATAAAGCAGCTGGGCGTGGTGGCGGGCACCTGTAGTCCCAGCTACTCTGGAGGCTGAGGCAGGGGAATCTCTTGAACCTGGGAGGCAGAGGTTGCAGTGAGCCAAGATTGCACCACTGCACTCTAGCCTGGCGACAGAGCAAGACTCCATCTCAAACACACCCACACCCACACACACACACGCACACACACACACAAAATGTCCAGTGCCTTGGCCACTGTGTACCAATTAGCAAAGATGGCCCATCTTAGCGGGTCTTCCTGTCACACTGCAGAATCAGCAAAACAGGCAACTCTTGCACTGCAAACTGCACGGTTATTGTTTGAGCTCTGGAGACCTCTCCAACCCCAAACTGAGAGCTGTAGGTGCCACGCCTCTGACAGCTTGCCCAGCTCACTTCCGCCTCTGTCCCACAGGGGCTTTCGTGGTCTGCTGGACACCAGGCCAGGTGGTACTGCTCCTAGATGGTTTGGGCTGCAAGTCCTGCAATGTCCTGGCTGTAGAAAAGTACTTCCTACTGTTGGCCGAGGCCAACTCACTGGTCAATGCTGCCGTGTACTCTTGCCGAGATGCTGAGATGCGCCGCACCTTCCGCCGCCTCCTCTGCTGTGCGTGCCTCCGCCGGTCCACCCGCGAGTCTGCCCACTATACATCCTCTGCCCAGGGAGGTGCCAGCACTCGCATCATGCTTCCCGAGAACGGCCACCCACTGATGGACTCCACCCTTTAGCTACCTTGAACTTCAGCGGTATGCAGCAAGCAACAAATCCACAGCCCCTGATGACTTGTGGGTGCTCCTGGCTCAACCCAACCAGCGGGACTGACTGACTGTCAGGCCAGGGTCTGGCACGGCACAGCACCACTGCCAGCCCTCCCCAGGCACACCACTCTGCCCAGGGAATGGGGGCTTGGGGTCATCTCCCACTGCCTGGAGGAGTCAGACGGGGCACAGGAATCTGGCTCTTCAGCCATCTCAGGTTTAGGGGGTTTGTAACAGACATTTTTCTATTTTCACTGCGTATCCTTGGTAAGCCCTGTGGACTGTTCCTGCTGTGTGATGCTGAGGGTTTTAAGGTGGGGAGAGATGAGGGCTCTCTCGGGCCATGCTACCCAGTGTGACTGGGTAATGAGGACAGACTTGTGGACGTCCCATCCACCTGAGGCTGATTCTTTAGCAGCAGAGACTAAGGGATGCAGAGTGTGAGCTGGGAAAGGTTTGTGGCTCCTTGCAGCCTCCAGGGGCTGGCCTGTCTCTGTTAGAATTGAAGCAGTCCACTGGGAGGGGATGATACAAGGAGTAAACCTTTCTTTTCACTCTGAGGTCTCCAAAACATTTGTTGTTATCAATTCAGACAGTGTATCTCTCCATGTGTCCCGGAATTGTCTACCTTGGCCCAGGTCCAGCAAGGATCCTCCAACATGGTATCTCCTTGGCCCTGTGCTCCCTCTTCTTCAGTCTGGCTGGCTGTTATTCCATCTCTCTTTTTTTTTTTTTAGACAGAGTCTCACTATGTAGCCCAGGCTGGAGAGCAATAGCACAATCTCACTGCAACCTCCACCTCCCAGGTTCCAGATTCTCGTGCTTCAGGGGAAGCTGGGATTACACGTACATGCCACCACGTCCAGCTAATCTCTGTATTTGTATTTTTATTATTATTTATTTGTTTGTTTGTTTGTTTTTGAGAGGGAGCCTCACTCTGTCGCCCAGGCTGGAGTGCAGTGGCTTGATCTCGGCTCACTGCAACTTCTGCCTCCTGGGTTCAAGCGATTCTCCTGCCTCAGCTTCCCAAGTAGCTGGGTTACAGGCATCTGCCACCACACTCGGCTAATTTTTGTATTATAGTAGAGATGGTGTTTCACCATGTTGGCCAGGCTGGTCTTGAACTCCTGACCTTGAATGATCCACCCACCTCAGCCTCCCAAAGTGCTGGGATTACAGGTATGAGCCACCGCATGCCTGGCTAATGTTTATATTTTTAATAGAGGTGGGGTCCCACCATGTTGGTCAGGCTGGTCTCGAACTCTTGACCTCAAGAGATCCACCCATTCACCTTGGCCGCCCAAAGTGCTGGGATTATAGGCATGAGCCACCACGCCCAGCCCCTCTTTCTTATTGGGGTCTTGCATCTGTTCCCCTCTACCTCTGTTCTTTGTTTCCCCTGTCTGTTGCTCTGCCTCCATCTCACTGCCTGTCTACCTGTCTTTCTCTGCAGCTCAGGGTAGTGTCTGGACCCTATGAGCCCCCTCCCTCCCCACTGCCCTTTTGTTTGAGCCCTGATGGTTCAAGGTCATGTGCCCAGCCATTTCTATCCCATTGCCCATGACCTGCATTCACACTTCCAGCCACAGGTTGTGGGGTTCAGGTAGTGGGATGCAGGATTTGAGCATTACCATTTCTCAAGCTCCTCTGATGTGCCTGGCACACTGGTAAGCACTTTAGGTGCTTTATTTAAAAAAATTTTTTTTGAGACGGAGTGTGACTCTGTCCTCCAGGCTGGAGTGCAGTGTGCGATCTCGGCTCACTGCAACCTCTGCCCCCCAGGTTCAAGCGATTCTCCTGCCTCAGCCTCCTGAGTAGCTGGGATTACAGGTGCCTGCCACTGTGCCTGGCTAATTTTTGTATTTTTGGTAGAGACGGGGTTTCACTGTCTTGGCCAGGCTGGTCTTGAACTCCTGACCTCGTGATCCACCCTCCTCGGCCTCTCAAAGTGCTGGGATTACAAGCATGAGCCACTGTGCTGGGCATTTTTTTTTTTTTTTTT
>NW_012099209.1:4163638-4164203 GCF_000951045.1 Mandrillus leucophaeus | reverse complement strand
TTTTTTTTGAGGCAGAGTCTTGCTCTGTTGCCCAGGCTGGAGTGCAATGGCGCAATCTCGGCTCACTGCAACCTCTGCCTTCCAGGTTCAAGTGATTCTCCTGCATCAGCCTCCCGAGTAGCTGGGATTACAGGCGCCCACCACACCCAGCTAATTTTTATTTTTAGTAGAGATGGGGTTTCACGGTTTCACCATGTTGGCCAGGCTGGTCTTGAACTCCTGACCTCAGGTAATCTGCCACCTCAGCCTCCCAAAGTGCTGGGATTACAGCTGTGAGCCACCATGCCCAGCCTTAGATTCCTTATTATTTAATCACCTGCATCTTATGGCCCTATCTTGGCCCACTGCAACCTCCACCTCCTGGGTTCAAGCAATTCTTCTGCCTCAGCCTCCAGAGTAGCTGGGACTACAGGTGTGCACCACCATGCCCCAGGCTAATTTTTGTATTTTTAGTAGAGATGGTGTTTCACCATATTGGCCAGGCCTCCTGACCTCGTGATCCACTGGCCTTAGCCTCCCAAAGTGCTGGGATTACAAGTGTGAGCCACCGCACCAGGCTCTTTTT
>NW_012099209.1:4163148-4163588 GCF_000951045.1 Mandrillus leucophaeus | reverse complement strand
CAGGCTGGTCTCGAACTCCTGACCTCGTGATCCACTGGCCTTAGCCTCCCAAAGTGCTGGGATTACAAGTGTGAGCCACCATTCCGGGCTCTTTTTTTTTTTTTTTTTTCTTTTCTTTTCTTTTTTTTTTTTTGTTTTGGAGACAGAGTCTTGTTCTCCCTCGCCCAAGCTGGAGTGCAATGACACGATCTAGGCTCACTGCAACCTCCACCTCCCAGGTTCAAGTGATTCTTCCACCTTAGCCTCCCAAGTAGCTGGGATTACAGGCACCCACCATCATGCCTGGCTAATTTTTTGTACTTTTGTAGAGATGGGGTTTCACCATGTTGGCCAGGCTGGTCTCAAACTCCTGACCTCAGGTGGTTCGCCCACCTCAACCTCCCAAAGTGCTGGGATTATAGGCATGAGCCACCATGCCTGGCCTTTTTTTTTTTTTTTTT
>NW_012099209.1:4161082-4163098 GCF_000951045.1 Mandrillus leucophaeus | reverse complement strand
GTGATCCGCCCGTCTCGGCCTCCCAAAGTGCTGGGATTACAGGCTTGAGCCACAGCACCTGGCCGGCTTCAAATTTGTGCCTCTGCTGGTTCCTGAAGCTTCCAGTGCCCACAGCCCTCCAAGTTCTCTGAAGGTACTACTTTGTTGGGGTTGGGGGCAGGGTTTTGCTCTCTCATCCAGGCTGGAGTGCAGTGGCATAAACATAGCTCACTGTAGCCTTAACCTCCTGGGCCCAACTTATCCTCCCGCCTCAGCCTCCCAAGTAGCTGGGACCATGACCAGCTAATTTAGCTAATTTTTTAATTTTTATTTTTGTAGAGATGGGGTCTCACTATGTTCCCCAGACTGGTCTCGAACTCCTGGGCTCAAGTAATCTCCCACCTCAGACTCCCAAAGTGTTGGGGTCACGGGTGTCAGCCACTGCACCCAGCCTGAAGGCCACTACTGTTCAGGCCTCCTGGGCAGTGCTGTGCTTGCGGGTGACCTTTTGAACAGGCACTGGTCTCCGTGGCTCCCATGCAATCTATTACTTCCTGTCATTGCAGCCAAGTGTCGGTGGTTTCCTTCATCACAGAGCTTTCCCTATTGTCCAGACACTCAGTCCATGTCTTTCATTTTCACTCCCTACCGTCCCCTTTGGAGTCTCCGGACGGACGCTCTCCAATCCAGCCATTCCAGATGGTGTTTGAATTTCCTCCCCAGCAGCAATGGAGAGAACATGGGCCCCGCCCTGGAAGGGTTCCCAGCCAGCAGGCTAAGGACCTTTTACTGAGCCCACATCTGGAGCCTGTCCTCATAGCAAATAGGCTCCAGGAGGTTCTGTGACTTTGGAGAAGCGATTCATGTCCAGTCCATTCCTTTCTTTTTTTTTTTTTTTTTTGAGACCTGGTCTCTGTCAACCAGGCTGGAGTGCAGTGGTACAATCATGGCTCACTGCAGCCTCAAATTTGCGGGCCCAAGTGATCCTTTCACTGCAGCCTCTCAAGTCCCAAGTAGCTGGGACCACAGGCGTGCACCACCACAGGGTCTCACTATGTTGCCCAAACTGATCTCAAACTCCCATGCTCAAGTGATCCTCCCGCCTCCGCCATCCAAAGTGCTAGATTACAGGCGTGAGCCACCGCCCAGTTCCTTTTCTTGTGCACTAGGAACCTCTGATGCTGTGTCCTAAGGGCTAGAAACAAAGATGTGAGGATTCGCTCTGATTTGGGGCGCACTGCAGGGGAGGCTCTCAGTAAACCTCCTTCCTTCATTCGGTAACCACGTGGTAGCATTTTCTATGCCCAGAACTGTAGACTGCGTAAACAAGCGAGGTCACTCTTTAGCTGGACCTTGAAAGGTGACTGGAATTGATTTCTTCAGTGGAGAAAAGCGCTGCGTTCTGACCTTCTTGTTGCCATCAACCACGCACACCTGTGCTCCCCCTTGGTCGGGTGAAGGGGGCGTGGAAAACTCTAGAGGAAGAGCCAGGGGCCCCAGTGGCCCACCTGATGGGGCTGAGGCTGCAGGGAGCATTAGAGGGACTGAGCAGGGGTCTGGGGCTTGGGGCTTCTGGAAATGAATGGGGGCTGTCGATCAAGCTATAAGAGGTGTGGGGTTCTGAGGAGGAGAGGGTGGCTTGAAGGAAGAGTTGGGGTGCTCTGGGGAGTGAGGGTCTCTGAGGACCAAGGGCTTTGAGGAGGAGCAGGGGGCTCTGAGGAGGAGCAGGAACTCTGAGGAGATGAGTGGGGCTGAAGGAGGCGTGCACCGCGGGAGTTGTGAGGGATGGGGGCCTCTGGCTGGAGCGGAGCCAGCGCTGCCCTGTCTCAGGCTGGAGGAGGGCGCTTGTGAGAAGTGCCGTTGCCTCGGCAACCGCTAACCGAGTCCAAGCTCGGGATGAGGGAAGTTCGGGGCGTCTCCCGGGGCGGTGCGTGGCGCCGGTTGGCTGACGGCGATGAAGGGGCGTGTCTGTAGGCAGTGCAATACACGGGTTGGCTGGCGGCAGCGGCGGTGGGCGTGGCTTAGGCGCGAGCCCTG
>NW_012099209.1:4158045-4160724 GCF_000951045.1 Mandrillus leucophaeus | reverse complement strand
GGCGCAGGCCAGGTGCTGCCCGCGGGGGCGGCGGGGCCACGCAGGGTCGTGGCAGTGAGGGTGGCGGACAGAGGGGACAGAGCGGGGAGGGCAGACTGACGAGAGACGCTTGAGGAGGGCTGGAGGGGGGTCCCGAGGACGAAGGGATATATGGGGTTCAAAGGGAACGGGCTGGACGGGCCTTATGGGGCTGAGCAGTGGCGTGAAGGATTTTCAACAGTTCATTTTGGGGTGAGAATGTTGAGTTTAGGGAGTAGGGCTGAGAAATGAGCACGTAGGGTACTTTTGACGAGTGAATGACTAAATGAGTACGTTAATGGGACTTCTACAGGTGAGAAGTTTTTTGTTGTTGTTTGACACCGTCTCGCTCTGTCGCCCAGGCTGGAGTGCAGTGGCATGATCATGGCTCACTGCAGCCTCCACCTCCCCGGCTCAGTTGATCCTCCTGCCTCAGCCTCCTGAGTAGCTGGGACTACAGGTGCACGTGCCACCACGCCCGACTAATTTTTTTGTATATTTTGTAGAGACAGGGGGTCTCACTATAGTTGCTTGAACTCCTGGGCTCAAGCAGTTATTCCGCCTCGGCCTCCCAAAGTGCTGGGATTACAGGCCCCAGCCACCGAGCCTGGCTTGTGGGTGGGAAGTTTCCAGGACAGATGATGGAGAGTGAGTGGTGGGGAATGGGACTCAGGAATGTCTCTGCAGGAGATTGAAGAATTGAATTGGGGTAACTTGGTGTGGGAACAATCCAGAACTTTTGGGAAAAGGGTTAGTGGAGTGGGTGGAGATGGAAGACCTATTTTCTTTTTAATGAATTCAGCAAATTTTTATTGAATCCCTACAGTAACTGCATAGGGAACCGGGTGTTGACAGTCCCTGCTCTCGAGTTCATGATTTAGGGGAGGGAAAGTAAATAGCAAAAAATACGGACTGGGTGGATTGGCTCACATCTGTAATCACAGCACTTTAGGAGGCTGAGGCAGGAGGATTGCTTGAGCTCAGGAGTTCGAGACCAACCTGAACCATGTAGTAAGACCTCGTCTCTACCAAAAATAAAACTAAAAAATTAGTTAGGTGTGACACAAGCCTGTAGTCCCAGCTACTTAGGAGGCTGAGGCAGCAGTGAGCTGAATCAAGCCATTGCACTCCAGCCTGGGTGACAGAGCTAGACAATATCTCAAACAAAAGCAAAAAAGTATAAGCCAGGCATGGGTAGGTAATCCCAGCTGCCTACCAGTGGGAGGATCACTTGAGTCCAGGAGTTTGAGACCAGCCTGGGCAACATCGTGAGACCTCCCTGCACCAATCTGAGAAAAGAAAAAAATAAAATAAATGGCAATAAAAGCTGTAGGGATAGGGGTTGCATGCTGTAGGAAGCCAGGTGGAGAAGAACATCTGTGGAGAGGATAGCAGCTTCAGAGGCCCTGAGGTGGGAAAGAGGATGTAAAAAGCGGAGCCTGGCTTGGAAGAGAAAGTTCCTAGCCAGGGAGGGAAAGAGTTGAGTTTAAAGGGAGGCCAGGTACGGTGGCTCACGCCTGTAATCCCAACACTTTGAGAGGCCGAGGCGGGTGGATCACGAGGTCAGGGGTTCAAGACCAACCTGGCCAACATGGTGAAACCCAGTCTCTACTAAAAATACAAAAATTAGCCGGGTATAGTGGTGCACGCCTATAATCCCAACTACCTGGGAGGCTGAGGCAGGAGAATCACTGGAACCTGGGAGGCGGAGGCTGCAGTGAGCCGAGATCATACCACTGCACTCCAGCCTGGGTGACAGAACAAGATTCTATCTGAACAACAACAAAAAAATAGTGATAATAAAGGGAGGCTAGAACCCAATTACATGGGGCCTACGAGTCTCAGTAAAGAGTTTTGTTTTTTCAGCCAGGCACAGTGACTGATGCCTGTAATCCTTGCACTTTGGGAGGCCAAGGTAGGCAGATCACCTGAGGTCAAGAGTTCGAGACCAGCCTGGCCAACATGGCAAAACCTCATCTCTACTAAAAATATGAGAATTTGCGGGACGTGATGGTGCATGTCTATGGTCCCAGCTACTTGGGAAGCTGAGGCAGGAGAATCATTTGAACCCAGGAGGCGCCTGGGTTCAAGTGCCCCTGCACTCCAACCTGGGCCACAGAGTGAGACTCTGTCTCAATAAAAAAAGAGTTTTGTTTTTGTCATCTGGGTAACAATCAGTAGAGAGTTTGGACTATTTATTCCAGTTGCAATGGGGAAAAATAATGGCGTTTTAAGACCTCCCATCCCATTTACCTCCACTCACCACTTGTCAGCCAGCCAGAATCTGTAGAATCTGCTTCACAGGGCAGCCCACCGTGTCTGGGTCCTGCAGTGATTATTAGAGAAAAAGAAAGGAAAGGACTGAAGTCCTTTTGGAGGATGAGGCCTTGTTGAATGGGGACTGTTGTAAGGTGAAGGACGGTCTCTGAGTATGGGACTAGGGTCTGGTGGTGTGGACTGTGTACCCACTAGAGCCCTGTAGTGGGGAGGGGTTACAAAGCCAGGTAAAGAGCAGTACTAGGAAGGAAGAGGTAGAGTAAAAGGTGGATAATGCTTGCATTTGTTCTTCAATGAATTTTGTGTGTGTGTGACGGACTCTCACACTGTTGCCCAGGCTGGAATGCAGTGGCGCGATCTTGGCTCACTGCAACCTCTGCCCCC
>NW_012099209.1:4155349-4156660 GCF_000951045.1 Mandrillus leucophaeus | reverse complement strand
CCATGCCTGGACTAATCTTTCTATTTTTTTAGGTCTCCCTATGTTGGCCAGGCTGGTCTCAAACTCCTGAGTTCAAGAAATCTTCCCACCTCAACCTCCCAAAGGTCGAGGATTTCAGACGTGAGTCGCTGCGCCTGGCCCCTCCAACTGTTTTCATTGTGGTTTTTTGTTTGTTTGTTTTTGTTTGTTTGGCTGTTTTTGTGTGTGTGTTTTGTTGGTTTTTTTTTTTTGAAACAGAGTCTCACACTCTGTTGTCCAGGCTGGAGTGCAGTGGCACGATCTTGGCTAGTGAGCAACCTCTGCCTCCTGGGTTCAAGTGATTCTCCCGTCTGAGTTTCCCGAGTAGCTGGGATTATAGGTGTGCACCGCCACACCCGGCTAATTTTTCGTATTTTAAGTAGAGATGGGGTTTCACCGTATTGGCCAGGCTGGTGTCGAACTCCCTACCTCAGATGATCTGCCTGCTTTGGCCTCTCAAAGTGCTGGGATTACAGGCATGAGCCACTGCGCCCAGCTGTGGTTTTTTTTTTTTTTTTCTTTTGAGACAGGGTCTTATTCTGTCACCTAGGCTGGAGTGCTGTGGTGCGATCTTAGCTTGCTGAAACCTCTGCTTCCCAGGTTCAAGTGATTCTCCAGCCTCAGTCTCCCAAGTTGCTGGGACTACAGCCTCAAACCACCAATGGCTGGCTAATTTTTGTATTTTTTGTAGAGATGAGTTTTCACCATGTTGTCCAGGCTGGTCTTGAACTCCTGAGCTCAAGTGATCCACCCACCTCGGCCTCCCAAAGTGCTGGAATGACAGACGTGAACCAGTATTTTTATTCTTTTTGGAGCATTGTACCAGGTGCTAGATAAACAAGATGGCTAAGATGTTCTCTGCCTTCTTGGCGCTCATTGAGAAGTAGGGTGTGTGGGAGACCAATTTGTAAATAATTGTTATAACAGGAATGTGCTGTGTAGAGGTAATTGCTAGCACAGAAGAGCTGTGCCCGGAGAGGGTGCCTTCTGTGGTGCCCTGTCTGTTAGGCTAGTCGGAGAGCAGTGGCTTCATTATACTTTGTGTTCCCAGAGCCAGGATCAATGCCTAGCACTTTGCATTCAGGACAGTTTCATGACACTGAGGAGATTCTAGAGGGATTAGTAGGAGTTGGGAAAGGGGGAAGATGAATTTGACACACCCAGGAATGTCACCACAGAGGCAGAGCTTTGGGTGTGTCCTGGAAGCTACTTTTGTACTTTCCAGACTGGGATATTACTGCTTAAGGGGTGAACTCTGCTCAGATGTGGCCTTCCTCAGGCCCAGCACAGCCT
>NW_012099209.1:4150571-4154824 GCF_000951045.1 Mandrillus leucophaeus | reverse complement strand
GATCCACCTGCCTCGGCCTCCCAAAGTGCTGGGATTACAGGCATGAGCCACCGCGCCTGGCCAGCCAGTTACTTCTTTACCATTTTCAAAGACAGCTCTTTTTGATTTAAGGCTAAGAAATTAGGCTGGGTGCAGTGGCTCACGCCTATAATTCCAGCACTTTGGGAGGCTGAGGCAGGAGGATCACCTGAGCTCAGGAGTTCGAGACCAGCCTGGGCAACATGGAGAAACCCTGTCTCTACTAAAAATACAAAAATTAGCTGGGTGTGGTGATACCCGCCTGTAGTATGTGCCAACTACTGGGGAGGCTGAGGCAGGAGAATCACTTGAACCCGAGAGACGGAGGTTGCATTGAGCCGAGATCGTGCCACTGCACTCCAGCCTGAACGATAGAGAAAAAAAAAGAAACTAAATAGTGTGGTGGGGGGCATTATTCATGCTTGATAACACAGGTGTTAGGTAACTGGTTCCTGGTTTCTGGCCTCTTTCTGAGTTAGGATGACCCCTGGGGCTTTTATTTTGAGAATTTGGAAGCTTCAAATCTCCCTCACTTCTTTGGACCTAGCCTTTAGATGAACTCAAAGCCTTAAAGTTCACTCAAGTCCAGACAACAATCTTCCATCCTCACATGGGCCACTTCCCCCGCTCTGGAGGAAATACGGCTCCTCACAGTAAACCCTGCAGCCTGGTAGATTACCAGCCTGGGCTGGGAAGCAGATTGTCTCTTCTGATCAACTGATCCTGTGAGGCTTTTGCAAATCTTTCTGATCCTCCCCACTCTCAATGTGCCAGTCACCCCTTTCATCACCCCAGCAGTCAGTTGAACTCAACTGTTTAGCAAGAAGGAATTTTTCATCTCAGACATGAGGCCCTCTCAACATGTTTTGTTGCCATACGTTTATTTACAGAAGGAAAATATAGCTGTCTCTTCAAACCTGGGCGTTTTGTTTTGTTTTGTTTTGTTTTGCTTTTTTCTTGAGACAGTCTCGCTCTGTCGCCCTCGCTGGGGTACAGTGGTGCAATCTCAGCTCACTGCAACCCTCGCCTCCCGAGTAGTTGGGATTACAGGCGTGTACAGGTATGCACCACCATGCCCGGCTAATTTTTGTATTTTTAGTAGAGACATGGTTTCACCATGTTGGCCAGGCTGGTCTAGAACTCCTGGCCTCAGGTAATCTGCCTGCGCCTCAGCCTCCCAAAGTGCAGGGATTACAGACATGAGCCACTGTGCCCGGCCTTAAAATTTTTTTGTAGATGCAGAGTCTCACTATGTTGCCCAGGCTGGTCTTGAACTCCTGGGCTCAAGCTATCCTCCCGCCTCAGCTTCCCAAAATGCTGGGACTACAGTCATGAGCCATCCCACCCATTCTGAATGCTTACTGTTATACATGTTTTAGGAGCAAGCAGTGTGGTGTGTGAGATGGCATAGCTAAAACCAAAAATGTATTTAGAAGTTGGTTTTAGGCAACCCAACAGTGCCTGCATAGCTTTTCTTAGGAAGAAAACATATCTCTGAACTTTTCTCTCTTTTTTTTTTTTGAGACAGAATCTCTGTCACCGGAGCCAGAATGCAGTGGCGTGATCTCGGCTCACTGCAGCCTCCGCCCCCTGGGTTCAAGTGATTCTCCTGCCTCGGCCTCCCGAGTAGCTGAGATTATAGGCGCCTGCCACTACACCTGGCTATTTTTTGTATTTTTAGTAGAGACGGGGTTTCACCATGTTGGCCAGGCTGGTCTTCAACTCCTGACCTCATGATCTGCCTGCCTCGGCCTCCCAAAGTGCTGGGATTACAGGTGCAAGCCACCGTGCCCGGCCTTCTCTTTTTGATTTGATTTTTACTAATATGACCTTGACTAGTAGAGATTTGCATAACTTCCTTAGTCCCTCCAATATTTCTGCAGATTGACTTTGCTGAGATATGGATTAAATTCCTATTATGAAGGGGAGATAATGAAGTGATTTTGACTATCCTTTAAACTTACTGAAGAGGCAAGGCATGAACTGATACCTGAAATGTGTTCCCCTAGGCTTGGTACTTTTGTAATAAGGAATATAAGGTCAGAACATATATACTTATAAAGTATATATACTTATGTATGTTCTAACCTTATATTCATACATAGTTATAAAGCATGTCAGTGAGCATGCAGCCTTCTGCACACCCACTCAAAGAATTCAAAGGCTCTAGAGGGAATTTATGATGTGGAATTTCCCAGAGCCAGATAGCGCTAGCATGAGAGGATCTATCAGTCCAAACCTGGGAAGCAGGATTTCATATTTGAAATTTTCTTTTTCACTATCCCTAAGGAGATTAATTAGATGCCAGTTGACTTCGTGCCTTGTAGGCTTGCTTCTTACCTTGTTTGCAGGCTTTAGTTATGCCCTTAGGTTAACATGCTTAGCTTGACTTGGTCTAGTGCCAGAGGAGTCTTGCTGTCTTTGGTGTACTTTTCCTAAGAATTGAATTGTGTTGGCTTTTGTTGTTGTTTGACACGGAGTCTTGCTCTGTCACCCAGGCTGGAGTGCAGTGGTGTAATCTTGGCTCACTGCAACCTCCACCTCCCAAGTTCAAGTGATTCTCATGCCTCAGCCTCCCGATTAGCTAGGATTACAAGCGTGTGCCACCACACCTGGCTAATTTTCGTATTTTTAGTTGAGACGAGGTTTCACCATGTTGGGCAGGCTGGTCTCGAACTCCTGACCTCAAATGATCATCCTGCCTTGGGTTCCCCAAAGTGCTGAGATTACAAGTGTGAGCCACTTTGCCTGGCTTGAATTGTGTTGGTTTTATTTTATTTATTTTATTTATTTATTTATTTATTTATTTATTTTGAGACGGAGTTTCTCTCTTGTTACCCAGGTTGGAGTGCAATGGCGCAATCTCTGCTCACCCCGCACCTCCGCCTCCCAGGTTCAAGCAATTCTGCCTCAGCCTCCCGAGTACCTGGGAATCCAGGCACACGCCACCACGCCCGGCTAATTTTGTATTTTTAGTAGAGACAGGGTTTCTTCATGTTGTTCAGGCTAGTGTCGAACCCCCAACCTCAGGTGATCCGCCCACCTCAGCCTCCCAAAGTGTTGGGATTACAGGTGTGAGCTACCGCACCTGGCTCTTCACTGTGTTTCTCGATAAGCAATCAAGTGGCCAGATAACTGGAGCATAGTTGGATGGAGATTTGGGCATGCTCTGTTGAACTCTGGGGCTATACTGCCTGCCACCTGCCTCTGCTTTTCCCAGGCATCCTACAAAACTCACTGAAATCTGACTTGCTTCCTGCTCAGAAGAGCCCAGCTGATTGGGTGCCGTGGGAGATCAGACAGTCAGACTCGGGCTTTACAGGACACTTTTAAAAGTACATTATCACAAATTAAATATCATCTATTCAATAAACAGGTATTTTGTGCCAGGTCTGGTGCTGGGCATGGGAATGCAGCAGTGAGTCCTGAAAAGAGATTCATTTTTTGGAGAGGCAGACATCAGAGAGTGCGGTGACAAGGGGACCAGAGAGGGCAATGAGGAGTTAGCCCTTCAGCAAGACTAGAGCTTGTAGAGCATGGGCAATCAGAGTGCATGACTCCGGAGTCTAACTGAAGTCAGGCGGGAGACAAGGAGCCTTGAGGAGACGGCCAAGATCTGGACTTGAGGCTTTGCCTAGGCAAAGAAAGTGGGTGTGGCATTGTAGGCTTGGTGCAAGCATGTATGCAAGGCAGGTGTGGAGCATGAAGGCATGCATTGCGGTTCCATCAGGCATGAGTGGTGGGTGTGACCTTGGAAGGGAGACTTGGGGGTGACTGCCTGCCTCAGCTGCTGCCCTACCAAGCATGGCTTTGAACTCCTTGCCAGGTAAGGAGTAAGAGTGCGGTTTGTTCCAGACTTGTACAGCGTAAGTACTTTGTACTTTGCAAAGTATTCTGACCTTTCTAAGGTATTTGTACTGGTTTGTTTTGTTTTGTTTTTGAGACAGAGTCTCACTCTGTTGCCCAGGCTGGAGTTCAGTTTTCTTTCTCTCTTTTTTTTTTTTTTTTTTGAGGCAGGGTCTCACTTGCCCAGACAGGAGTACAGTGGCACGATCTTAGCTCACCGCAACCTCTGCCTCCCAGGCTCAAGCGATTCTCCTGCCTCATCTTCCTGAGTAGCTGGGATTACAGGCACTCGCCACCACAGCCTGGCTCATTTTTGTATTTTTAGTAGAGACGAGGTTTCACCATATTGGTCAGGCTGGTCTCAATCTCCTTACCTCAAGTGATCCGCC
>NW_012099209.1:4148195-4149601 GCF_000951045.1 Mandrillus leucophaeus | reverse complement strand
CCACTGCACTCCAGCCTGAACAACAGAGCAAGACTCTCTCAAAAACAAACAAAAAAATTCAGATATGTGGATTTGGTAGAATATGTCATATACTTGTGTTTTTTGTGTTTTTGTTTGTTTGTTTGTTTGTTTATTTTGAGACAGAGTCTTGCTATGTCGCCCAGGCTGGAGTTTAGTGGCACGATCTTGGCTCACTGAAACCTCCACCTCCCGATTTCAAGCGATTGTCATGCCTCAGCCTCCCAGGTGGGATTACAAGCGTGTGCCACCATGCCTGGCTAATTTTTGTATTTTTAGTAGAGACGGGGTTTCACCATGATGGCCAGGCTGGTGGCCAGGCTGGTTTTGAACTCCTGACCTCAGGTGATCTACCTGCTTCAGCCTCCCTAAGTGTGGGATTACAGGCATGAGCCCCTGCACCCGGCCATAACGTGTCATATACTTGTTAGACATACCAGCACCAACCCCATTTTTCTCCCCACAGTCCCCATTCTCTGGCTTCCAGTCTATCTCATTATCAGCTCTCTATTGCTTTATAACAAATCACCGCAAGCCTGGCAGCTTAAAACAGCAGATATTTATTATCTCACAGTTTCCTTGGGTCAGGATTCTGGGCACAGCTTAGCTAGGTCCTCTGCTCAGGGTCTCATAGGGCTGCAGTCAACGTGTTGGCTGGGCTACGTTCCTATCCAGAGCGTGGGGTTCTCTCCCAGTGTGGCATGGTTGATGGAAGAATTCACTTCCTGCAGTTGAAGTACAAAGGTCCCTGCTTTCTTCCTGGCTGTCAGTTGAGGCTGCCTGCGGTTGCTGCCACCAGCTCTCATGATATGGCAGCTGGTGCCAGTGGGTGACTCCCTAGTCATCTAAGGTGGAGTCTTAGATAACAACTTAACCATGGCAGAGATGATACCATCACCTTTGGCACATTGCAAGTCACAGGTACTTCCTGAACTCAAGGAAAAAGGATTATACAAGGACATGACTCACTGGGGGTTTCCTTAGGGTATGTCTACCAAGTAAGTGATTTCATCCCCTTGGGGAAGTTCTCACTAGTCAGTCCTCTTTACCTCATTGATTTGCAGCAGCTGCTTGATCGCTGCTAGCTCAAGCACATGCTCAAAGCTTGGGAACTTGTTTTCTTTTCCTAATAAGCCACAGAAACTATGAAATTACTTTGTATGCGTTAAAAAGTGCTTTCTACTGTATCTAAAGTAAAATATTTTATAAGGAGAAAACTGGTAAAACAAAAACAAAAAACTTAGAGCCTTTGCAGAAGCAGAAGAGCCAACTTCATTTTCTTTCCTCTTACGGTTAAAATTAAGTTTCCAGGCCGGGCGCGGTGGCTCAAGCCTGTAATCCCAGCACTTTGGGAGGCCGAGACGGGCGGATCACGAGGTCAGAAGATC
>NW_012099209.1:4141515-4146890 GCF_000951045.1 Mandrillus leucophaeus | reverse complement strand
CATTTTAATTAATGTTAATACCGCTACTGTGGAAAGAAAATGTTTAATATTTTAAGCTGAATATCTCATGTGATCAATGACTGTATACCTTATAAGAAAGACTAACATGGCCGGGCATGGTGGCTCACACCTGTAATCCTAGCACTTTGGGAGGCCGAGGCAGGTGGATCACAAGGTCAGGTGATCGAGACCATCCTGGCTAACACAGTGAAACCCTGTCTCTACTAAAAATACAAAAAGGTAGCCGGGTGTGGTGGCACGCACCTGTTGTTCCAGCTACTCGGGAGGCTGAGACAGGAGAATCACTTGAACCTAGGAGGCGGAGGTTGCAGTGAGCCAAGATTGCGCTACTGTGCTCCAGCCTGGGGCCACAGAGCGAGACTCCGTCTCAAAAAATAAAAATAAATAAGAAAGACTAACGTTCAGGTTTAAGATTTTTGGAAGTTCATATCTCATCTCATCCCCCATAATCATTTTATATTTAAAGTTCAGAGACAAAGATTTTAGTTTTGCACCCCAGTTGTATTCCTTTTTTTTTTTTTTTGAGATGGAATCTTGCTCTGTTGCCCAGGCTGGAGTGCAGTGATATGATCTTGGCTCACTGCAGCCTCCACCTCCTGGGTTTAAGCGATTCTTGTGCCTCAGCAAGTAGCTAGGATTACAGGTGTACACCACCATGCCCATCTAAGTTTTTGCATTTTTAGGAGAGACAGGATTTTGCCATGTTGGCCAGGCTGGTCTCAAACTCCTGAGCTCAAGTGATCCACCCATCTTGGCCTCCTAAAGTGCTGAGATTACAGGCATGAGCCATCATGCCGGCCTCTCATGGTGTTAATCAAATCTGATTTCTGTTGTGAAGTTATTGATTTTCAGATACATTATTCAGCTGTGGCTTTTAATAATGGATCTTTTAATAATGGATGCTTGAATGACAGAGTTACAGGATTTAAAATCATCATAATAGTAAATGTTAATAGCATAGTACTCATCAAAGTTGTTCACAGAAGTTCTGCTACACGCACATACCAGTTACCCTATTCTTTTTTTTTTTTTTTCCTCTTGAGACTGAGTCTCACTCGCTGGGATGCAGTGGCATGATCTCAGCTCTCTGCAACCTCCACCCCCTGGGTTCAAGCAAATTATCCTGCCTCATCCTCCTGAGTAGCTGGGATTACAGGCACACTCCATCACACCCGGCTAATTTTTGTATTTTTAGCAGAGATATTGTCTCACTATGTTGGCCAGGCTGGTCTTGAACTCCTGACTTCAAGTGATCTGCCCACATCAGTCTCTCAAAGTGCTGGGATTACAGGCATGAGCCACTGTGCCTGGCCAGTTACCCTATCCTTGCATTATCAAATTCTCTCTCTAGACTGGCTTTTTGGCATATAAGCATGTGCCAGTACCTCCTATCTTTAAGAACAGTCAAAGACAACAGGCTGGGCATAGTGGCTTACATCTATAATCCCGGCACTTTGGGAGGCTGAGGCCGGTGTATCATTTGAAGCCAGGAATTCAAGACCAGCCTGGCCAACATGCCAAAACCCCGTCTCTACTAAAAATACAAAAATTAGTTGTGTGTGGTAGCAGGCACCTGTAATCCCAGCTGCTCTGGAGGTCGAGGCGGGGGAATCACCTGAAGCCACGAGGTGGAGGTTGCAGTGAGCCATGATTGCACCACTGCACTCCAGCCTGAGCAATAGAGTAAAAGTCTGTCTTAAAAAAAAAAAAAAAGAAAAGAAAAAAGGAAAAAAACCTCCTTTGACTTACCACTTGACCTTGCTTTGTACCCGGGATTTGTTTTAATGAGGTATGGTAAGATGACAAGCATGGAGACAACTGCTCTGTTGAAAGGGAAGTTTATTACTTACAGCTCCAGAGGAGGGGGCACACCGTGCCATGCAGGGCCACATGGGGAAGCACCTGGGTCAGTGGGTGACAGTGGAGGGAGGGAAAACACGGCCCAGAACTTTTATAGTGATTTCCTTAGGAAGGAACAGGCATGGCATGGCAGGCAAGTTTGAGCAAGCTTAGGTTAGATAGTTGAAATAATTTTGGCAGGCTCTGTGCTAGAGTGGTCTCTAGTTGGTCAGTACCTGGCCCTGGGGTGATTTACGGCTGGGAAATTATTGGCTTTGTGTGTCGGCATTAAATGAAGAAGATGATTGGGAATGTGGGCTTTTGATTGGTTGATTTGCATATGAATGGCATGTTCTTTGGCAAGCTGTTTGCTGTCTGTAGTAATAAGCTAGTCCTGGGAAGGGCAGTCTCTCCAAGCCCCAGAATGTCAAAGCAAGATAAAAAAAAACATAATTAACAGTCCAGGCTCATGCCTATAATCCCAATATTTTGAGGGGCCAAGGCGGGAGGATCTCTTGAGTCTAGGAGTTCAAGAACAGCCTGGGCAATATAGTGAGACTTCAGCTCTGCAAAAACATTTCTTAAAAATTAGCCAGGCGTGGTAGCACCACTTGTAGTCCTAGCTACTCAGGAGGCTGAGGCGGGAGGATTGCTTGTGTTCGGGCACAACATAGCCACTGCAGTCTAGCCTGGGCAACAGAGCGAGACCCTGTCTCAAAAAGAAAAAGAAGAAAGCATGATTAACACACACCCTGTCTTTTGGCACCTGTTATGTTTGTTTGATCTCCCTTATGATAAACATCAAAGACTTTGTGATTGCTGCTTCCGCTTCCTCTTCACCTCGACATTCTCTTCCAACCTTGTTTCCCCGCTGCTGAGCTCCCTATGACCTTCATGTTACTAAATCTGAATTTTCGTTATTCATTTATATATTTATTTTTTAGAGACAGGTTCTTGCTGTGTTGCCCAGACTGGTCTTGTACTCCTGAGCTCAGGCGATCCTCCTGCCTCAGCCTCCCATAGTGCTGGGATTACAGGCGTGAGCTACCGCGCCCAGCCTCAGATTCTCTTCTGCGTTCTTATTCTGCTTGATCTCTCAGCAGCATCTCGCACAGGTTACTCTTCTCTCCATGAAATTCTTCTCTTGGCCGAGCGCAGTCTGGGCAACATAACGAGACCCCGTCTCTACAACAAATACAAAATGTAGCCAGGCGTGTTGGTGTGTACCTCTTGTCCCAGCTCATTGTCTTGCCATGTTGCCCAGGCTGGTCTCAAACTCCTGACCTCAGCCATCTGCCTGCCTCGGCCTCCCAAAGCGCTGCAATTATAGGCATGAGCCACCGATTTTATGTTTCTGTAGGTCAGAAAGCCAACATGGGCACTCTGGGCTAAAATCAAGGTGTTGCCCATTGAGCCCATGGACTGGTTCCTTGCCTTTTCCAGCCCGTTGAGGCCACCTGCATTCTTTGCTCATGGTCCCCTCCTCCATGATAAAGGCCAGCAGCATAGCATCTCTCCGACCCTTACATCACCAAGACTTTCTCTGCCCACATCTGGGAAAGGTTCTCTACTGTTTTTTTTTTTTTTTTCTTGAGACGGAGTCTCGCTCTGTCGCCTAGGCTGGAGTGCAGTGGCCGGATCTCAGCTCACTGCAAGCTCCGCCTGCCGGGTTTATGCCATTCTCCTGCCTCAGCCTCCCGAGTAGCTAGGACTACAGGCGCCCGCCACCTCGCCCAGCTAGTTTTTTGTATTTTTTAGTGGAGACGGGGTTTCACCATGTTAGCCAGGATGGTCTCGATCTCCTGACCTCGTGATCCACCAGTCTCGGCCTCCCAAAGTGCTGGGATTACAGGGGTTCTCTACTTTTAAGGGTCATGTGATGACAGTAGACCCACCCAGATAATCCAGGTTAATCTCTCCATCTCAGGGTCCTTAACCTTAATTACATTGGCAGAATTATTTTTCCCATGTTTTGTAAAGTACCATATTTAGGGTTCTGAGGATTAGCATGTGGACCCTTTTGGGAGCCATTATCCTGCCAACCACAGTTCCCATCCCAAGCGAGCAAAAACCAGAGTTGTCCCCATGACTTTCAAGGCCCTTAGAGTCAATCTCCACTTGCCACTCTAGCTCTCTCCCTCACTCCTAACGCTCAGCATCCTGATCTCAAATAGCCAGTACTGAACCCAGTGTGTTCCCACAGGGCCTTTGTGCTTGGCTGTTTCTTCTGCCTAAACCATACCTCTCTCCAGCCCTTTTCTTGGTTGATTTCTCCTTCTCATTCTGATCTCAGCTTTGATGTCACCTCAGAGACATGGAAATTCCAAAAAGCCTTCTAACCATCACTGTCATGTGACCCCAGTCGCCCCAAAGCAACTGCCACGGCTGATGGGTTTCTTGTTGGTGTGTATTTTTGGTGTCTCACTCCCTCCATCTTAACCGCCCCATGTGTAAAAACCTCAACTGTCTGTTCTCTGATGTCAGAATGGTGTGTGGCACATAGTAGGTACTCAGTAAACACCTGCCAAGTGACACTGGAAGAAGATGATTGGTGCTTTTGCTTATGCACCAGGATAGGCCACTGCAGGACCATAGCGTGAACACAGATTTCAAGTCATTGGACCTTGACATTTCATAGTTCTTTTCTTTTTCTTTGCTTTTTTTTTTGAGACGGAGGCTCACTCTGTCGCCCAGGCTGGAGTTCAGTGGCGCGATCTCAGCTCACTGCAACCTCTGCTTCCCTGGTTCAAGCAATTCTCCTGTCTCAACCTCCCGAGTAGCTGGGATTACAGGGGTGCACCAACACGCCCAGCTTTTTTGTATTTTTAGTAGAGATGGGGTTTCATCTTGTTGGCCAGGCTAGTCTCAAACTCCTGACCTCAGGCAATCCGTCTGCGTCGGCCTCCCAAAGTGCTGGGATTACAGGCATGAGCCACTGCCTCCAGCCTTTTTTTTTCTTTTTTTTTTTTTTTCCTTTCGTCTTAATGACAAAGTCTCTTACGCTGGCTGGAGTACAGTGGCGTGTTCATAGCTCAATACAGCCGCTAACTCATGGGCTCAAGCCATCCTCCTGTCTCAGCCTCCCGAGGGACTGGGACTACAGGTATACCACCATGCCCAGCTAATTTTCAAATTTTTGAAGAGAGTGGGTCTCACCATGTTGCCCAGGCCGATCTTAAGTTTCTGGGCTCAAGTGATCCTCCTGCCTTGGCCTCCCAAACTGTTGGGATTACAGACATGAGCCACTAATGCCTTGCAATAGTTTTTGATGAGTTATTTGCATTGCTTAATCTTTAACATATAATGGGAAATGTTTTGAATATTTGTGTATAATTTTATATTATTAGTATTATTATTATTATTGTTGAGACAGAGTCTTACTCTATTGCCTAGGCTGGAGTGCAGTGGCACAATCTTGGCTCACTACAACCTCTGCCTCCCAGGTTTAAGCAGTTCTCCTCACCCACCTGAGTAGCTGGGATTACAGGTACATGACACCATGCCCAGCTAATTTT
>NW_012099209.1:4119509-4139830 GCF_000951045.1 Mandrillus leucophaeus | reverse complement strand
AAAAAAAAAAAAAAGAAAGAAAAGAAAAGTTGAAAAAATAGCACAGAGTTCTCATATCTCCTTCTTTGGGCTTCCTATCTCGTCAACGCCTTCAGAGCCATAGTACAAATATGGAAACCAGGAAATTACGTTGAGTACAGAGCTCTTTAACTGAACTACAGACCTCATTTGGAGTTCCCCAGTTTTTGCCCTAATGCCCTTTTCTGCCCTGAATCCCACATTGTATTGAGTCATCATGTCTCTTTGGTCTCCTGTGATCTGTGACCTTGTCATCCATGAACGATGTTGACCATTTTAAGGAGAAGCGCTCAGTCATTTTGTAGAACATCTGTCAGTGCGGTTTGTCTGACGTTTCCTCTAGATTAGACCGAAGTTGTGAGTTTGTGGCCAGAGTTCCACAGAGGTGATGTGTGTGTCCTCGGCACATTGTGTCGGGGAAAACATGCTGTCAATATGTCCTGTCACTGCTACCATTGACCTTGATCACTTGGTCAAGGTTAATAACAATTTGAAAATAGCTTACAAGTGGGGCCACCAAATAAGGTATTTAAATCAGTGGTCGTCTGCACAAAGGGTCACTTGATTTCTTTGAGTGAGTTGGTCTCTTGAGGTCAATTATTTGAATTTTGTGTGTCACTTCGGAGCATAGCACTTCATATATGCAGAGGCTTCTGGAAAGTGTATATGTTGTACAAAAGTGTGTTTCTTTCTGAACACTGTTTTGGTGCAAGACTGATGTGTACTTGACATATACAGTGATAGAGAACAGCAAGAGGGTCTGGATCCTGCCTCCACCTCTGGCTGCATGACCCTGGTCCTTGGCTGAACCTTTCTCTGTTCCTGGCCCTCCTCTGATTTGGGGGCAATAATAATACTTAGCTCGTGGTTACTGAGGACTATTGAGGACTGTGTGAATTCATATATGTAAGCATGTCTCCTGCCCAGCTGTCAGAAAGGATGTGGTAACTAAAGGAGAAATTCAAGTTTAAATCTACATTTAAGTTTCACCTAAATGCTATGAGGACATGATGTCCCTAACCCTCACCAGTGTGAATTTATTTTTATTTTTATTTTTTTGAGATGGAGTTTCACTCTTGTTGCCCAGGCTGGAGTGCAGTGGCGCGATCTTGGTTCACTGCAAACTCCGCCTCCTGGGTTCAAGCGATTCTCCTGCCTCAGCCTCCCGAGTAGCTGGGATTACAGGTGCCCGCCACCACACCCAGCTAATTTTTTGTATTTTTTATTAGAGATGGGGTTTCACCATGTTAGCAGGCTGGTCTTGAACTCCTGACCTCAGGTGATCCGCCTGCCTCTGCCTCTCAAAGTGCTGGGATTACAGGCGTGAGCCTGTCTCTTATACACATCTAGATGTGTATAAGAGACAGGTGTACACACACACAGGTGCGCACACATTCACATCTGTTCTAGTATGTCTGTATATGTTAAAAACCATGCGTTCATTACAATATCTTTATTTTTGTTTATTCATTCATTCATTCATTCATTCATTCATTCATTCATTCTCACTCTCTTGCCCAGCCTGGAGTGCAGTGGTGCAATCTCAGCCTCCCAGGTTCAAGCATTTCTCCTGCCTCAGCCTCCGAGTAGCTGGGATTATGGTGTGCACTACCACGCCTGGCTAATTTTGTATTTTTAGTAGAGACAGGGTTTCATCATGTTGGCCAGACTCGTCTCAAACTCCTGACCTCAAGTGACACGCCCGCCTCAGCCTCCCAAAGTGCTGGGATTACAGATGTGAGCCACCGTGCCCAGCTTATTTTTATTTTTGAGACAGGGTCTCATGCTGTCACCAGGCTGGAATGCAATGGTGAAGTCACAGCTCATTGCAGCCTCAACCTTCTGGGCTCAAGCAATCCTCCCACCTTGGCCTCCCAAAGGGCCGGGATTACATGCGTGAGCCACTGCACCTGGCCCATTCCAATATCTTTAATTCTAGTTCACCACAGGGTTCCCACTATTTTTCTCTCTTTCCAGGTTTGTGACTCCTTTCTCCAACAGTGAGAGCCTGCTCCTGTTGTCCTCAGTACTTTTGCTTGTGTAATCCATCTCCCACCTCCTTCACCCCCAAGTATACTTAATCCCCCAGCCAAGCAGACCCCTCTTTGTCCCCACCCCCCAGCAGACTGATGCTGCTGACAGCCTCCACGTGATCCGCCCCCTGTTGGTCTCCAACACCCAGTGCCAGGTCATCCTCCCCGCCGGGGCCAGTTGCTGGGCTGTGATGCCCCTGGCTTCCTGCCCACCTCAGATGCCTCTCAGGGGTGTGTGAATATTTGATGACCTATCTTATCTGTTCCTTATTTAAATTGTGGGGAGCAGGTGCTATGGAAATTGAAACACAATGGTTAGGCTTTCCTGGGGAACCAGACACACAAGTTTCTTGTTAGCAGGGAACTGGTTTTAAGCAAATTTGCCCTCAACTCCCTGGCAGCACTCCCTGCTGGTGCTTCAGCATTCGTATGGTGAGCTGGACAAGCGGCGACCCTGCACCCGAACAAGCCCCAAGTCCTGTGGGCTGAGGGAAACTGCTCAGAGAGGACACGGCCAGTGTGTATCCACCCCCTGGAGACACTGGCTGTGGTCACGTGTTCCTTAGTATTGTGGAATTGTGTAATGTTGGCCCATTTCACTTTTCACCTAATAAAAATAAGTCAGTGTCAGGACCACCTGCAGAGGCATGTGTACCACTAGGCATAGGCAGCCCAAATTGTCCCCTGCTCACCCCTGACCCTGACCCCAGGAAGCAGCCTTTGGGGGCTCCCCATTGCCCACAGCGGGTGTTTAGCAATGCAACATCTGGAATTTAGTAATAATAAAAAGCTATTTTAAAAAGTACTTTTAAGGCTGGGTGCTATGACCCACACCTATAATCCCAGCACTTTGGGAGGCCAAGACGGGTGGACCACCTGAGATCGGGAGTTCGAGACTAGCCTGACCAACATAGTGAAACCCCGTCTCTACTAAAAATGCAAACATTAGCTAGGCGTGGTGGCATGTGCCTGTAATCCCAGTTACTCAGGAGGCTGAGGCAGGAGAGTTGCTTGAACCCAGGAGGCGAAGATTGCAGTGAGACAACATGCGCCACTGCACTCCAGCCTGGGCAACAGAGTAAGACCCTGTCCAAAAAAAAAAAGAAGTACTTTAATCAACTGTAGTGTCGGGAAGCTGTCATTCTTGACCTTCTTCCTACCAGTGAGCTGCTGGGGCTGAATGAGAAACTGGTTTTTGAGAGTGTGAGTGTTCAACCTGGGCACACCTCTTCATGATTCCAGCTGCCCCTGTGTGATGTTACTGCATGAGTCTGTTAGTCTCAAATTCAGCAGTTTCAGGAGGGAAAACAAGAGTTGATGACAACTGTTGCCAACAAGTGCAGCCGAGATGTCTGTACATTTCAACCCCTGGCATGGCCCTGCCCCCCCATCCTCCTAGGCTGTGAGGGCCATGCTGAGGACGTTTTATGTTTTTAGACAGAGTTTCGCTCTTGTTGCCCAGGCTGGAGTGCAATGGCGTGATCTTGGCTCACTGCAACCTCCGCTTCCCAGGTTCAAGCAATTCTCCTACCTCAGCCTCCCGAGTAGCTGGGATTACAGGCATCTGCCACCATACCCAGGTAACTGTTTGTATTTAGTAGAGAGAGGGTTTTACCATGTTGGTCAGGCTGGTCTCGAACTCCCAACCTCAGGTGATCTGCCCCTCTCAACCTCCCAAAGCGCTGGGATTACAGCCATGCGCCATCACGCCCAGTGACATTTTTAATTTTTAATTAATTAATTTATTTATTTAAATTAAGATACAGAGCCTCACTGTGTTGCCCAGACTGGCCTCAAACTCCTGGGCTTAAGTGATCCTCCCACCTCAGCTTCCTCAGTGGCTGGGATCACAGGCACACACCGCCATGTCCAGGGGTCGCTGAGGACTTTTTTTCAGGGGAGGAGGTCTTAGTATGTTGCCCAGGTTGGCCTTGAACTCCTGAGCTCAAGTGATCCTCCTGCCTCAGCCTCCCAAGGTATGGGGTTACAGGCATGCGCCACTGCACCTGGCCACTCAGGACTTTTGATTCCTCTAAGCTGAGTCCCAAGGCCACTGCAGGGCTCAGAGCATAGGCCACCTGGGCATTTCCTTGGAAACTAATGGTTTCTTCCCACTGACTGGCTCAAATGGCTGGGAACGGGGTATGTTTTGGGGGGGTGCAGTAGGACAGGGATGAGACAGCAACTGCTCCTCCCCGAAATGCACAAGCCTGGAGCTGGGGGCTGCCTGTTCCTGAGTGTCACCTGGAGTGTTTTCAGATGTCTTTTTACATCAGAAGTGCAGTCAGTGAGTGCTGTGGGTCCCACCTGTGGGCCACCGGTCTTGATGTGAGGAACACCTCAGCCTTCTAGTCTCAGAGACAAGACAGCCAGTGGCAGGAAAGTAAACAGGATCTCAAATCTGCTCCATCTGTCCCCATCCCGTGACCAGGAATGGCCAAGCCTTTGCCCAGAGGAAACCATTCATGGTCCTGATCCTGCACCCTCTGGTACCCACGGGCCGCCTATCGAAGGGCAATCCCATGAGCCGAGGTCTTGGCGTGCTTCTGGATATAACACACAGTTCTCACATTAAGTCTGGTGGGTATTGATAGAGCCTGGGCAGGCAGCTCCGGCCTTCCTCGAATTGTTCCCCAGAGCCCTGCACAGCCTGGGGCAGACCCTGTTTCTCCTGTTTTACAGATGGGCAGTGGGAAGCTCTAAGAGACAGGGGCCTCCCCAGGGCACACCAGTCACCCGCAGCCAGGTTGCATGCTGCCCCCCCATACGCTGTCCTCACTTGTGAAAGGAACCCAGGGCCTGTCTCTCATGGCCTGCGCTCATGGGCCCCATACACCCACCTGTGTCATCTGAACAATGACCATTCCTGGGCAGCGCAGGGTCTAGGATGCGCTATGTTCTCAGGGTCTGTCCTGGTGCCTTTGTTTTTGTTGAATGAAGAACTGTTGTTGGTGACTGATACATATTAACTGAAATCCCTTTCATCCAGTTCCCCTTATGAGGTTCAGAAGATTCGGTGTCTGGGGGCCTGACTTAGAACACAGGGCTTATCACTCACAGCAGCCTGAAAAGAAAGTGGTCCTCCGTGTAAACCTGGCATCACTAGATGCACTGCCCGTACTCCCTGGCGAACCCGAGGAATGGCCTGTCGGAGGTATGCAGGCAGGTGCCTCAAAGCTTATCTCCTGGGGTCAGCTTCACCACACCACAGTGCCTGGGCGCTCCTGCCCTGAGGTGGTCTCTGAAGGCCAAGGACATCCTCAGCATATGCATTTCCTCCCAAACCCTCCTTCCCAGAAACAGCTGTCTTCCTCGGTGTCTGGAGGAGCTGTTCTGAGGAGGACAAAATAAACCCTTATTAGTTGCAGAGCTTTAAATTTAGCTGGGAGGACCAGCTACTGGCCACAGTCCCTTTGCTGAGACCCTGGGACTAGGTATCTTGCAGAATTCAAAAGCATTGGATTTAAGATTTGTCACGTTGGCCAGGTACAGTAGTTCACGCCTGTAATCCCAGCACTTTGGGAGGCTGAGGCAGGCGGATCATCTGAGGTTAGGAGTTCGAGACCAGCCTGGCCAATATGGTGAACCACTCCCACCCCTCCCTCACCCACCCATCTCTACTGAAAATACAAAAACTAGTCGGGCATGGTGGCAGGTGCCTGTAATCCTAGCTACATGGGAGGCTGAGGCAGAAGAATCACTTGAACCCAGGATGTGAGGGTTACAGTGAGCTGAGATCACACCACTGTACCCCAGCCTGGGTGACAGAGTGAGACTCTGCCTCTAAAAAAAATAAAAATAAAAAATAAAGTTTGTCACATCGATGTTCCCAGTGAGGACTCAGGTGTGGCCTGAATTCACACAGTGGTGTTTGGCACCAGAGCAGGGACAGCCTGGCACATTGGAATGGCTCAGGCTTTACCTCTACGTGAGCATGAGTGACAGCTTGTGTGAAAAGCTTCGGATCTTAGATCTTGAGTGGGCAGGCAGCACAAGACGGCGTACTGAGCCCCAGAGGCCCCTTGCAGACCCACCCGGCCATCCCATCCTGGGCGGTTCTCAAAAAGGGGCCTGCTTTGCCTTCTCTACCCTGTGACTGTGTCTCTGGGAAACGAGAAGTTTCTCAGCCAGGCCTGTTGTGCTGCAGGAACTCTTGCTGTGCCATAGGAGTGCACAGAGCCCCGTTCAGAGGAGCAAATGTAAATAATGCATAACATCAGGGAATGCCTTTTTGTCTTTCTGACTGATGATTGGCCTTGCTAGTAGTTGGCAGGCATAAGCCATTCTCAGGTCTGTTGCAATTACAGAATGGGGTTCTGTAGGTTCAGCCAGGAAGCTGGGGTGTCATGGTGCTCATGGGGGTTCCTTGGTCCCAGCAGTCACCCTAAGGCCCACGAGTCACCTATCTGGAACTGAGATCCTTTTTCTAATTAGCTGTACCCTGGGGCTGAGTCCCATGTACATTTCTTTAGGGTTCTTCTGGGAGTAGACCCCCAGGAGCTGGGGGACTTATTCTCCAGGTTGATTGGAGTGTCCTTTCCTCCCCTCAGTCTCAGGGTAACTCACGAATTGAGCCCCTGAATCTGATCAGCCAGGTGGCTCCAGACACCGCAGGGCTGTTTACATTTAAATTAATTAAAACCAAATGCAATTAACCAGTGCATTCCTCAGCCACACCAGTGACATTTCAAGTCTCAGCAGCCACACAGGGCTGGTGCCTCCTATAATAGACAGATCTAGAACATTCCATCATTGCCAAAGTATCTGTCTGTTGGACAGAAAAATGGATCAGTATATATAAATATATAGATTAAGGAATCTGAAAACAACCTGCTGTCCATGATAACTAGAAAAACAAAACGTGTGTCCCGGCGCCGTGGCTCATACCTGTAATTCCAGTACTTTGGGAGGCCGAGGTGGGTGGATCACTTGAGGTCAGGGGTTCAAGACCAGCCTGGCCAGCATGGTGAAACCCCGTCTCTACTAAAAATATAAAGATTAGCCAGGCGTGGTGGCATATACCCGTAATCCCAGCTATTCAGGAGGCTGAGGCATGAGAATCACTTGCACCTGGGAGGCGGAGGTTGCAGTGAGCTGAGATTGAGCCAATTCTCTCTAGCCTGGGCTACAGAGCAAGACACTGTCTCAAAGAAAAAGAAAGAAAACAAAACGTGGTCCATCCATCCAATGGAGTATTATTCAGCCGTAGAGAGGAATGAAGTATTGGCACAGGCTACAACGTGGATGCACCTCGAAAACATGATGCTGGGTAGGAGAAGCCAGATGCGAAATGTCACATCACGTGCTGTGTGATTCCATCCATGTGAAGAGTCCAGATCAGGCAAATCCATAGAGACAGGAAGACTCGTGGTTGTCCCGGGGCTAGGGAGAGGGAGTAGAGAGTGACTGCTCATAGAGACAGGGTATCTTTAGGGAGGATGAGAATGTTAGCTAGTGGTGGTGGTTGCACAACCTTGGGAATAAACTAAAAACCACTGAATTATTCACTTGAAGCAGGTGAATTTTATGGCATGTTAATTATATCTCAATAAAGCTCACCTCAAGGACTGAGGGTCTTTGCTAGGGGCAGTATCTAAAACAGTGTGCCTGTAGCTTAAGGCCTTAGTGCACATGCACATTCTTATGAATTAGCACTTTTTTGCTGCCTTTTAGAGCTTAACCATTGATGGAAACTGTCTTGTGTGCTTGCAGTTTTCTGGTTTGTCTTCTGACCTCTGACTCCTCTCCTGGAAGAACAGCATCAAGAAAGCGCAGGGCAGATCTGTGGTTCATCTCTGCCCTGTTGTGGGCTTGGCACACCGTAGATACTGAGATACTGGGGAACTTCTTTTTTCCTTTTTTCTTTTTTTCTTTTGAGATGGAGTCTCACTCTGTTGCCCAGGCTGGAGTGCAATGGCACAATCTCAGCTCACTGCAACCTCCACTTCCTGGGTTCAAGCAAGTCTCCTGCCTCAGCCTCCCAAGTAGCTAGGATTACAGGTGCCCACCACCACGCCCAGCTAATTTTTATATTTTTAGTAGAGACGGGATTTCACCATGTTGGCCAGGCTGGTCTCAAACTCCTGACCTCAGGTGATCCACCTGCCTCAGCCTCCCAAAGTGCTGGGATTACAGGCAGGAGCAAGCATGAGCCACTGTGCCCGACCAGAATTTTTCTTTCTTTCTTTCTTTTTCTTTGTCTTTTTTTTTTTTTTTTTTTTTTTTTTTTCCTTTGACGGAGTCTCACTGGAGTGCAGACTGGAGTGCAGTGGTGTGATCTCGGCTCACTGCAAACTCTGCCTCCTGGGTTCACACCATTCTCCTGCCTCTGCCTCCCGAGTAGCTGGGACTACAGGCGCCCGCCATCACACACCACTAATTTTTGGTATTTTTAGTAGAGACGGCATTTCACCGTGTTAGCCAGGATGGTCTGATCTCCTGACCTCATGATCTGCCCACCTCGGCCTCCAAAAGTGCTGGGATTACAGGTGTGAGCCACCACGCCCAGCCTCTTTTCATTTTATTTATTTATTTATTTTGAGTCAAGATCTCGCTCTGTCACCCAGGCTGGAGGCACTGGAGTGATCAAAGCTCACTGCTCCTTTGAATTCTCGAGCTCAAGCGATCCTCCCGCTTCAGCCTCTGGAGTAGCTGGACTATAAGTGGGCACCACCATGCCTGGATATTTTTTTGTGGAGATAGGATCTTGCTGTGTTGCCCAGGCTGGTCTTAAACTCTTGTCCTCAAGCAGTCCTCCCTTCTCAGCCTCTAAAAGTGCTGGGATTACAGGGATGAGCCAACCAGTCCAGCCCCGGTGAACTTACTGATAGATCAGTTCCTTGGGAAATTCCTTTTAGAGTAGTCAGGGCACTGGATGGCCTAAAACTCTTTGACTTGCAGATTGGGAATTGGTTGGTCATGTTTAGTGTGCATGTTGCTAGGCTGGTTACCTCCCTGTATGAGACTCAGCCAAAGAGACACCATACCTCATGGTGATTGTAGCCCAGCTCCTGAAGCTTCTAGACCTTTCCCCCATGGATCTCATTAGTTGTTGTATGAAATTAGAGCATTTCTTCAGGTGAAAAAATTGGGTCACACGGTGGTTCAAACCTGTAATCCCAGCACTTTTGGAGGCTGAGGCGGGTAGATCACGAGGTCAGGAGTTCCAGACCAGCCTGGCCAACATGGTGAAACCCCGTCTCTACTAAAAATACAAAAATTGTATGGTGGCCACCTTAGTTGGGAACTATGGCTAAACATTGTCCTGATTTGATCTTTTGCCGCAAGCAGGCTGGTGTTGCTATCAGAAGACTGTGTGAAAAATGTGATGGCAAGTGTGTGATTTGTGACTCCTATGTGCGTCCCTGCACTCTGGTGCACCTATGTGATGAGTGTAACTATGGATCTTACCAGGGGCGTTGTATGATCTGTGGTGGCCCTGGGGTCTCTGATGCCTATTATTGTAAGGAGTGCACCATCCAGGAGAAGAATAGGGATGGCTGCCCAAAGATTGTCTATTTGGGGAGCTCTAAGACCTCTTCTATGAACACAAAAAATATGGCTTCAAGAACAGGGTGATTGGTGGGTGGCCTCCTCCTCCCCGCCACCCCACATCAAGCTGCTGCAGCTGCCAGAAAAGATGCCTACTATTACCAGCAGAAAGGGAGCGGAGGCCAGAGCATCACCAGCAGTGCCTGCTGGTGTACTGGCGGCTTGCCACCCCCTCCTCTCCCTTCACCCAGACATGTAGTAGGGATGGAAAAGGATTCTTCACAGAGCACTTTGGCACACCGTGTCAGAGAAAAATTGATAGATTAATTAATGGTTTTTCCTGAATTCAAGAAGCAAAGATCTGTTCTCCATATTGATATGTTCTCCCTCAACCAAGATCTTCTAAAAAGAAATAATATTTTAGCCTTCTGCTTGAGTAGTTGACTGTGAAACTACGCCCAGTGAAAAACATGTTCTTGCAGCAACTCTGGTGGCAGCTGTCCTTGAGGAACCTTCGGTGTGTGGTGGGAAGCTATCAGAACGAGAAATATAGGCATTTACTCTTTTTTTTTTTTTTTTAAATTTGAGACAGAGTCTTGCTGTGTCACCCAGGCTGGAGTACAATGGCTCGATCTCAACTCACCGAAAATTCCACCTCCTGGGGTCAAGCAATTCTCCTGCCTCAGCTGCCCAAGTAGCTGGGATTATAGGCGCCTGCCACCATGCCCGGCTAATTTTTGTATTTTTAGTAGAGATGGGGTTTCACCACGTTGGCCAGGCTGGTCTCGAACTCCTGACCTCAGGTGATCCACCTACCTCAGCCTCCCAAAGTGCTGGTATTACAGGCATGAGCCACCGCTCCCGGCCTACAGTTTTAACACTTGTGCTGGTGTCATGTTATTTTCATTCTGAGAAACTGGAAACTCTTTCTGTTGCTATTATATTAATAAAGTTGGTGTTTATTTTCTGGTAGTCAAAAAACAAAATTTAGCTGGGCGGGGTGGCAGGTGCCTGTTTTTCTTTTTCTTTTCTTTTTTTTTTTTTAGTGGAGTCTCACTCTGTCACCCAGGCTGGAGTGCAGTGGCGCCATCTCGGCTCACTGTAACCTCCACCTCCTGGGTTCAAGCGATTCTCCTGCCTCAGCCTCCTGAGTAGATGGGACTACAGGTGCGTGCCACCATGCCCAGCTAATTTTTTGTATTTTTAGTAGAGACGGGGTTTTAATGTGTTAACCATGATGGTCCCAATCTCCTGACTTCGTGATCCGTCCACTTCGGCCTCCCAAAGTGCTGGGATTACAGGCATGAGCCATTGTGCCCAGCCAAGTGCTGTTTTTCTTAGCTGTGGCCCTTAAATGTTTGCAGCTCCTCACAGGGGCCTTGTTTTTCCAGATGTGCTGCCTGGCACATCTGAAAAAATACATATTACAATGTTTTACTGTCTTCCTTTTGCCCTGTTACCACATGCAAGGACAGTAGCACAGAAAAACAAGCCTAAACCGCATATCATTTTTATTCAGCATCAGCAGTTCATATAATTGTTTGTTTATTTTGTGAGACAGGGTCTTGCTCTGTCACCCAGGCTGGAGTACAGTGGTGTGATCATGGCTCAATGCATTCTTGACTTCCCAGGTTCAGGTGATCCTCCCACCTCAGCCTCTCAAATAGCTGAGACTACAGATACAAGCCACCTTGTCTGGCAAATTTTTGTATTTCTTATAGGTGGGGGTCTTGCTATGTTGCCCAGGCTGGTCTTGAACTCCTGGGCTTAAGTGATCCTCCCATCTCAGTCCCTCAAAGTGCTAGGATTACAGGCATGAACCACCACATGCTCGGCCTATTTATTTTTTAAATGTACAAAACAGTAGGAACTTTTTAAAAAAATCACCTAATAGTTTATTTCAGAACTGCAGGGTTTTAATTAACAAACATGTAAACATATGGAAATGAAATTAATTTGCATATTTGGTTGTGGTTCCAGCATCTTCATTTCTCACGTGTCCGTGTGAAAAGATCACCAAACAGGCTTCGTGTGAGCAACATGGCTGTTTATTTCACCTGGGTGCAGGTGGGCTGAGTCCGAAAAAGGAGTCAACAAAGGGTGATGGCATTATCATTAGTTCTTACAGGTTTTGGGATACGCAGTGGAGTTAGGAGCAGTGTTTTATGGGCTGCGGGTGGATCTCACAAAGTACATTCTCAAGGGTGGGGAGAATTACAAAGAACCTTCTTAAGGGTGGAGGAGATTACAAAGTACATTGATCAGTTAGGTTGGGGAAGAAACAAATGACAATGGTGGAATGTCATCAGTTAAGGCTATTTTCCTTTCTTTTGTGGATCTTCAGTGGCTTCAGGCCATCTGGATGTTTACGTGCAGGTCACAAGAGATATGATGGCTTAGCTTGGGCTCAGAGGCCTGACACTTCAGTTATGACTGGTTGTGATATGTTTTAATTAGAGATGATGGAGATTTGCCTAGTGTGATAATCCCTCAGTTGGATGAATATCTAGTGTGTGGCAGTCACTATTTCAGAAACTGATGAGTGTTTGTTAAGGGTTATTCTTTTTAAAGTCCTGTGGATCTGAGAAACTTCCATGACTTAAGAATTTATCTAGAATGTTACTTTTTTTTTTTTTTTTTTGAGATGGAGTCTTGCTCTGTCACCCAGGCTGGAGTATAGTGGCGTGATCTTGACTCACCTCAATCTCTGCCTCCCAGGTTCAAGAGATTCTCCTGCCTTAGCCTCCCAAGTAGCTGGGATTACAGGTGTGCACTACCACGCCCAGCTAATTTTATATTTTTAGTAGAGATGGGGTTTCGCCATGTTGGCCGGACTGGTCTGTCTCAGAGAACAGAACAAAGCCTGTTCTAGTGCCTGTCCTAGAATGTTACTTAAATGAACTAACCTGTGGGATGTGGCCTAAAAGGTAAAGCCAGGCAGTTCTCAATACAAACAGTCTGGGTTCTAGAAGTCTCTTTGTTTAGAGTTAAGGAGTAACCTCAGTGCCCATGATGCCCAGGAAACCATAAGATAAAACAGCCCTTGGGCCCGAAGGTGGCTCACGCCTGTAATCCCAGCCCTTTGGGAGGCCAAGGGGGGCGGTTCGTGAGGTTAGGAGCTCGAGACCAGCCTGGCCAACATAGTGAAACCCCAACTCTACTAAAAATACAAAAATTAGCCAGGCATGGTGGCGCATGCCTGTAGTCCCATCTACTCGGGAGGCTGAGGCAGGAAAATTGCTTGAACCCTGGAGGTGGAGGTTGCAGTGAGCCGAGATTGTGCCACTGCACTCCAGCTTGAGCAACAGAGTGAGACTTCATCTCAAAAAAAAAACCAAAAAACAAAAATAAAAAAAGTAAAAAGCCCTTGGTTGTGTCAGACCACACCTTGAGGTCTGTTGGGGGCAGTGTGGAGGTTAGGAGGAGTTGTCCCTTACATCCATGACTCTCTGGGTGGCTCCAGCTGTAGGGACACCCTTCAGCCTATGAATGGGTCACATCTTCTTCGTCGTGCCGTGCTGCCTGCTGGTCTGTCCCACTCCCGAGTTTCTGGTCTCCTTGACTGGACCCTGCTGGTCTGAGCCGAGGAGGGACCTCCCTGCCTACCTGTGTCTGATTTGAAGCAGTGGCTCTAAAATGTCTCCAGGAAGACTGGGGTTTGCTGTGGGGTTTGAGGACATGCCCATTATCAGGTTAAGGAAGGTTCTTTCTATTCTTTGATTTGCCTAAGGTTTTTATTTTTTTGAATCAGAGTCTTGTTCTGTCACCCAGGCTGGAGTGCAGTGGCACAATCTTGGCTCACTGCAACCTCCGCCTCTTGGGTGCAAGCAATTCTTGAGCCTCTACCTCCTGAGGAGCTGGGATTACAGGTGCGCACCACCACACCCAGCTGATTTTTCTTTCTTTTTTTTTTTTGAGACAAAGTTTCACTCTTGTTGCCCAGGTTGTAGTGCAATGCCATGATCTTGGCTCACAACCTCCACCTCCTGGGTTCAAGCGATTCTCCTGCCTCAGGCCCCCGAGTAGCTGGGATGACAGGCGTGTGCCGCCACGCCCCGCTAATTTTGTATTTTTAGTAGAGATGGGGTTTCTCCATGTTGGTCAGGCTGGTCTCCAACTCCTGACCTGAGGTGATCCGCCCGCCTCGACCTTCCAAAGTAGTGGGTTTACAGGCGTGAGCCACCACGCCCAGGTAATTTTTCTATTTTTAGTAGAGATGGGGTTTCACTATGTTGGCCAGGCTGGTCTGGAACTCCTGACCTCAGGTGATCCCCCTCAACCCCAGCCTCCTAAAGTGCTGGAATTAGGGCATGAACCACCATGCCTGGCCAGGTTCACCCAAGGGTTTTAATTGATTTTGTTAATTTTCTGTATCTTTTTCTTGGCGGGAAAGGGGGTCTTGCTTTGTGGATCTGACTGGAGTACAGTGGCACAGTCACAGCTCACTGCAGCTTCAACCTCCGGGGCTCAAGCAATCTTCCTGTCTCAGCTTCCTGAGTAGCTGGGATTACAGGTGTGTGCCACCACACCTGACTCATTTTAAAAAATTTTTGTAGAGATGGGGTCTTGCTGTGTTGCCCAGGTTGGTCTCAAACTCCTGAACTGAAGTGATCTTCCCACCTCAGCCTCCCAAAATGCTGGGATTACAGGTGTGAGCCACTGCACCTGGCCTTTCTGCATCTTTGTTTTGTTTGGTTTGGTTTTGTTTTTTTGAGATGGAGTCTTGCTCTGTTGCCCAGGCTGGAATGCAATGGTGCGATCTCGGCTCACTGCAAGCTCCACCTCCCGGGTTCAAGCTATTCTCATGTCTCAGCCTCCCGAGTAGCTGGGATCACAGGCGCCCGCCACCACGCCCGGCTAATTTTCCTGCTTTTAGTAAAGATGGGGTTTCACCATGTTGGTCAGGTTGGTCTCCAACTCCTGACCTCAGGTGATCCACCTGCCTCAGCCTCCCAAAATGTTGGGATTACAGGCGTGAGCCATCACGCCTGGCTTTTTTGTTTTGTTTTGTTTTGTTTTGTTTTGTTTTTTTGAGACAGAGTCTCTCCCTGTCGCCCAGGCTAGAGTGCAGGAGCGTGATCTCAGCTTACTGCAAACTCTGCCTCCCGGGTTCAAGCAATTCTCCTGCCTAAGCCTCCCGAGTAGCTGGCATTACAGATGCCCACCACCATGCCTGGCTAATTTTTTTATTTTTAGTAGAGACGGGGTTTCACCATGTTGGCCAGGCTGGTCTCGAACTCCTGACTTCGTGATCCACCCGCCTTGGCCTCCCAAAATGCTGGGATTACAGGCGTGAGCCACCGCGCCTAGCCTTCTGTATCTTTGAAGCTATGGCTTTTCTCCTTTCAGTTATGGCAGTGATTTACATTGATTTTCATGTACATTTCTTTACATTCATTTTCATTTACATTGATGATATACACTGGTAGACTTTGAAAGCACCTGTGTGCAGAGATAATTCCTCTTGGTTATGATTTATTTATACATACACAGATGCAGCCGACTTCAGTTTGATCATCAGTTTAGCCATTTCAGTCCTATTACATGAACGAGACTGGACTATGATTTTCTCCCTCAACTCTGTCTTAAGTTGGTAGCAAAGTTCTCCAAACAATGATTGGGTGGCTTTTCCTAGTTCTGTTCTCTGAGGCAGTTTGTTGGAGAAAGTGATCCTTCCTTCTTTGAAAGCCTGGTAGCACCTGTCTATAAAATGGCCCAGTGTCCTTCATATATGGGCAGGGAAGGGTTTCTTAGCACAAGCTCCTGTTTTCTGAGCATTATTCTGTGAGGCCGGGCATGGGATGTTTCCAGGTGAGCAGGGCAGTTCCAGACTCAGGTAGCAGAGACAGCCATGCACTCTCAGGGCCATAGAGTAGAGAGATGGGGCCAGCAGAAGGGAGGGACAGCTTCTGGGGGGACATGTGTGAGCCAGGACCTGACTGATGAGACACATCCGCTTGCTTTTTTTTTTTGAGACAGAGTCTTACTTTCACCCAGCCTGGAATGCAATGGCACAATCTCAGCAACCTCCGCCTCCTGGGTTCAAGTGATTCTTCTGCCTCGGCCTCCTGAGTAACTGGGACTACCGGTGCCCGCCACCATGCCCGGCTAACTTTTTTTTTTTTTTTTTAATTTTTTGTAGAGAAAGGGTTTCACTACGTTGGTCAGGCTGGTCTCAAACTCCTGACCTTGTGATCCGCCCGCCTTGGCCTCCCAAAATGCTGGGATTACAGGCATGAACCACCGCGCCCGGCCCACCTCCACTTTCTTGCTGGGAAAGAGCTCATGCCTCCGGCCTGAGCTTGGTGTTCCTGGAGCCCTGGTGAAACAGGAGTGTTCCCTTCTCCCCCTTGTAGGGCGTGCGACAGGGGTGTGGCAGCTCAAACCCCTAGTGGGGAGCATGCAGTCAGGCAGGTGGGGGAAGCGTGGGCTCCAACCCCATAGCAGCAGCTCAGTGTCTAGGGTTGTGTTTCCAGCTCCCAAAGCCCCAGTGGGCGTGCGTTACAGTGTGCTCTTTCAGCTTAGCTGTCCCTGTCCGCAGGTGGCTTGTGTTAATCAGCTCAGTTAGACCCTCTGCCCTATCTCAAGGATAAAGGGCTTTCTGTATTCTGGGGTTCTTGCCTTAGTGTACTAGAAAAATCGGATCACATGTGGGCTTGGAGAATGAGTACAAGGTTTTATTGAGTAGTGTAGGTAGCTCTCAGCAGATGGATGGGGAGCCCAAAGGGGGTTGGATTGGGAAGGTGGTCTTGCCCTAGAGTTGGGCTGCTCAGCGACTGGGCTCTCCTGGACTTCCCGAGGCGACCACATCGTTCCGCCTTCAATGGCCCGCCAGCGTCTATTGGTGTGTTCTGCTAGTGTGTTCCTCTCGACGTCCAGCTGCTTGTGTGTGTCTGCTTAAGGTCTCAGGCTTATTTGGGCACAAGATGGGGGGCGTGGGAGGCCAAAAGGCAACTTTTTGGCCACGAAAACAGAAATGCTTGTTCTCACTTAGGTCCGAGGGTGGAGCCCTTGCTAGGGACCCCGCCCTTCTCTACCCAGCACTTCCCTGCCCCACTCCCATATCACTGGAAAGCTAGATTGGAACTTAGAGGTGAGAGGTGCCAGCAGCAGCAGGGTTTGGGGGGTGGGAGGAGGTGCCAGGAGCAAATGAGGCCAGATCCCAAAGGTAGGGGGCCTTGGGTTCTCATGGAAGAGTCCTGCTGGCCTTCTGCCTTCACAGTGTTGGGCTCCCCAGCCTCCTGCTGGGGCTACCCCATGATGTTCTTCACATCCCAGGGCACTCTCCTGGGCCAAGGAACACTCTCCTTGGCCAATAACCTCATCTAGTCCCTCAGCTCCCAAAACCAATGGCAGCACTGCATGGCCTGGGTTCCCGCAGCCTTCCTGACACCCCTGGGCTGGCATTCTTGGGGTTAGACAGGCCTGCTTCCCACCAAACAGGTCTCTCAAAGCGAGTAGGTCGCTCCTCCTGCAGCGTGGTCTTTGTCTCCCCTTCCTTGTTTGGTGTCCTGGCGTTTTCTCCACTGGAAGCGCTGGAGCAGGCGCTCTGCCCTGTGTCATCACCTGGACACAGGAACGCGGAACTCTGGCTCTTTCTAGGTGGCAATGCCACTACCACCCGAAAGACAGTAATGACGCAGAGGGGAAGCAGGCATCCTACAGACGTGTGCGAGGAAATAGGTTTACTCTCAATTCTGGACTGTTCCACCCCAGCTCTTATGGGCCCTGAGAGTTTGGATCTGGGACTGGGGTGGTTCAGAGGCTCATCGGAGCTTCAAGCAGCAGCTCAGGCTCAGCCTTCAGGGCCCTCTAGCCTCAGGCAGGGTTTTGGCCACCCCAGCATGGTGGCCATGTAAAACAGAAGCAAGATGAACTACTGTAAAAAAGAAAGGAAAAATAAAACAGACATACAAGTCAGTAAGGCCAAAAGTTGTGTTAAATTCAGTAGACGTCAAATTACTCTGTCAAATTGCAAAACATTTCCACATGCAGATGCTGGTGTCTATGCTGGCCTCGCTGTAGACAGGTGACCAGTGTGGGCTAGCCCAGAGGACAGATCACCTTTCTAGGAGTCCTACTCTAAACAAGGTAAAATCCGGCTGGGTGTAGTGGTCCATGCCTGTAATCCTAGCACTTTGGGAGGCCAAGGCCAGAGGATCATTTGCATCCAGGAGTTCAAGACCAGCCTGGGCAACATGGCAAAACCTCATCTCCACAAAAAAATATAAAAATTAACTGGGCAGGGTGGCGCATGCCTGTAGCCCCAGCTACTCAGGAGGCTGAGCCGGGAGGATCACTTGAGCCCAGGAAGTCAAGGCTGCAGTGAGCTGAGATTGCCACTGCACTCCTGCCTGAGTGACCTTCCCAATAGCTGGTGTTTTCTCTTTTAAGCAGTTGGGGTCTAAGTACAGAAGGTTATTTATCACCTGCCTCCCCTGTCCCTGTCCTCCAATATCAGAGGCCTTGTTTAGGGAGGAAGCACCCTCACAACATGAGAGTGACTCCTTGCCAGAATTCCTTGTAGAACTTATTTCCTTATTACCTTTGGCTCTTTGACTACAAGATAAGCTGGAGCTGATGGAAGTTGAGCTCTCATTCTGAAAATCGGGACAGGAAAGTTAACCTCAGCCCAGGTCCCAGTTACCGCGCTGGGTCCCACCGGCAGAGCTGTGGCCAGTGGCCCCGTTCTTTCCAAGGGCCACTGCTCAGGAGGCCGGTAGCGTAGAAGATCCTGGTAGCAGCAGCAAGACCCTGGTTCTTATCCCCCCAGGGCAAGCAGCAGCCACTTGTCATCCTCAAAGCTCAGGCCCAGCACTCAGTAGGTGCTCAGGAAGTGACTGAAAAAGCCTCGAAAGGTTTCTCCCTATGTTTTCTCCTTAATGTCAGTTTTCACCTGTGCAGAGTCACCGGCACTGTCAGTTCCAGACTTGGTGGGTGGACCCAAGGGCAGGTGGATGTGCGTGTCTGCGCCTGCGCCTGTGTGATCGGAGCAAGCTGTGACTATGGGTGCCCACTGCAACTCAGGTCAGCACACTAGGCTTGGGTTCTCTGTCACCAAAGGACTCTTCAGAGAAAGGTTTGGCTGCCTCTCACCAGGCGTCAACCCTCTGTCTGTTTTCGATTCCACAGTTTAATCCGTCTCCAATGCTCATTCTGGTTGTGGATGGTTGGGGGAGATGGGGAGGAGGCTCAGCCTCCACGATCGATTGATTGGCACAGGAGGCCCTGCCTCTGCTTTTGAAGGGCCAGCTTCTTGCTGATTTGAGACAGCAGGGTGAGTGTGAGTGTTTTGCTTAGTCCCACACCCTGATGCGCTCCGTGCCGGGCCTGTGGTTCTATGTAATTCCATCCAGTCAGGTGCCTGCAGCAGCTCCATTCACAACTGGGGCCTGCATCCAGCAGTGACCATTGACAGCCACATGATTGGAAAGTGGCAGACCCAAGGGGTCAGTCAGGGCACCTGATTTAATCCATGGGTTAGTCTTCTCCCTGGGGGGCTGGGGTCCCAGAGACGGTTCCCACTTGCTGTGGCAAGGAGGCAGGAGCATAGCCCACTGCCAAGTGAGAGCACTGCTGAGTGGGTGAGGGGGCAGGTGAGCAGCTTGGGGAAGTCAGGGCAAGGGAGGGTCCCCTTGAGCCTTCTGCTTTTCCTCACATCTTTGTTCCTGAGGAGAAAAATTAAAGCAACGTGGGGTTATGTTCCTTTCTTAATCTACTCAGGCCACCCTAACAAAATGCCACAGACTGGGTGGTTTACAAAGTAGAAACTTATTTCTCACAGTTCTGGGGCCTAGAAAGTCCCAGACGAAGGTGCTGGCCAGGTAAAGTTCATTATGAGGCCTTTTCTCTTGGTTTGTAGGCGGCCGCCATCTTGCTGTGAGCTCACATGACCTCTGAGGGAAAACGAGCTCTCTGGGGTCTCTGCCCATCAGGGCATTAATCCTGTCAGATCAGGGCTATATCCTTATGACTTCATTTAACCTTAATCACCTCCTAAAAGCCCCACCTCCAAATAGTCATGTTGAGACTTAGGGCTTCAACATGTGAATTTGGAGGTAACATAAACATTCGGCTCACAGCATTGCCATATTGTTTCTTAGAAAAACATAATCCCGATTTTATTTTATGTCATTGTTTGATTTACTGGGGTTTCTGTCACACACAGTAAGTTGGGAACAGGAGGAAACCTGGCAGTTTGAGGAGGGGGGGTGCCTTTGTTTCAGGTCTGTTTCCCCATGTGAATGCCTCTAACAGATGGTATCACTGAACTGAGCTTCTGGTACCTCCAGCCTCCCTGCCTGCCAGTCAAGGGCCCTGGGGGAGCTGAGGAGCACAGCTGAGAAGCTCTGGAACAGTCACCGGAACTGAGCTTGCTGTAATTGATGGTAACGCATGTCTAATGACCATAATTAGGCTAGCAGCAGTGTACGGGAAGCACAAAGGCACGGTGCTGAGGGAGCTGTTGTAGGCGCCACCCAAGTGGCAGCTGGCAGGGCAGATGTCCCCAGCATAGACTGATGGTGGCGACTAAGGCACGGCGGTTCTCCTTGGTAACTTAGCTTTTTAAGTTTTGCTTCTGCTCATAATACGTATATAGCAAAAATGCATACTTTTTTTTTTTTTTTTATTGAGACGGAGTCTCACTCTGTTGCCCAGGCTGGAGAGCTCAGCTCACTGCAACCTCCACCTCCTGGGTTCAGGCAGTTCTCCTGCCTCAGCCTCCCAAGTAGCTGAGATTACAGGCATGCGCCATCACACCCACCTAATTTTTTTTTT
>NW_012099209.1:4116757-4118063 GCF_000951045.1 Mandrillus leucophaeus | reverse complement strand
GGAGGCTGAGGCAGGAGAATCACTTGAATCAGGGAGTCAGAGGTTGCAGTGAGCCAAGATCGTGCCACTGCATCCAGCCTGGCAACAGAGCGAGACTTCGTCTCAAGAAAAAAAAAAAAATTTTTTTAGAGACAGGATCTCACCATGTTGCCCAGGCTGGTCTCAAACTCCAGAGGTCAAACAATCCTACCACCTCAGCCTCCCAAAGTGCTGGGATTATAGACATAAGCCCCCTTGCCCGGCCCCTAAATACATAAATGAATGAATGAAAGAATGCCACATATTCTGCGGCAGCCCTGCATTTCACACCCACATGAACACACACTCTCATTAAGCTGCATGTGCCAACATTGACTGTGCTCCTTTCCCTGTTTCAACTGGGCCTGTAATGGAAGGTGTGGAGGTGGCTTTCCTCTCCCCGGCTGTCAGAGCATGCCGGGGTTCCTGTGTGCAGGGACTGGGTCCTGTGTGTCCTCCGCCCACGAATGACGCCTGGCCGGGACCTCCACGGGTGCTCAGGAAGTTGCTGCTGAACAAGATTCAGGGGCATGTGGGACATCTGTGCTTGTCAGAGGCCGTGCAAGGCTCCGCGAGGAAACAGTTCCAAAGGCAGGTCCAGAAGAATGTTAGAGACTGGGTTTCTTTTGAACAAAAGAGCAGCATGATGTGTTTGAAGAGGGTCGGCCTGCAGGTGTGCATGAGGGATGGGAGGGGAGAGACTTTCCTCCGCAGGTCACAAAGGGCAGGAGAGGGTTAGCACAGTAGGGGCCCAGGGAGGGGTAAGTGGAAAGTTGATTGTTGAGGTGGAATCAATAGGATTTGAAAACAGAGGGACCACCGAGAGGACAGCCATTGTCTGTTTTGAGCCAGGAGAGATTAGGAGGAGAGGGGAGCGTCATTACAAGGTATAGGCAAACACAGGCTAATTCTGGGAGCAGCCTTTACCTGGCTCTCCGAGGGTGTCCACTTACTGTGACTGTCACCCATATCTGTAAGACCCAGATTTTGGGCACAGCACCCCATGAGCATCATTCCAAGTGGGCTATCCTTGCTCATGGGTGCTGGCGGTGGGAAGAACTAAAACAGACAGCTGGAGCTTTTTTTTTTTTTTTGAGACAGTCTCGCTCTGTCGCCCAGGCTGGAGTGCAGTGACGCAATCTTGGCTCACTGTAAGCTCCGCTCCCGGGTTCACGCCATTCTCCTGCCTCAGCTTCCCAAGTAGCTGGAACTACAGGTGCCCGCCACCACGCCTGGCTAATTTTTTTTTTGTATTTTTAGTAGAGATGGGGTTTCACCGTGTTAGCCA
>NW_012099209.1:4115058-4115822 GCF_000951045.1 Mandrillus leucophaeus | reverse complement strand
CCAGGATGGTCTCGATCTCCTGACCTCGTGATCCGCCCGTCTCGGCCTCCCAAAGTGCTGGGATTACAGGCTTGAGCCACCGCGCCCGGCCGACTCTGTCTTAAAAAAAAAAAAGCAGGGGGGACGGAAATTGGGCCTCCAAACTGGAAGGCTGACTGCCAGCCGATAAAAGGGACACTTTTCCTTTAGCCATTTCAGAAAGAGCCTCGGTGTAGCTCAAAGAGACTGAGTGAGCTGGTGGTGAGGGGCCTTGAGTATGAGGTGGCGGGAACCTGCAGTTCAGCCTGGCACTCGGGGAGAAGGGGGTATTTTCTGAAGCTCTGAGGCCAAGGGCCACAGTGGCCACAGGCTGCAGGGAGCCAGCACCAAGTATAGCCTGAAGTGTCTGCTTAAATAAGTACGTGGAGGCAGAGGAGGGTGTCTATGAAGAGAGAGAGCCAAGCTTGAGTGATATTCACAAAAGCAGTTTGAGGAATATCCACTCCGATACAGTTCAGCCTCCCAAGGGGATGTATCCTGATGCCCTCATTCCTGGTAATGATTTTTCATAGACGTGGTGATAGAAATTTTAGAAACAGGCCAGGTGCAGTGGCTCACGCTTGTAATCCCAGCACTTTGGGAGGCCGAGGCAGGCGGATCATGAGGTCAGGAGTTCGAGACCAGCCTGGCCAACATAGTGAAACCTTGTCTCTACTAAAAATACAAAAATTAGCCGGGCGTGGTGGCATACACCTGTAGTCCCAGCTACTCGGGAGGCTGAGGCA
>NW_012099209.1:4111539-4114898 GCF_000951045.1 Mandrillus leucophaeus | reverse complement strand
AAAAAAAAAAAAGCCTGATTCTAAGATAGCACTTTTTTTTTTTTTTTTTTTCCTGGGACCGGGTCTCTCTGTCCTCGAGGCCGGAGTGCAGTGGCAAGATCTCAGCTCACTGCATCCTCTGCCTCCCCGGTTCAAGCAATTCTCCTGCCTCAGCCTCGCAAGTAGCTGGTATTACAGGTAGGCACCACCACGCTTGGCTAATTTTTGTATTTTTAGTAGAGACAGGGTTTCACCATGTTGGCCACGCTGGTCTCAAACTCCTGACCTCAAGTGATCCGCCCACCTCAGCTCCCAAAGTGCTAGGATTACAGGCATGAGCCGCTGTGCCTGGCCTTGAAGCCACCTTTTCACCCAGCCCCACCTGCGCAAGCTGCAGCTCCAGGCTTTTTACTTGGGAGAATGGGGCGCCATTGGCTGTGCTGCCCACGGCAGAATCTGGGAATGACCCTGGACTCTTCTCTGACACCTGTGTCTCAGGGCTCGAATCCTGGGGGTTCTCTGACTGCCCCGTAGCTGACCTGCAGACCCCATAGCTGTGTATACTTTGATGGTGGCTGCCCCTTGACTGCTTCCCCTGCAGTCCAGCCCTGCCCCTGTGCAGGTCCCCTCTCTGCAGAGCTGGAATGGCTTTTCCAAATTGTAGAGTCCAGTAATTATCTTGTTTCTCTGCTTAAAATCTTTCAGTGGGTTATTTCATCTTTTCTGGCACTTTCTTCATCAGGCTTTTCCTCTCTAGCTTTATAACAGCACCCCCGCCCAACACACACCCCCCCCCCCACCAGCCACAACAGGCCTACAACTGCACGGTCCTGGGCCCAGGCCAGCCACGCTGCCGGTGCCAGCCTGCCACTTACCTTTATCAGTGTGCAGCATCTCGGGCGCCCCCTCTTCCCCAGCATTTCTGGAGACTTGGTTCAGGGGTTCAGGTGTCCCCAGCAACAGGCGCCTGCCTGGCCCTGCTGCGTGCACACAGCTGTGGCCAAGGTTTGCCCTCATGGGCCACGCCAAACTGCGACCTGTCTCTCCCCATTCCTCCCCAGACTGCACTCTGAGGATGGCACTTGAACCCATGTCTTAGCGGGGTGCTCAGTGTCCATCATCTAATTTGGTGATAAAGTGGAGTATTCCTTTCTCCCGAAGGGTTCTATGCAAAAATCTTCAGACATAATGCCAGTGCTCACATGTTCTCATGGTTTGTTTTCTCTCCAGAAAATGAACTGTGATTTGTCCCCGTCTCTCTTATCTAGTGGTAAGCATCCGTGGCATTCAGGACGAAGATCCCCCTGACGCCCAGCTCCTGAGGCTGGATAACATGCTGCTGGCCGAGGGCGTGTGCAGGCCCGAGAAGAGAGGAAGAGGAGGAGCGGTGGCCGGGGCCAGCACAGCAACACCAGGTGGCTGTCCAAATGACAATAGCATTGAGCACTCTGACTACAGGGCCAAGCTGTCCCAGATCCGACAGATTTACCACTCTGAGCTAGAGAAATATGAACAGGTGATCTTTCTGCATGGAAGAGTTTCTGTCATGTGAATGCGCATTTGTCAAAGCGAAACACGGAACGCTAACCACCTTTCTTTCATGGTGCAGAACAGGGAGTCCATGCAGTTGGTCACTGCAGAGGTGGCCGATTTTTACTGAAAGCCCTTTCCATTTACTTAACAGTCACCCGCCGGTGTGTGAGCCACAGGGGGTGGCAGGCGGCCGCTCCACTGTGGAACCTGCTGCCCCGTGCCACCCTGCTGCCTAGTCACAGGCCGGCGTGTCTGTGCTCCCACCCCAGGCATGCCGTGAGTTCACCACACACGTCACCAACCTCCTCCAGGAGCAGAGCAGGATGAGGCCCGTCTCCCCTAAGGAGATTGAGCGCATGGTCGGCGCCATTCACAGCAAGTTCAGCGCCATCCAGATGCAATTGAAGCAGAGCACCTGTGAGGCGGTGATGACCCTGCGCTCGCGGCTGCTTGATGCCAGGTCAGGGCCGCATGCACCCGAGACCTCAAGCGCCGGCTCTGAGGGACTGGAGGGAAGTAGTGCTGGCTTGGGTTGAAGACAGCCCTGGAGGCTGTGTCCGCAGTCACGGTTGGAGGCCTCACACAGCGTCTTGGGAGGAAGGCCCGAAGTATTGCTGTTTTCATTTTTATTTATTTTTATTTTGTTTTGGTTTTATTTATTTATTTATTTGAGACTGAGTCTCACGCTGGTGCCCAGGCTGGAGTGCAGTGGCGCGATCTTGGCTCACTGTAAGCTCCGCTTCTTGGGTTCAAGCGATTCTCCTGCCTCAGCCTCCCGAGTAGCTGGGATTACAGGCACCCGCCACCATGCCCAGCTCATTTTTGTGTTTTTAGTAGAGACGGGGTTTCACTATATTGACCAGACTGGTCTCGAACTCCTAACCTCAAGTGATTGCTGTTTTCAGAACTACTGGAAAATCATACTCAGAACTAGAGGTGGGGGTGGTACTAGAGTCCTAGCATATTAACGCCGACGAAGGCTGGCTGTTTTTGCAGGCGCAAGCGGCGGAATTTCAGCAAGCAGGCGACGGAAGTGCTGAATGAGTATTTTTACTCGCATTTGAACAACCCTTACCCCAGCGAAGAAGCCAAAGAAGAGCTGGCCAGGAAGGGCGGCATCACTGTCTCCCAGGTGACGTTCTCTCCTGCCATGCCTCCCCACGCCTGGGAGGAGTGGATGGTTAGGTCCCATGGGGACACCCAGGGAAGTTCGCTAAATGTGTGCAGAGGCCAGGCACGGCTGCTGGAATCCCAGTGCTTTGGGAAGATGAGGTAGGAGGGTTGCTTGAGTCCAGGAGTTCAAGACCAGCCTGGGCAACATAGTGAGACACTGTCTCTACAAAAAATTTAAAAAATTAGCTGGGCTTGGTGATGTGTACCTATGGTCTCAGCAACTTGGGATCCTGAGGTGAGGGGATCACTTGAGCCCAGGAGGGTGAGGCTGCCGTGAGCTATGATGGCGTCACTACATTCTACCCTGGATGACAGAGTAAGACCCTATCTCTGAAAAACAAAAAAAGTGTGGAACAGGAGCCAAGTCTCCCTACTGTGAGTCAGCCAGACTGGCTCAGATTCAGGCTCTGCATTACAAATGTGGGACTCTAGCACTCTCCCCCTTCATCTGTGAGGCAGGGGTGCAAGTGCACCCACAGAGAGACCTGGGAACTTCCTGAGGGATGCAGATGGAATGCGAGGTCCCAGAGGTGATGCTGTGGAGTGTGAGCTCCCTGAGGGTTACAGACAGAGTGTGAACTCCCTGAGGGATACAGATGGAGTGTGAGCTCCCTGGGGGATACAGATGGGGTGTGAGCTCCCTAAGGGATACAGACGGGGTGTGAGCTCCCTGA
>NW_012099209.1:4109070-4109809 GCF_000951045.1 Mandrillus leucophaeus | reverse complement strand
AAAAAAAAAAAAAAAAAAGTTTGAAGTAGCAAAGGTTATCCACAATCCTCCTCTGTCCCTTGGCTGTTTCATTTCTGTTTGTTATTACACTATGTGTTTATTTTACTTGCTTTGGGATACTGAAACGTGGCCCTGGGTGGGCATCTGAGGACGTCTCCATGCCTGTAGGAAGGCGCTAGCCTTGGGGTGCTCACCCATGTGAATCTGCCCAGGGGACATTTTTATTGTCACGACTGGAGGAGGGAAGTGCTCCTGGCACCCAGTGGGTGGAGGCCAGGGATGCCGCTCAGCACGCTGCAGTGCCCAGGACGGCCCCCACAGAGCAGATAGACCCCAAACATCAGCAGTGCCTCCAAAGGTGACAAGCCTCTCCCTGGGGGACTCCAGTGCCAGTTTGCAGTCAGAGTTGGGCTGATTCCACCTTGGTGGTGGACCAGCTCCTTTTTCTCCTGCCTCTGCTTTCATACAACAGGGACGATAACAGCTGCCTCCCAGGTCCTCATGAGGATGAGGCAGAACGATATATGAGGCTGGGCCTGGAATCCCAGCACTTTGGGAGGCCAGGGCGGGAGGAGCTCTAGAGCCCAGGAGTTTGAGACCAGCCTGGGCAACAGAGCGAGACCCTATCTCTAAAAAAAAATTCTTTTTTTTTTTTTTTTTTGAGACAGTCTCGCTCTGTTGCCCAGGTTAGATTGCAGTGGTGCGATCTTGGCTCACTGCAACCTCTGCCTCCCAGGTT
>NW_012099209.1:4103684-4105045 GCF_000951045.1 Mandrillus leucophaeus | reverse complement strand
TGTGAGCTCTCTGAGGGATACAGACAGGGTATGAGCTCCCTAAGGGATACAGATGGGGTGTGAGCTCCCTGAGCGATACAGATGGAGTGTGAGCTCCCTGGGGGTTACAGATGGAGTATGAGCTCTCTGAGGGGATTGAGGTGGAGTGTGAACTCCCTGAGGGATACAGGGGGGTGTGAGCTCCCTGAGGGATCCAGATGGAGTGTGAGCTCCCTGAGGTGATTGAGGTGGAGTTTGAGTTCCCTGGGGGATGCTGTGGAGTGTGAGGTCCCTAAGGTGATGTGGTAGGGAGTATGAACTCCCTGAGCTCACACTCCCTGACTCTATAGCCTGGTAGGCAGCCACCAGTGTCCTCTGTGGAACTGGGGATGAAGGAGGGAGACACTAAGACCAAGAGGCTAAGAAACATTTCTGAAGGTTTTAGCATGGGAACAGTAAGTCCAGGCAGCCTACAGCAGCAAGCCAGGTCCAGGCCATACCCCCGCGGCAGCATGAGTGTGTGGAACAGGGCCTGGGTGCCGCCCTCCCACCCAGACAGGCACACCCCCACAGCCTCTGTGGCAGCAGTAATGGCAGGCACTGACCCACAGCATGGCTTGCTGCATGTCACCACAGCCCTCCCTACTTTGTAGCTGGAGGGGCTGAGTTTCTAGTCCTTCACTATCACGCTGTGCCCCAATTCAGGCTAAGTCCAGTCAAGTCTCTGTGACAGAGAGCAATTGGAACCCCTTGGGGTCACGCAGGCAGCAAAACATCCTGAGGTCATAGCCACATCTCACTCTGCTCATCGGGATCTGCTGTGGTGTCAGAAAAAAGGCCAGAGCTGGAGCAAGGGGCCGCACCTCTGGGTCTTCAAGGCCCTTGGAGAAGCATGAGACATTTGGCCCCCAAGGAACAATTGTCTGGAGGACAACCAGGGCCGCTTCAACCAGGATGGAGCCTCTGAGGCCTCCCATATGGATCCAGAGAAGGCTGCTCACACCCCAGGGGTAGGCAGACACTATTTTTAGAACAGAGAGCACACAGACAGGGATCCTTCTTTTTACAGTTAACATTGCAAGGATAATGTAAGTACACCAAAGAAAAAAATGTTGGCCAGGCATGGTGGCTCATGCCTGAAATCCCAGCACTTTGGAGGCCAAGGCAGACGAATCACCTGAGGTCAGGAGTTCGAGACCAGCCTGGCCAACATGGTGAAACCCCGTGCCTACTGGAAATACAAAAATTAGCCAGGCTTGGTGGCACATGCCTGTAATCCCAGCTACTGAGGAGGCTGAGGCAGGAGAATCACTTGAACCTGGGAGGCAGAGGTTGCAGTGAGTTAAGATCATGCCACTGCACTCCACACTCCAGCCTGGGTA
>NW_012099209.1:4098426-4102879 GCF_000951045.1 Mandrillus leucophaeus | reverse complement strand
TTTTTTTTTTTTTTTTTGAGACAGTCTCGCTCTGTTGCCCAGGTTAGATTGCAGTGGTGCGATCTTGGCTCACTGCAACCTCTGCCTCCCAGGTTCAAGGGATTCTCCTGCCTCAGCCTCCTGAGTAGCTGGGATTACAGGTGTGCGCCACCAGGTCCAGATAATATTTGTATTAGTAGAGACGGAGTTTCTCCATGTTGTCCAGGCTGGTCTCAAACTCCTGACCTCAGATGATCCCCCCACCTCAGCCTCCCAAAGTGCTGGGATTATAGGCGTGAGCCACCACACCTGGCCAAGAAACAATTTTTTAATTAAAATTAAGAAAAATATATGAATATATGAGGAGTGCTTAGCCTAGCACCTGGTACATTCCAACTACCCCTTCAGAGTTCACCTTGTTTTCATTTGATAAGTTTGGGATTCAATCACAGTTACTGGATCCCCAGGTCTCCCTGGCTCTTACTTTTCCTGAAGCGAACACGGAAAGTAACCTGCTGCCTTGCTGCAATGGCAGCCAGAGGCGCTGTCCCTCCCCGCCCATCTCAGTCTCGTTTTCCTTCCAGCCCCATCCCAGGTCCAAGTTCCAGCAACACCAGGTTTTAGGCAGCAGAGTTCTAAGACATGCCGGCTCCAGGGTGTCCTCAACCCACGTGGACATCTCCCTGGGTCCGTGGTCCAGTGGGCGCCACCTTCTCAATCCCGGTCTCTTCACAGCCCCAGGGTGCAGTGTTGTCTTGTAAGGCAGTGGGAGCAATGGGCACCGCAGGGAACCCACAGACTGCGTCGTGTCTCAGAAGTTGCCAGGTCAGCTCCTCCAGTGACTCCTGTGTGTCCACAGGTCTCCAACTGGTTTGGCAACAAAAGAATCCGGTATAAAAAGAACATGGGGAAGTTTCAAGAAGAAGCTACCATTTACATGGGTAAAACAGCTGCGGATACCACCGAAGTTGGGGTCCCAGGGAACCATGCCAGCTGCCTGTCAACACCCAGCTCCGGTGAGTGAGGCTGGCCCAGGGACAGTCATCTGTACCCACGTGGACGGCCACTGAGCTGCATCTGGGGAGGCCGCAGTGGGACCATATCGCCCTTCCCCCAGTGGTCAACTCTGTGTAACTCTGCTCTGTTTCAACTGTGAGAGTTCTGTTCCTCTTGGCCATGATCCCAACTAACAGATACCTGTGCTTTGGGGACAGAATGGTGATACTGATAAGAAAAGACATGAAAGGGCTGGGCACGGTGGCTCACGCCTGTAATCCCAGCACTTTGGGAGGCCGAGGTGAGTGGATCACCTGAGGTCAGGAGTTTAAGACCAGCCTGGCCAACATGGTGAAACCCTGTCTCTACTGAAAATACAAAAAAAAATTAGCCGGGCATGGGCTGGGTGCAGTGGTTCACGCCTGTAATCCCAGCACTTTGGGAGGCCGAGGCGGGCGGATCACGAGGTCAGGAGATCGAGACCATCCTGGCTAACATGGTGAAACCCCGTCTCCAATAAAAATACAAAAAATTATCTGGGCATGGTGGTGGCGGGCACCTATAGTCCCAGCTACTTGGGAGGCTGAAGCAGGAGTATGACGTGAACCTGGGACGCAGAGCTTGCAGTGAGCCAAGACTGTGCCACTGCACTCAAGCCTGGGTGACAGAGCAAGACTCCGTCTCAAAAAAAAAAAAAAAAAAAATTAGCAGGACATGGTGGCGAGTGCCTGTGGTCCCAACTGCTCGGGAGGCTGAAGCAGGAGAATCACTTGAACCCAGGAGGCAGAGGTTGCAGTGGGCCGAGATCATGCCACTGCACTCCAGTCTGGGTGATAGAGCAAGACTGTCTCAAAAAACAAACAAACAAACAAACAAGACATGAAAGGACATTAGTAGTGTGGTGGGGAGGACCCTGCTGGCCTCCCTGGGATGGGGGGCTGAGGAGCAGAGGCCAGATGCTGAGGAGGAGCAGGAGCCACATTCGAGGCCTCCTGTCGGCTGAGGGGCTGGGTGGGTCCCACCCAAGGAGGTGCCACGACTGTGCCCACCCCAGCTCCCACCTCTTCCAGGCTCCTCTGGACCCTTCCCGCTGCCCAGTGCTGGGGAGGCCTTCCTCACCCTGCGGACGCTGACCTCTCTCCAGCCTCCTCCTGGGGGAGGCTGCCTGCAGTCCCAGGTGAGTCTCAGGCACCGTCCCATAGCGTCCAGGTGGGTGGCAGGTCCTCAGAAAGGCCATCTTGTCAGTCAGCCCTCAGCCTTGGGGCAGCTCCCCCAATGGTCCCAGCAGTCACACAGGCCGTGCTGTGTGGCCACCACCGGGGCACAGCTCTGCAGGGCCCCACTCTGTAATGACTGCGCCCTCCCCCACCTCCACCTGTCACCACTGCAGCCGCTGGGAACAGTCCGTGGGAATGAGCCCCAAGATGAGGGCTGTGGCTGTGGAGGGGAAGGGCGCCTCCTAAAGGAGTGTGGAAGGACATGGTGTCCTTCCCTCGAGAGGGAGGGGCAGGCAGCAAGCAGAGGAGAGACAGGACCTTCCCTTGGGCTCAGACCTGGTGCCCTCAGTGCCACAGCTTGGCCGGGAAGGCAGGTCTTGTGCCAGCACCTCCTCTCCTGCTGCTCTGATGGGGAACTGAGGGCACCCTGCTTGACCACAGTGAGGATTTGTTTTGGCGACCGTGAAGAAAAGGAGCCAGGGGTCTGAGGCAGCTGACACACCCACCCCACCCAGGCCCCATGGCCTCCCACTCCCCCTTGGTGGCCACAGGGGCCTGACCCCAGCGGCAGGGGAGGCCATAAGTGGGGACCGTCTCGAAGACACTGCGGAGGCCTGGGTGTGACATGCCCAGCACAGGCGCAAGGCTGTGCAGCGTGTGCCAGGGCCCTGCAGAGCCGGGTGCCCCTCCCAACTCACCACTCTCTCCCAGGGGCTCAGAGAATGGATGCCCCTTGTGCCATCTGTGGGGTCCCGCCTGGTCCTGGGAAGCTCATGTCCCACACTGCCCTACTGTGGCAGCTGCCCCCCATCACCATGCAGCCCCCAGCCAGGGACACACGCGAGGGGCCTCACCTTGCCCTTTGCACCCCTGGGACCTGACTACACGCCAGCAGAGTGTAGAGTGTCCACCCCAGTGCAGAGTGCCCCCGGGTGGTGCTCCCACACTCACGGGCAGAGCAGTCCCAGCCACTTCCTTAGCCTGTACGGTGCCCACTGTAGTGGGGGTGGGTCCTGTGGACAAACGTCTTAGCACCCTTGGACCTGACGCCATCTCTGCACTGCAGACAGAGCCCCCACCCCTCATGACAAGTGGATGCCTCCCGTCCTCCTTGCTGCCCAGTCAGACCAGTGTTGGGCCAGGTTTCAGAGCCCCTTTTTCCCACCGAGTCTCACTATGACACTCCAGGTGTCGCCGTGGGCTCCAGGCCTGACCTTGTCTCCCTGCCCCTCGCCGGGCAGGAGCCCTTGCTATACCTGATGCCAGTCAGTCCTTTGCCCAAGCCCCAGGGAAGCCACTAGAGGCCAGTTTTCCTGCCAGGGAAGCTCGTCCATGTCCCATATCAGGTGGCAAGGCCAGCTGTGACCCAGGGCTGACCCCTCCATCCCTTCCCTCCTCCACTGGGTTGAAGGTCATCTGTGGATCTTTTCCAAGCTTCCCCAGGGACCCCTGGAGGCTCCACCTGCGGCACGAGAGCTGGGTAGTCACCAGCCTCACGGCCACCCCTCTGATGCTCGATCTCTGTCGTTTCAGACCCAGGGTAGCTGGCGGGGGGCCACCCCCCGACCTGCAACTGCGTCACCTGCTGGAGACCCTGGCAGCATCAACTCCAGTGTGTCTAATTAAGTTTTGGGGATAAGCAGGAAAGAGCACCGCGTGAGCTGCCATGTGTAGCCAGCCCCTGCGTTGTTATTGAACGTGCTGCCAATGACCTCAGAAAACCCAGATGGGTGGTGGTGCCCATGAGCCCCTCCTCCTCAGCCGGGCCCATGGCGCTGGCTCATGTGTCTGCTGGGACTCGAGATGGCCTGAAATGCTACTCATTCTCCCACCTCAGTTTGTTTTTTTGATAGTAATTTTATGGTAACGCTATGAATTGTCTGTTCTAGGACCTGGCACAGATTTTCCCATTAAAATTTTTGACTTATTTTAATTCCGATGTCTGTTCACCAGATTTGTTTTGGGTGGTAGTTGACACCGGTCACAGCTGCAGTGTCATGTGTGCTGTGATTCTGTCACTCATCTGCGCCGCTCAGGCACCACCTCCCAACACTATCTTCTGTGGAATCGTATCATTCTGTTCTGATTTTAAAATGTCCTGACTGGGTGCAGTGGCTCATGCCTGTAATCCCAGCACTTTGAGAGGTCGAGGTAGGAGGAATGCTTGGGCACAGGAGTTTGAGACCGGTCTGGGCAACGTAGTGAGACCTCGTCTCTACAAAAAAAAATTCTGCTTTCAGAATTTTTTTTTTTTTTTTTTT
>NW_012099209.1:4092646-4094536 GCF_000951045.1 Mandrillus leucophaeus | reverse complement strand
CATGCCTGGCTAATTTTTGTATTTTTAGTACAGACAGGGTTTCACCATGTTGGCTAGGCTGATCTCAAACTCCTGACCTCAGGTGATCTGCCCGCCTCAGCCTCCCAGAGTACTGGGATTACAGGCATGAGCCACCGCACCCAGCCTATTTATTTTTATTATTATTTTTTGAGACGGAGTCTTGCTCTGTCACCCAGTCTGGAGTGCAGTGGCGTGAATCTCAGTTCACTGCAACCTCCACCACCCAGGTTCAAGCAATTATCCTGCCTCAGCCTCCTGAGTAGCTGGGAATACAGGCGCCCACTACCAGGGCCAGCTAATTTTTATATTTTTAGTAGAGATGGAGTTTTGCCATGTTGGCCAGGCTGGTCTTGAACTCCTGACCTCAAGTGATCCGCCTGCCTCAGCCTCCCAAAGTGCTAGGATTACAGGACTGAGTCGCCATGCCGGCCTACTTATTTATTTAGACATAGGGTCTTGCTCTGTCACCCAGGCAGGAGTACAGTGACATACCTCACTGCAGCCTTGAACTCCTGAGCATAAGCGATCCTCTCACTTCAGCCTCCTGAGTATCTGGGACTACAGACACGCACCGCAACCTCCCCCTCCTGGGTTCAAGCGATTCTCCTACCTCAGCCTCCCAAGTAGCTGGGATTACAGGCGCCTGCCCTCATGCCCAGCTAATTTTTGTATTTTTGTAGAGATGGGGTTTTGCCATGTTGGCCAGGCTGGTCTTGAACTCCTGACCTCAGGTGATGTACCTGCCTCAGCCTCCCAAAGTGCTAGGATTACAGGTGTGAGCCACCACGCCTGACCTGGGACCTGCATGTTAAATGGGGCCACTGGCAGCATTGTAGGGACTCCCGGTGGCCCGTGGGCATGTGGATTCAAGCAAGAATCCCCAGCAGATCCCAAAACCAGTGGGGGACCATTTGAGGAGGGAGTCAGTGATGTCCTCACCTTCCTCAACTAAGTGCTAGGGAAACCGAGGCACAGAGAGGGAACCCTGGTGATGTGTGCAGTCCCCTGCCCCCGCATTGTAGATTCCCCAGCCTCCCACCTTGCCCACCTACCTGGGACCCTCACGGGCTCATAGTGACTCCTCCAGCTTCCACCGGACACCGGGGCCATGAGGCAGGCAGACTGGATGTGACAACAGGAACTTAGGGCGGGGACGGGAGTTGCTTTCATCTCCCGGCTGCAAATGGTAGAAAGCCCAGCCACACTACTGTGGGGAGGGAATCCCATGTCAGGGCTAACTTGGTTATGAGCAGGGTGTGGGCAGAGGCACCCCGACTCCAGACCTCCAGTCCCTGGGTGCTCTTTCCCACCCAGTCATGCCTTGGGCCCCACAACACCCCAGGCTGCATAGAACCCAGGGCCCTGGTTCTTGGCGCCACCCAGCACCCAAACAGGAATTGGGGGATGCCAAGCTCCAAGCCGTGCACAGCAGTGGGCCAACAGGACATCAGGCACAGCGTGCAGGAAAAGCGCTCGGGAAGTTTATCATCTTTAATGACATTTCAACTGAAAACAGAAACCAGCTGGGCTCAGAGAGTCTCGGCTCTGTCACCCAGGCTGGAATGCAATTTTTTTTAAGACAGAGTCTCGCTCTGTCACCCAGGCTGGAGTGCAGTGGCACGATCTCGGCTCACTGCAGCCTCCATTTCCTGGGTTCAAGCGATTCTTGTGCCTCAGCCTCCCAAGTAGGTGGGATTACAGGCATGCACCACACCTGGCTAATTTTTGTACTTTTAGTAGAGATGAGGTTTTGCCATGTTGGCCAGGCTGGTCTTGAACTTCTGACCTCAAGTGATCCGCCCGCCTCGGCCTCTCAAAGTGCTGGGATTACAGGCATGAGACACTGCACCCGGCTTTTTTTTTTTTTTT
>NW_012099209.1:4076736-4091441 GCF_000951045.1 Mandrillus leucophaeus | reverse complement strand
CATAGTGACTCCTCCAGCTTCCACCGGACACCCTCAACCTGGTCCAGCCCAACCTGCCAGAGCCCCAGACAAGGCAGGAGTCCTGGGTTGGAGTCCTGCCTCTGCACCCTGCGTGCTGCCCTGTCTCCCTGAGCCCATTTGCCCCTCTGTAAAATGGGCACAGCAGGAGTTCCTGCCCGAAGGGCTTGGTGGCAATCCCATTAGCACAGAAAGGTGCTGACGGCTGTGTCCATGCAGGGGTACTCTCGAAAGGTCTGGGATTCTGTTGTTCCTTCTTGTCTGTGGAGACACCCAGGCTGGGAGAAGGGGGTCGCTCATCTGCCAGGCTGGGAGAGCGGGAGGTGGACCGGCCCCATCTCCCCGCCCCTTCTCTACTGGGCCGCCAGGGGGCGATCTTACAACGGAACAGGATCCGGGCATCTCCCTCTTCGCTGACCCCTCACTGTCCCTGAATAAGCCCATTCCCACCGCAGGGAAGGCCTCTGCACTGGCATTCCCTCCTTCTGGCTAACTGCTGTACCCCTCCCTAAGACCCCTCAGAGCCCCCGAACCCCTCCCAGCCCTCCCTAGCTTTCTTTTTCCTGAGCTGCCCCTCCTCACCGCCAGCCGGCGTCCTGCGACCTCAGCCAAGGGGCTAGGGGCGTCCGCAGGGGCGGGCGCTTGTCTTCCTCCTGGCGCTGGTTCCCTCTCCTGGGATAGAGGTGGGCAACTCAGGCAGCCGCGGGCGTAGCTCCAGTCACTCTCGGTCCGTCGCCCCGACCCTCGGCCCGGAATCGGCCCCTGCCCCAAGTAACGGGGTAAGGGGCTGGGCCGTGTGACCCTAGGGACGGTGCTGCCCCTCCCTGGGCCGCAACCTTGCGCCTGCCTGGCCCATGGGGGTTTTTGGACAGAAGCGGATCCCAAACACGGTTGAGGGATGAGGAGAGGCATGGTGTGTGGGGAGGAGGTCTCTGGCATCAGTCACCCCACGTGGGTCACAGGTCGAAGTAACCTGCAGCGTTCGGTTTACTTTCCGATCTCTCCTGGGAGAGGGGAAGAATCAGACGACTGGGCGGACAAGTGGCCTCGGTCCACCAGGACTCCGCCCCTCACCTGTCCCCGCCTTCTCTGGGACCTCTGCCTTTGATTCTAGATCCTTTGATTCTAGATCCTGACTCTGGCCCTGCCCTGCATATGGCTACATCCCACTGGCGCTCTGGCCCCAACGTATCCTGGCCCTGCCTCCTCATCCCCCCACCCCCCGCCGCGGCCCCTCCCCTGCCCCGCTCCTCCACTCTAGCCCCCTGCTCTGGCTCTGAGCCTTCTCCACCTCAAGGGAAGCCATCAGGGTTACCTGGGACAGAGGGCGGGTCAGAAACTGGGGTTCTGGTCCTGGGGGGAGGATTGGCTGCTATCCCCAATCCCTAGACCGCCTCCCCAGGCCCTGGGCCAGTGGGGCTTAGTTCCAAAACCCTTTCAGGTTCCCCTCCAACCTCAAAGAATGGGCACAACCACACACACTCCCAGGGCCGCCAAGAAGCGTAGGACCTTGAAAATAGGAGTTCAGGGCTGGACATGGTGGCTCACCCCTGTAGCCCCAGCACTTTGGGAGACCCAGGCAGGTGGATCACTTGAGGTCAGGAGTTCGAGACCAGCTTGGGCAACACGGTGAAACCCCACCTCTACTAAAAATACGAAAATTAGCCAGGCATGGTGTCAGGCACCTGTAATCCCAGCTAATTGGGAGGCTGAGGCAGGAGAATTGCTTGAACCCAGGAGGTGGAGGTTGCAGTGAGCCAAGATTGTGCCATTGCTCTACAGTCTAGGTGACAGAGCAAGACTGTGTGTCAAAAAAAAAAAAAAAAAAAAAAAAAAAAAAAAAAAAAAAAAAAAAAAGAAAGAAAGAAAAGAAAGAAGAAAGAAAAGAGAAAAAAAGGAAAAAGAAAATAGGAGTTCCGAGGCCCCTCACATGGGCATTCAAAGACTTTCCATACCCGAACCCTAGTAGACATTTCCAGATCCCCTGGACCATGCATTGGGAAGATTTAGAGGGCCCCAAACCCAGGTCACAGAGGTATGCTCAGGCCAAGTGAGGTGTGCAGTGGCTGCTTCAAGGCCCCCATATGCAGTTTCAATGTCCCCCACATACAGTTTCAAGGTCTCCCTCATATAGTTTCAAGATGAAAGTTTTGGCAGGGTGCAGTGTCTCACACCTGTAATCCCAGCACTTTGGGAGGCCGAGGCGGGCAGATCAATTGAGGTCAGGAGTTCAAGACCAGCCTGGCCATCATGGTGAAGCCCTGTCCCTACTAAAAATATAAAAAATAGCTGGACATAGTGGTGCCTGCCTGTAATCCCAGCTACTCAAGAGGCTGAGGCAGAAGAATCACTTGAACCCGGGAGGTGGAGGTTGCAGTGAGCCGAGATTGCACCAGAGCCAGAGCCTGTCTCAAAAAAAAAAAAAAAAAGATGGAAGTTTCTGGGGTCCCTTCATCAGTGCTTGGCAAAGCCCTATACCCACTCCCTCATGAACGTTTCTGTTCCCCTAGGACTCCGGGGGGGCGTTTCAAGACCCAACAGACTAGGCCCTTTGATAAAGTTTGGAGGCGCCCACACTCTGGGGAGGAAATTGAGGCCCTGATTCGGATGCCTTGTCCTGGGTGGGGCAGGTAGTGATTGCTGAGGGAGGGGAGTTGAGGCTGCCTGGGACACCCCAGCTCAAGTCCTTGCCCCTCTCCTGTGTGTTACTGAGGGTGACGACTGCAGTTACAGAGCACCTAATCCATGCCAGCCTTGCAGTCGCCAATCCCTGAAGAGGCCATTGTTGGTTTATTCCCCAGCTGGGAAACAGGCTGTGAGGTTGAGTGAGGACAGGGCTTAGGTCTGACGCAAGAGGCTAGGTTTTGCAGTCAGGAGTCTCTGTAATGACACAGGAGGGCCTCATCTAGCATCCCTGTGCCCTCCGAGGAGCCATGGAGGGTGTGTGAGCAGGGAAGTAACCAAAGCCAGCCTTAAGCTAGGGACACTGCAGCAGGCCCCACCATGGCCCAGGCTGCAGCTCTCCCTGTGGCCACCAGGCGTCGTCCCCGCCTGACAAACGAGGTTTCCCAGGCCCTTGTCCTGAAGCCAGTGGCGAACTGGCTCCTACTTCCAGAATCTGCCACCACATCTTCAGGACGTGAAAGAAACCCCCTGAGCTTCTGTTCCCCACCCCCTGCAAAGTGGGGCATTAACGGGATTAGCCTCACCGGGAGAGGTCAGTGAAGAGATGCAAGTGAGGTGCTCTGCACCCAGCAGGCACTCAGTGGATGTGTGGGCCACCAGCCCTGCCTGCGGCGCAGGGCAGACGGACAGATGGATAACCCTGAGACATGGCTACAAGGTGAGGAACACATTTTGGGGTGAGATACTCGGGTCCATCTGGGACATGCTGAATCCTAGGGGACTGAGGGGACATCCAGAGATCCAGAAGGAGGTGGGACCCCGGGGGAAAGGAGGGAGCGCCCAGGCTGCACTGACCTCCCCTCTGTGTGGTCAAGGAAGCCAGAACTTCCCATAAAAAATCAGCCTAGTTACAGGCTTCCGGCTGCCTGGCATGACAGCTGGAAGGGAGCGAGCCCTACGTCTTCAGGGGTATGCAAGTCGACAAGGGGTCTTCAGCAGCGGCTGGCCAGGGGCTGGGCCAGGGGGCCACGCCAAGAGGCCTGATTCTCCAAGGACTCAGCAGGAGGTAAGTCACAGCCTGACCAGAGGGCACTGAGGATGGCACCGCCCAGCTGCTGGATTCCCCAGTCAGACAACATGTTCCAAAGCGTTAGAGAACGGACATTCCTCGGCTCTGGGCGCCCAGCAGGCCACTCCTGCCTGGTGAAACGTAAGCTGGGCCTGGCCCCGTGGGCTGCGTGTTTTTCCAGTGGCTTCTTCAGCCACGGCCTGACCACAACCCAGATTCCGTTGGGTCGGCCATTTCCAAGTGTTTGTGTTCAGCTGGGCCAGATGGCAGGCGGGGCTGAGGCCGGGGACCCAGGCCTCCCAGAAGGCCTGGCGAAGCACCCCCAGGCGCTCACTCCAGCATTCCTCTGCCTAGAAGCCCCCGCCCCATGAAAGCCACTCAGCAGCCAGATAACAAAGGACAGGGGATGATCTTGCTGAAAAATCCCAGGGGGATCTTGTAGTCCCGGAAGGAGGGGCCTCCCGGCCTGGCCAGGACTCCAGGTGCAAAGATGCAACTTTTGCCAAGGCAGACTTCTTTGAGCTGCACTATCCTGGCCTGCAAACTTTCGAGTCAGTTTGGGACCAGGTCAGCAGCCACAGTTGCACGTCAGTGACCAGGGCTGTGTGTGAACAGCTCTGCTTCCCTGTGGGCCCTGAGCAAGTGTCCCTCTCTCACCCTCAGTTTTCTCAGCTGTAAAATGGGGATCATAATATAATTTGCCCTATGGGTTTTTGACAGGATCCAACCCAACACATGACAGGTGCTTCACAAAGCTGAGGTATCTTCTATCCCTCCTGGCTGAGTCAGTGCTGCCTCCCCCATCTGACTGGAAGCTCCCTGAGGGCAGAGGCTGGGTCCTTAAAAGGAGGTAGTGAATTGGGGTTTGTCTGTCTCCCTCCTCTGCTCAACATCCTCACAGGCAAAAGGTAAACTCCAAAACCAGCATTCAAGACTTTTGGACATCTGAGCTTGGTTTGGTAAACTCCTATTCACCCTTCAAAGCCCAAGTCAAAATGCCCTCTCTTCCAGAAAGCCTTCCCCGGGCCCTCCTCTGGATTTTCCCAGCCCGGCCTTTGGGCTGGGCCAAACTTGACCCTGCAGGCTGGGGTATCTGTGACCAGTGCTGCCTCCCCATTCTGACTGGGTCTCTGTGGGGGTCAGTCCTGGGGCTGAGTTTGTGTCTGATGACGCACATCTGTATCCACAGGTCTGCATGTAGCCATCACATAGGTGCATGTGTGTGCCCACTGTGTGTGCATGGGTCCCTGTGCCGGGCCCCAGGATGGGCAGCCAGGGCCACCTCCCACCAGACAGTGCTGTCTTTATGAGGCCACAGTCAGGCTGGGATACTCTGGCTCGGCTGGGAGCTTATGCTTCCACCAACCCTCAGCCGGGAGGAACTGGGGTGGGAGCAGCCGGCCTCAGGCTCCATCGTGCTGGCCCCATGCCCTGAACACCACAGTTAAAGCTGTAGCTCCATCTGGGGCAAGGGGGGAGGCTGGGGCCCGGGGAAGGACTGAGTCCCGAGTGGGAGCCCCCGCCCCCGCCTCAGCGGCCCCGCCAGGCAGCCGTCAAGGACATACCTGAGGTTTGGCAGCCCCTGGCCTAGCCAGCCCCCTGGGCTGAGTCAGCAGGAAGGGATTCAGGACTTCCCCGGAGAAGTGGCTGGGACCTTGAGGCCTCCCGCCAAGTCCCCAGCCCCAGGGCCGAGCGGCTCCCCAGGGCCCCGAGAGAGTGGGAGGTGCTGCCTGCGCTCGGCATGGCTTCGTGTGCCCGGTGGGGCTGAACTGTGGAGGGTCGTGGGGGGTTGAGATTGGCCCTGACTCGGGCCAGCCGGGAGTCTGGGGGTCAGGTGTGTCCCGATGTGTGGGGTGATGATGGGTGGGTCAAGGGGGCGCTGGGCACAGGTGCGCACAGGTATGCACAGGTGCAGCTGCAGGCACCGCTACCTGACCCTGAAGGGTGGGCCTTTCTCTGTGTTGAGGGTGCATCTGTCTGCCCGTGTGGCGGTGATGAGGGGGGACAGTGTCCAGCGTGTCCCATGGGTGTGGTGTGTCTGGCCTCGTGCTCTTTTCGAGTGCAACTGCCTATGTTGCTGTCCTGAGGGTGACAGTGTCACCAATCAGGTGACAAGAAGATGGCTAGGAAGTATGAGAAGGAGGGAGTCATGCCCCTGACTACAGGGGACAGGGATGGGGCGTGATGAGGGCAGTGTGACCTCGAGACTGATGACAGGCGTGTCTGGTTCTGTGTGACACTCGCCCTGCCTCGGGTAGTGTTTGTTTCCAAACATCAGGGTCTGCTGATTCCCTGACGGCTGGGGACTCCTCCCTCCTGCCTGCCCTGACCCCCTCCACCCTAGGCCCAGGGGTCTAGCCTCAGCTACTGCCCTGAGGCATCGGGACATGGCATTCGCCTGGTCTGCTCTCACCCTGTGGCATCCTGCCTTCGTTTCCACCATTAAAGCACAAGCGCTTCCCCCACCTGACCAAAGCCAGGTCTCCCCGCCAGGCTGGCTCCAGTCTTTGGGGTCTGAGGCTGGGTCAGACCCAACTCCGAGGGCTGATGAGAGAGACAGACGGGGCCGGGGAAGTGGTGGGTTGCCACGCCAGGTCCACGAGGCCCCAGTGGAGGAGCCAGGGATGTTCAGCCAGGATGGGAGGCAGCTGGGGGAGAGAGGGCGCTGGGCTGCAGGGTTTGGACCCTGGAGGGGCCCCCAAGTGGGAGGGAACAGATCCCAGTTCCATGAAAGAAGCATGTTTCAAGAAGCTGAGTCCTGCACCAGCTCCAGAGGAGTCTTTGTCACGAGATATTGTGTAACCCTCTCCTGCTTCAGCACCTCCCATAGCTCCCTATTGCTCACCAGAGAACTCAGGCTCCTCGATCAGCATTCGAGCCCCTCCTCACCTTCCCTCTGTGTCTCCCTTCTACTGCTGCCCTCCGTGGGTCTCCCTCCTCCAGCCTTCACATTCACCTTTCCAGCACCCTGGAATGCCCTTCTTGCCTTGGCCACCCAGCAAACTCCTACACATCCTTCAAGACCCAGTGCTTATGTCCCCTTTTCCAGGCAACATTGCCCTTCCTCCAGCTCACAGTGTCCCCATTTGCTGTGTGACCCTGAGCAGATTCCTTCAGCTGTGGAATAGGGGTATCATCCTCTCTAAAAGCGTATTTTGGGGATCCCAAGGCAACAGATTTACACTAAATGCCCTTAAAGTGAATTAGGCTTTGCAGGGGCTGGCTAGGAGGGCTTACATTCAGTCAGTGCTCAGTATGTGTTCATTTTTATCTCCCTCCTCTTGGATTCTGTGGTTTTAAGACTCTTGTTTTAAACATTTTACTGTTCCAAGATTTTTTTCCCCATCATGGTGCTAGGAATTTTAAGAACCCCTGGTTCTAAAATTATAAAAGTCTAAAATGCCGTGGGCGGGACCAAGGGCCTCTTTGTGCCCTGAGCTGACCCAGGTTGGCTGAAGCTGGGGGTCTCTTTGGGGGGGTCCCCTGCCCCCCACTCCCCCCAGACTGAGGGGGTGTGATCTGGCAACCCCAGTTCGGTTGAGGGGGTAGACAATGGATTTACCAGGAGGCGAACGGTAGCCCAGGTTCCAGGAGGGAGGGGGTGGGATTCCTGGCTCGAGGGCTGCAGCTGGGGGAGACAGGCAGTGTCAAGAGGCACATGGCTGTTGACTCAGGGCGATGGCTTCCTTCTCTTGGAGCCTCAGTTTCCTCATCTGGAAATTGTGGCCAAACGCTGCCCTCTTGCAGAGTTATCAGCAGGGATGGGAAAGAGCTGGACTGTAGCCCCCATGCCCTGCCCAGTTTTTGCTTCAGCCATGTCCTCCTCCTGAAATGCCCCTCCTGGCCCAGCCATGGTGGCTGGGGAGGGGACTTCAGGAGGATGCCCACCCACCCCTGCCCCACCCTAGGGAAGGGGACAGGTCTGGGCCAGCTGCCTGCCCCACACTTGGCTGGCCACCCTAGCCTGGCAGCGTCAGAGGCCCCAACACTTTCTCAATGAAAGGTATTTGGCTGTGGAGCCTGACACCTCATCACCCTCTGCCTGGAAGCTGCAGCCAACTTTGCCCGCGGCAAATGGGAGCACCCCCATTCCTGCCCCTCCCCGGGACCCCACCAGGCAGCCCTGAGCAGGGCTCTGCGGCAGGCAGGTTGGGAACCTAGTTTGCCTTGGGCGGGGGGCCTGCACCTCTCAGCCTGTCAGCTGGGGGTGTAGAGACAGTAAATTCTGGATAAATGTATGTACTTCCAACCCCTGCCAGCTCCCTCAGGGACCTCAAAGCATCTCCCCTCTCTTGCCTATCACAGCCTATCGAGGGTGAGGCTGGGGTGCCGATGTTTGGGGCTGCCCAAACCCAAACTCCAGCAGAGCCCTGGGGTCCACCTTCAGAGACCGGGGTGATGCCTCGCATTTTGAGCTTCTCCCCGTGCCTCCAGGCCCCCAAGTCCACCCTAGGGCAAAGGGAATGTTTCCCTGAATGAAAGGGAGGTTCGGATTTGCCAAGTCCTCAGCCGAAGGGGGGATGTGGCCAGTGGACAAGAGCCAGGGACCCCTCTGGGTGGAGCACTGGCCCCAGGGCATATTGGGGTCTGCACAGGTAAGCCTATCTCCTCCTAGAGAGAGAGGCTGTCTCAGGGCCCCTGAGGTTGCCAGCGCAGCAGAGCTCACGCCTCTAAATGCTAGACAGCTGCACGATGGGATCAGGGGATTTGGGGAGGGGGGGGCCAGTGGATGGGTGGGAGATTGAAGAGGAAGTGGGTGGTTGCCCCCTAAGCTAAGGGATGCACCACATACCCACTCCCTGGGGGGTGTCAGCCAGGGACAAGTCTCCCATCTCAGATGCCCCGGAGGCCACTCCAGTCTTGCCACATTGATGCCTTCGTCCCCAGGCCCTGGGGACTCACACACCTAGAGCTACAGGGGGCTCAAAGCTGCTGGGATTCATGCCAGACTTCAGTTTTTCTATCTGGACAGTGGGGGTGTGGTCAGAACAGCACCGGCCCCGTGGAGCTCCAGGAGGACACACGTGCACACAGACCGCCAGCCAGCTGTGATTCTGCCGCCTCCGGAACCAGGGTCCTGGCAAGGTCAGAAAGCCCTGGCCTCAGGCAGCCCCATTGCCACATGACCGATGTGTGGCCGGGGTTCAGGTGGGTGGGGCCCAGGGTGGGGCTGCTGTGGACTTGACTGAGGAGGTCCAGGGTGGCCTCGATCGCTGTTGCCTGCCCCAGAGACTCCCCTGCCAGGGCCCTTCCCTGCCCGCTGTAGCTCCGGGGCACATGGCCAGGCACAGCCAAGGAGGCCAGGCCAGAGCAGCGGCTGCTACTGTGTTCAGCGGTCACGGCCGCCTGGGCTTCTTGCCCCTGGTACCTGTGTGTGCCTCCACGTGTTTCTGCCTGCAAAGGTATATCTGGGCCGGGCAGCCCCAGCCTCCATCCTTCCTCCCTGGAGCCTGACACCATGAGTTGGAAATAAAGCATTTTTAATTGAGCCCCCGGAGGGCGGGAATATCCACCCCAACGCTCCAGGCAGGTCTCTAAGCACCAAACATGTGAGAATTGTTCCCCTCAGCCCCAGAGCCTACCCCACATGGGAACCCCAAGAAGCTCCTTCCTCCTTTTCACTGGGCCTAGCCTGGACCCCGCACCCCCACTCACACCCACAACCAGCTCCCCACACTTTGTTTCAATAAATAACCCCAAAAACAAAACTCGGGGCAGGGGACCTGGTCTAGCGCTGAGCTCCAAATAGGCAGAGGGGACTTTATGCCGAACGTCAGAACTCCCAAAGGTAGAAGATTGAAATCAGGGTCAAAATACACACGAAAAGTCAGAGACGGCTTCTGAGCTGGGGCAGCCGGTCCCTTCAGGCTAGGGTTGAACGTTGTCCCCGGGGTGCTGGCCCGAGAGTCACAGCAAACTCCATTCCATACCACACAGCAACAATCGCCTCCTTGGTGTTTCTACCATCAGATGCTCCGGGTTCTTGTCTGACTCTGAGTTCTGGACAGGGGAGGAGAAAGGAGGCCCAGACACCTGGGGAGGGGGCTGTCTGGAGAAGAAAGAGGGGCAAAACTTCCTGGGTCAGAGGAGTCTGGAGGGAGGCAGGAAAGCAAGGCCCCAGGCCCAGGTCACTGCCGGACCCTGCCCCGGCGGGTGCGGAGGGGACCTGAGGCCCGGGCCCGTGCCTGCGCCACCTCGCTCATCTCCCTGCGGATGTCACCAAGTGCTGTCGCCGGGGACTCCAGCAGCCTCTGGAAGAGGCTGGGTCGTCCAGCCGGTGGCTCCCGGCACTGGAAGGTGACGGCTGTGCCAGCGTCAGCCTTCATCTCTCTGGAGAAGCCGTCAGAGGAACCATCAAAGCAGCGGCCAATGGCGATCTCCTTGGCCAGCCGTGGGCTCTGGTCAGTGACCGTGTAGACGCCATAGTTGTGGCCCAGAGGGTCTAGGGGGGCCAGCATGGAGAAGGCAGCTGGGTCCTCTGCGGGCACCGGCGGGGGGTGCCGGGCCAGGTAATCCCGAAGGAGCCCATTGACCGCCACGCGCCGGCAGCTGCCCTGGGGCATAATGGTCACCAGCGTCCTGTCCACCTGCCGCTGGTCGAACAGCATCCCACTGCACTTGAACTCCACGCAGGCTGCCGAGGTGCCCGGTCGCTCGGGGTCTCGCACGCTCCGGGCATCCCGAAGCCCATAGAGCTGGCCCCGGGTGCGTGGGTGGCTGCCCCCCGAGTTGTGGGAGCGGACCATGTACTCCTGGGGACCCTGGATCTTCACCTTGAGGAAGCAGGCCCGGAACTCCTGCGGGTTGGGCCACCAGGCCAGGAGATCGCCAGTCCAGGAGGCAGGCGTGCCCTCTCGGAAGGGCACCACGTTGTACTCATACTTGTCCGCCTCCACCCTGGCGAAGCGGAAGTGGCTGGCGGTCACCGGGGCCCCCTGGCATTCCCGCAGGCTGCGCCACGGGTACACAGGCCCATTGGCCTCGGTGGGGTCACCTGGCCTGGGCTTGGCAAGGTTGATTCGGAAGCCGTTGCGCTTGAAGGCGGGATCGTCGTGGTCCGTCCGACGGTACCCCAGCCTGTCCAGGTAGGGCTGGGTGACGCCCACGGTGGCCGGGAGTGGGCGGGGCAGGGAGGGGGCTGGCTCCAGCTCCTCGCCGCCCAGGGTGGCGGTGACCAGGGCGGTGTAGGCGTCTGGCCGGTCGGCGTCGCAGAAGGCGGGGAGGCAGGCACCATTGGGGCCGGTGACCGCGCTGTCGAAGCGGCCCCAGGCGCGGGGGTTGGCGGAGAAGCCAGGGGCGGGCTCCAGGTTGACCAGCGTGACCACCACTCCCTCCACCTGCTCGCTGGGGTTGAACTTGTCGTTGGCGTAGGCGCGCACCTTCACGAAGCAGCGGCGGCGCTCAGGCACGTCCAGGTTGAACAGGCGCCTCTCCCGGATCTCCACGTTGCCGACCAGGAAGATGCGCTCCTCGCGGCGCACCCGGGTACCCGAGGACCCCTCGCGCCGGAAGCCGCTCTCCTCCTCCCACAAGCCGGTCTCGGGGTTCAGCGACCACAGCTTGAGGGCCTCTACGTGGCCCGGCATGTGGATCTGGCTGGCAGCCACCCGCACGGTCACCGGCCCCACCTGCAGCTGCTCCGCGGAGCCGGGCGCACGGAGGTCCACGGAGAACATGCCGTAGGTGCGCAGCGGAGCCAGCTCTCCGTCGCTGTCCATGAAGCGCAGGTCACTGGGGGCGGATGCCGCCGAGGTGAGGTCTCGGGGGTCCACGAACGTCACCCTAGCCTCCACAGGCCCTGAGTAGGGTTTGCCGTCGGCTCTGTGGAAGGCTCCAGAAGGCAGGACCAGCTCGCCCAGGGGCGCCTCATCTTCCAGCTCGCCCAGGGGGATCGTGTTGCTCTGGCTGGCATCTAAAATGACCGGTGCTTTCTTCCGCATGGCCTTGACCTCGTGGTATACGCCGGCACCTCGAGGGTCAAAAGGCAAGACCCGGACAGCGTCCATGAACTCACCGCTGGGGTCCACAAAAGTCACCACCAGCCGCTGGGTAGAGGGCGGCACCTCAATGGTAAAGTCTCCCTGGTAGGCGGTGAAGCCGATGGGCTCCTGGCCCAGCAGAATCCTGGCGAAGCGCAGCGGCTCCCCGGAGTCAGCAGCCACAACACGGCCCCGGACCAGCCCCCGAGGGGGCAGACACTTCTGGCAGCCACACTCTGCCACCACCTTCACCGGGAGGACATAGCCAGGGCAGTGGATCTCCCTTCTCTCCAGACGGCGCACAGAGCAGCAGCGGGAGCTGGTGTCCCCGCAGCGGGGGCCGGAGCCTGCCAGGCTGGGGCAGTGGGTGTTGGGGCAGAGGCCCACATCCAGGTAGGCAGGGCCACTGCCTGGCTGACCACAGTCCTCAGGGAGCTTGATCAGGTACTCTTGGGGCCGGGGGTCGCAGGCTGGCTGGCCTGGGGCTGGGGACCAAGAAAACATACAGGTCAGGGCAGGGAGGAGGACTTCATGGAGGCCAAGGCTGGGGGCTCTGTCTGTGGTCAAGGACTCAACCTAAGGGATATGGGTCTGCCCAGGGTAAAGACGGAAGGCTGGCGCTCAGAGTGGTATGGGGGCTCAGTGGAGGCCTAGGATTGGATCGGTCTGAAGTGGGGACTCCATTTGGGGTTGAGCTTAGCTATAGTCCGGGCTCTGTTTGGGTGAAGGCTTGCTCAGGGATGTGGCCAAGGACACTCACCAAGTACAGTGAGCCAGGCAGTGCCCGAGCGCACAGCACCCGCCTCGTTCCATGCCTTGCAGTGGTAGATGCCAGCCTGGTCTGGATGCAGCCCCTGGAGCTCCAGGTGGGCCCCGTACCTGTGCGCTCGCCTGTCCAGCAGGGTCCCATTGTGGAACCTGGGTGGCAGGTGAGTGACACCATAGGGCTTAGTGGGAGAGGCTGTGTCGGCCCCCAGTCTGCAGGCGCGGCTGGGGATCTGCAGAGAGGCTTTGCCAAAGTCAGCCTCCTCCCCAGCGAGACTGGCCCCATTCAACCTCCTTGGTAGTCCCTCTCCCAACCAATTCATTCCCTGTTAACGCTTTCCCCACTCTCCAGATGGGAAACCACATAACATCATGAAATTGAATCCAACTCCAAAGCCGGAGAAGATGCCCCTGAGCCCAGGGGGGGTGCTCACCAGGAGTATTTCTTGGGCATTGGGGTCCCGGAGGCTTTGCAACAGAAGGTCACATTCTGGCCAGCCTCTCGCACTCGGGACTCAGGGTGTTTCACCAGGTATGGCTTCTCTGGGGTCAAAGGTGGCAAAGATCAGAGCTTCTCCCACCGACCCTTCCCAGGCACAAGGTCCCCATCCTCTCCTTTCTCCCAGAAATGCCCGGACTCACTCTGCGCCTTCACCAATGACTGTGTCACATCTTATTTCTTCCTCCCTTGACTTTGAGTGCTAGAACTTCCTCCCCAGATCCTCAGCCCCTTCATGCCCCATGTTGTAAGGGTGCTTACCTAACTTATCAAGGATGATGGTAACCACGGAGATGGATCCGTTAGCCTGGGCCTGGGCCTCCCCTGCAGAGAAGCCATCCATCTGGGCCCTGATATTGGCATGACTGTCAGCACAGACACCAAGCACCCGGAAGGTTCCGTGAGCATCACTGGTGGCCACGGTGCCAGGCTGGTCTCGCAGGGAGATCCTGGCTCCTGGCAGTGGTTGCCCAGATTGGGTGACCACCGAGCCCAGGAGGATGTGGTCCGGGCACTCACAGGTGTCAAGGCCGCACCCTGGGGGGATATGGAGAGGCAGCAGGGCAGAGAAGCCTCCACAATCCCTCCTGAGGAGGGCTTTCCACTCAGTCACTCAACAAATATGTCTGGGGCCCTCCTATAAGGTGCCTCTCAGAGGCCTCAGCATGGCCCTGCTTGGAGCAGTCCCTGGTGTGAGGGGGTGATGGGCTGAGTGGTCAGGGCTGGGCCAGGGGGTAGGAACTGGGACCCAGAGAGGTAGGGAAGAGGTCCTATAGGAGGGGACAGGAGAGGTGAGTCTCAAAATATGGCACAGACCTTTCCAGCAGAACAGAAAATGTCTGGACAGGGGCTGGGGGCCCAGCAAGGGGCTGGATCTTGGGCTGAGAACAACTGCCCCCCTTCCCAATCCTGCGGTTTCTCCATAAAATGGAAAATTCCACTGGAAACTTCAGGGCACAGGCGCCGGGAGGGCAGAGCCAGGCGCGATGGGGTGGGGACCCCAACGCCCCATTGGCCACCATGTGCCCCCACCCTGTGACGGGCTCCCCGGAGCAGCCTCCAGGCCGTGTTTGTGGAGCCCAGGCGCTAGTGGAATTTCCAGTCTCCTCCTGGCTTGCCCGGTGTCTGGCCCTGTGAGGGCCTAGGCATCATGTCTGCCAGGCTGTGAGCGGGTGTCTGTGTGGGCGTGGGGAACCAGGAGGGGCTGCAAATGCCACGCACGTGTGCACCCTGAGTGCATGAACTGACTTCTGTTCCCCCACGGAGACATCCGTACAGTCTGGAATGCACACAGGGGAAGCACCCCCTATCTGCCCATGTCTGCCTGCACAAGAGACCCTGGCATCCACCTGTCCAGATGTGCATAGTTACCAGTGCTCCTTGGGCCCAGGAAGGAAGGAAGGGCGGGTCTCCACCTGGCTCCAGAGTTTGGGTCCACTAGGCTCCGCCCCTGCACCAGGCCCCGCCCTTCACAGCCCCGTCCCATGAGGCCCCGCCCCCAACTAGCTCCTCCCCTCTAGGCATCGATCATGAGAGGCACTGCCTCTCTACATCCAGGCCCCGCCTCTAACTCCACCCTCTCCCCCAGGCTCAGCCCCTAACCTCCCTTCCCTCCCCTTTGTACGGGGCCCCTGCCTCCAGACCCCGCCCCTCCTACCTGGACATCGAGGCCGCACGCACCTCTGCGCCTCCAGAGGACGCCCGGGACACGCATCCCCAGCGGGGCTTGGGCAGTGGCGGCGGCGCAAGC
>NW_012099209.1:4074078-4075081 GCF_000951045.1 Mandrillus leucophaeus | reverse complement strand
TCAGCCTCCTGAGTAGCTGGGATTACAGGCACTCGCCACCACGCCCTGCTAATTTTTATATTTTTAGTAGAGATGGGGTTTCACCATGTTGGCCGGGCTGGTCTTGAACTCCTGACCTCAGGTAATCCGCCTGCCTCGGCCTCCCAAAGTGCTGGGATTACAGGCGTGAGCCACCGCACCCGGCCCATGATCCCCATTTTAACAGGAGGGAAAACTGAGCCTCTGAAAGGCCAGAACCCCCGAGGGTTGCCACACACTCTCCTCCATCACGCTGCCCACGACCACCACCAGGCTCCCAAAGCCAAGTACCTCTCTCTGACCTAGCCCCAACCCCCCGGCTGGGGAAGTCCAAGTACCATCCAGTTCCCCTAGGCCGGAGTCTCCCTCCCACTGTGTTCAGCTGCCCCGAGTTCAGCCGGCTGTGCCTCTGCCCTCAGGCTGGGCTCCCCCTCATCAAGATAGACTGCTGGAAGTCCCTCCCTTAGTCTATCTTCCATCCCTGTACTAGAGTCCAAGCTGCTGGTCAGAAGTCCTTGGAATCTAGACTGGCTTCTCCAAGATAGGAGCTATCTAAGATACTCCCGGCAGAGTGAAGGGGTCAGACAAGCCCCTTCCTTCTGGGCGCCTCAGTCTCCTTACTTGAGAAGTCGGCCCGTCCCCCGCCCCACTGAGTGTTCCAGGGATGGGCATTTCTTTCTCCAGCGGTTGGAGTGAGTGGGTGTGTGGGAATTAGGTAGGAGGGGCCAGTTCCGACCCCTTCGGTCCAGGGTGGGAGAGTCCAGACCCCGGGAGGAACTCTAGGTTCTTATCCACACTCCCGGCTTAGCCAAGGAAGAGAATGGATGAGGCACGCTCCGCGCCCCAGGTGGTCGCGGGGATCCGACTGGTGAAGGGGACCCAGTCCCCAGGGAAGCGCGTGGGTCCCTAGATTCTCTCCCCGAGTGCGGCTTCACGCAAGGCCGGCTGCCAGGCCTTCGGGAGCTTCAGGGGCTGGGCGCGGGGG
>NW_012099209.1:4067857-4069393 GCF_000951045.1 Mandrillus leucophaeus | reverse complement strand
TGGCCCACAGCTCCCCGAGCAAGGACCCCACGGGCCCCACGCGCCCCACGAGGCCTCTGCGGAAGGCAGGGACAGAGATCAGGCGGCCGCCCTCCCCAGGAACCGCGCCTCCGGGTAACCTGGGACTAAAGGACCCTTCTTCCCCATGGCAGATCTGCCATCGCCCCCACCCATGCTCCCCTAAGCGCGCCTGTCGAAAACATAGTTTAGGTGCCGACCCACCTCCCCACCCCGGCATAAGGTCCCGGGGGTCAGTCCTGCTCTTCTCCCTGCATCCTGCACACATTTGGGCTCAGGGCACGCCACAGAACTAAGCTCTTACAGATGCGCAAACGAGGGCAGCGGGAGGGAGATGCGTTCCAGGGGGCTGGACATGGGTCCTGACACGCTGGGCCTCCTGACGGTGCACCTGAGCCCCGCGCTGTTCCCAGCACCTCTCTTCAAAAGCCCCGCCCTCCCTGGCTCCGCCCCCTCACGTGGCTCTACACCCAAGGGTCCCCCGGCTCTTCCTAGCCACGCCCATACCCCCCACGGTCCTGCCCCTCCCAGCCCCACCCACCCACAACGCTTCCCGGTGGTTGGCAGCCCCGCCCATTCCAAGCCCCGCCCCCATCATCCAGCCCCGCCCTCACCTAGCGGGCAGCGGAAGCGCACGTGGTAGTTAGAGCAGCGGCGGCCACGCGGTTGCTCGCGGTTGAGGCACCAGAAGCCCCGCGTGGGGTTCAAGTGCACGCGCTCGCCGACGGTGGACGGCAGGGCCCAGTCCGTGGTGCGCGCTTCCAGCGCCAGCGGCCGCGGGCACACGCGCGCTGGCCCGTAGTAGAAGCGGATGGCGGCCAGGCTCTCGAAGTCGCCGTCGCCTCCGGGGTGGTCCACGTTGAACCAGGACGTCCACTCGCTGGCCTCTGCAGGCACCGCACGCGCTGGGACCGGGGCGGCGGCCTGTAGGCCCCCATGCGTGCGTGCAAAGGCCTTACCTGCTGTCTCAGCCCCCTCCCCCGGTGGGCACGGGCTAGTCGAGCGCACCCACGACCCAAGCCAGCTGCCTGAAACAGGTGCAGGGCAGACTGGGTTCCCCGCGCCCCCAGTTCTGCCGCCCAGGGCCTGACCTGGTCCATCCCGGTGCGCTGAGCTCTTGCCTCTGTCTGACCGGCCTCTCACTTAGATCTTGAACTTGGGGCATCACCTCCAGGGGCTGTCATGTCCAGGGACCAGGACGGCACCGGTCCCTTCGCCCAGTGTGTGCCCTCTCCTCACACGACCCCAGTAGCCCAAGCCCCACAACAAGCCCGCAGCAGAGACGGGGCTCTGAGGCAAGCTAACTCACCTTCCCAGTCCTCCAGGGCTGGTGAGGGCTGGCCGGGGTACACGGACCGTCTTTCCAGGCCCAATGCAGTCGCCGTGGGCTCCTCGGTGGGGGTGGTGTCTGTGGGTGAGGAGTGGGGAGAAGGAAGCATGCTGCTACTGATGGGGACCGCTGGGAGCCTCCTTTTGGGCAAGGTGCAGCCATGATCATCCCCTTTTTTTTTCTTTTTT
>NW_012099209.1:4064486-4066417 GCF_000951045.1 Mandrillus leucophaeus | reverse complement strand
AGGATGGGGGCGGGAGGCGACCGCAGATCCCGCCCAGGCCACGCCCTATTCAGGCCACGCCCCCTGGCCCTGGGTGACCAGCGCTCCAGCAACCCCTCTGGGTCGCCCCCCTCGGTGCGTCCGGCTGTGCCTCCGCCCTCAGGCTGGCCTGGGTTCCCCCTGGCCCGCTGGAACTCCCTCCCCGAGCCCACTCCGTCCTCCAAGCTGCATCCTAAGCTGCCTGAGGGAAGTGCCACTTGGAATCCAGCCTCAAGCTGCTCGGACACGCTTTAGGTGGCTGGAAGTCCTCCCTCGCGTCTGACTTCGATCCTATAGGATTTAGGCCACCCCAGGCATTCTGGGAGTCCCACCCTGAATCTACCCTCCATTCTTCTGGCTCGAGTTTTCTTCGTTTTCTTTTAATTTGTAGAGTCAGGGTCTCGCTATGTTGCCCAGGCTGGTCTCAAACTCCTGTCCTTAAGCGATCCTCCAGCCTCAGCCTCCCAAAGTGCTGGGATTACAGGCCACCGCCCCCAGCCCTAGCTCAAGTTTTCTAGGAGGCCAGCGGAAGTCCCACTCCACCGCCCTTCTCCATGCTCCCCACCTTGGATCACCCAGGGATCGCGTGAAGTCCCTCTTCGAGTGTGCCCACCCCCCGCGGCGGGCCGGTGCACAAAGGAGGCGGAGGCGAGGCGGTGGTGGTGGGAGGGCTGTTTATTGGCGCGGGTCCCAGCGGTGTGGGCGCGGGTGGCGGTCACAGTGCCGCGACGCAGTCGGTGCCCGTGTATCCTGGCAGGCGCAGGGCGAACTTGCGGCGCACGTCGTCGGGCACGAACCTGCCGGCCACGAAGTGGTGGCGCCCAGAGAAGCGGCCGGCGCAGCGCTTGGGCGCGGCGAGAGACACCAGCACGTCAGGCCGCAGCCCGTCCTCCGCATCGCTGCCGGTCTCTGCGTCCCAGCCTGAGGGAGGAGGGTCCGGGGGGATTGGGAACTGGGAGGGTGGCCCGCCCTCAGCCTAGAGTCCATCCTGGCCCTGCCTCTCCTCCTCTCCCCTCCAACACTGAGCCTCTGCTCTCAGACCAGAGTCCTGCTGCCCCACCTCCCACTTCCCCTCCCCCATCAGACCCAGCCTCTTCTCTCTGACACGTAGGTGAGACTTGTCTCCCGCTAGAACTCTGCCTCCGCCCTCAGACAAGTCTCTCCCAGTCTTTGGAGGTGTTTCCCTCCAAATCAGACCAGAGCTTCTGCACTCAGACTTTTCTGCTTCTGCTCCCATCCTACCATTCAATCGCCCTCCTCCATCTGACCCAGCCTCTGTCTTCAGACACCATTTCCACCTGCTGCCCTTTCCCATGAGAACCATGCCTCTGCCTTCTGCCCTGGTACCTGTCCCCACAACTCTCTCGGCATCAACTTGCAGCCTCTCCACTTTAGAGCCTCTTTCCTCCCAGACCTCCCAGCCAGACCCCAGCCTCTCCCCGTGACTAGATATCCGTCCTCTACTCAGACCACAAACTGGCCTCCAGCCTCAGGCAAGCCTCTGACGTCGGACTTGTCTCCTTGCCCCAAGTTCTTGCCTCTAACAGGACATGTCCTCCTCCCCACCTGACTTGAGCTCACTTGATTAGAAACTCCTCCATCTGACCGAAGGTCCCTACCCTCACTCCCAGATTGGTACCCTCACCAGCAGATTAGACATTACCTTTATTTGTTTATTTATTTATTTTTTTTTTTTGAGACAGAGTCTCACTCTGTCGCCCAGGCTGGAGTGCAGTGGCCGGATCTCAGCTCACGGCAAGCTCCGCCTCCCGGGTTCTCGCCATTCTCCTGCCTCAGCCTCCCGAGTAGCTGGGATTATGGATGCCTGCCACCTCGCCCTGCTAGTTTTTTGTATTTTTTAGTAGAGACGGGGTTTCACCGTGTTAGCCAGGATGGTCTCGATCTCCTGACCT
>NW_012099209.1:4044393-4063581 GCF_000951045.1 Mandrillus leucophaeus | reverse complement strand
CACCCTCTCTGTCCTGGGCTGAGCCTGCAGCCTCCCCGCTCAGATCAGGCAGCACACCTCCTCCCTTGGCGCCCCTGCTCTGTGGCACCCTGCTGGGATGTCCCTGGGATCCCGAGAGCCAGGGGACATCCCCCGGAGTCCAGCCACCCCCACGGAGGGTCCGGCTGGCCAGCGGCTGTTTGTTCCGTCTGCCTGTCGCCTAATGGTTCCAACAGGCACGGGGCGGCGGCCAGGGCGGGCGCGGCCTTTGCCGAGTGAGCTCACGTCTGCCCAGGAGACTGGGCCAGGGGTGGGCAGAGGGCATGTGGGCTGGGCACTGGGGTGGGGGAAGGAGGAGACCTGGGGTCACCTGGGGTGGCAGCCTCGATCTTCCCCATCTGAGGGATGGGTGTGACCCTTAGCCTCAGCCAAGTGTGGGTCTATCCAAGCTGGGGAGACTGAGGTTCAGACAGGCAGGGTCCGCCAGGAGCTGGGGCACGGGGGACTCCACCCAAGCCCTCCAAGCCCCATTGTGCCCCCCTCTGCCCGGCATGCCTGAGGGGATGTCCAGGCTCACGAGAGGGATAGACAGCAGCTTGAGCGTGGCCAGCGCGCGAGTGCAGGGGCCCCCGACCTTGCCCGGCTCCACGCCGGGGCCCAGCACGGCGTCCACCACCAGCCCGTAGGCTTCGTTAATGAGCTGCACCTGGAGATGGCAGGCAGGGTCAGGGCGGCTCGGGGCCACGGCACACCATGTCCCCCTCACTTGCCACCCAGCGCTGACCTCAGTGGGCAGGTAGCTCAGGAAGGGGATGTCCATCTTCTCACACTGGGTGGTCAGGTCCCGATGCAGCAGGTCCAGCGAGCGCATGGGGTAGAAGATGGTGGGTTCGTACTCCTGGGGGTGGAGGAAGAGGGAGTCCGGGCTGGAGGCCCTCCCAGGCTTCCCTGACCTGGTCACCAGCACCAGACCCTACCTGGGACAAGCCCTGGGCATATTCTACAACCTGGCCCTGTGTCAATGTCCCGCTGGGACGCTATCAAAAGAAGGCAGTGATTTCTGCAGGGGCAGGGACTCTGGGAGGTCGAAGGGGTCCTTGCTACTTACAAACACCCGCAGGTGACGGGCACAGACCAGCCCCACTGCCCCGTTCTGTTCCGGGCCACACACGACCAGCACCGTCCTCTGCTTCCGGGAGAGAGCGGGCAACGGGAACGCCTGGTGGAGGGGGGGGCACAGCAAAGGCACAGGCACAGTCCAGATTCCTCCTTGCCTGGAGAGGAAACTGAGGCCCAGAGTAGAGGAAGGGATGGGGCTTGGGCCTGGAGGCAGTGGGATAGGATAGGAGGTGAGGTGTTCTGGATGAGGGGCTGGGCCTCTTGGGGCCTCAGTTTCCCGGTCGGAGATGCAGACGCCCGGTTGGTCTCAGGTTCTGCCAGGTCGGTACAGGAAAAACGTGCGTCCGGCCACTGCCCGTCACCGGGAGTGCGGTTTGTTTATTCTCCGCCTGAGCTGCAGACATTCTTCCACCTTTCTCACCGCGGGCCTGCCCCCGCCCATGTTTCCAGACCTCAGCCCCTCCCGGAGGCCCCAGAGTAGGGGAGCCCAACCTTACCCATGATGCCCTGGGGCCTGTCTCTCTCTGGCTGTTTCTGTGTCTCTGTGTATCTCTCAGACTCTCCGTGTCTCTGTCTCCCTGTATGTCTCTGGCTCTCTTCATGTCTCTCTCCCCACCTGTCTGGCTGTTTCTGTATCTCTCAGGCTCTCTGTGTCTCTGTCTGTCTCTGTCTCTCTCCATCTGTCTCTAGCCATCTCTGTGTCTGCATCTCTCAGACTCTGTGTCTCTCTGTATGTCTCTGACTCTCTGTCTCTCTCCATTTGTCTCTGGCTGTCTCTGTATCTCTCTGTATCTGTCTCTCTCTGTCTCTGTATCACTGTCTCTCTCCATCTGTCTCTGGCCATCTCTGTGTCTCTCTGTATCTCTCAGACTCTGTCTCTGTCTGGCTATCCTTCTCTCTGTATCTCTCACCAACAAGTCTCCCTGTCTCTGTGTCTCTGTCTCCATCTCTGGGGCTCCATGTCTCTGGTTGTCTCTGTAGCATGTATGCATCTCTAACACAGGCATTTCGGCCCCAGCCCTGCCCTGGCTCTGCGTGGCCCCAGCCCCTTCTCCTCTCCCAGCCTCAGTTTAGCCTTTATCAAATGTGATGACAGTGCCACCGGCTGACAGGCACACTGGGTGTCTCCTGAGCCCGGCTGTACTTTAAGCTCCAACACAGACGGCAGATTATTCCCCGTTCAAGTCTCCTCCCCAAGGGCTTAGCACAGTCCTGACCTGCCATGAACATGCCTGTGACCCCAGTCACGCCAGGCCCACAGCCCAAGACCCAAGACTGGGACTGAGGGGCTCCTGGACAGACAAGAGGCTTTCAGTGCAAAAACCCGGTGGCTGGCCACTGAGCGCCAGGGGAGCGGTGACTACCTGGGTTTCTTTCTGGGGTTTTGATTTTCCTTCTTTGGGCGCCTCACCTGGGATCTATTTCATTTGGAAATACAAACATTTAAGTCTACATGAAGAAAAACCCTGAGTTTTTAAAAAGTATACCGTGGCAATAAGAAGAAAAAGAGGAGGAGGAGGGAAGAGGGGGAGAATGGGGAGGAGGAGGAGGAGGGGTAGTAGGTAGGGAAAGTGGGAAGGAGGAAGCAGAACAGGAGTGGGAGGAGGAGGGAGAGGAAGGAGAAAGGAGAGGAGAAAGGGGTGGAAGGGGAGGAGGAGGGAGAGAGAAAGGAGGAGGAGGAGGAGGAGGGCGAGAGGAGGCAGCAGGAGGAGGAGGAAGGAGGAGAAAGGCGAGGGGGATGAGGATGGTAGGGGAGGAAGAGGAGGCAGTCAGGCTAGAGCCTTCTGTGTGGGTTCGTTTTCTGAGGCATTCGCGTTTAGGGACTGACTCATCAGTACCATTTATTATCCCGTTGCAGAGGAGGAAACTGAGGCCCAGCACGGCTGGCTGCACGGTGAAGCACTCCATAGTATGATTATTGCTATCACCCTTATGTCATCCTCCTGGCCCCTCGAGGTGTGAGGGTTTACTCCAGAGCCAGACACACCCGGGTTGCAGCTCTGCTTCCACCCCCTGTGACCCAGGGCAGGCCCCTCGCCACCTGAGCTTCAGTTTCCCCACCTGCAGAACGGGGTTGTTTAGGGGTGTTCAGATTGCAGGAGCAGATGTCCCTGGTGCCCAAGACCCAGGAGGTGGCAGAAGCAGGCAGGCCACATGTGCAGGAGGGGTCTGCACTTCCAGGGTCGCGGCACTGTCCCTGCAATAACCTCTGCTCTGGCCTTCTCTGATACCAGGGGTCTCAGATCCCCGTCTGGCCTGTACCAGCCATGAGCCTCTCTGGGCCTCAGTTTACCCATCAGACTGGAGTAGGCCCAAGCAAAAAGGGGGTTCTTGAGGGCTGGACCACTCTGGTCACTGGAGTCATGCAGCTCAGGAGAGTTGGCCGTCTGGTTGGGGTCAGGGTTGGGGGTCAGGGGTCAGGTACCTTGGTCACAGCCACAGCACTAGCATGACCGCACAGCTCCACGAGCTGCTGCCGCCCAAAGCGATAATCCTCCAGCAGCTCCCGCTCCAGGGCGGCTGCCTCCGCGGTGCTGGGGACAGAGTGGGATGGGACACTCAGAGACACACACAAAGCCTCAGATGGAGCCAGAAATGTTCCGCCAAGCTTCTAAACCCGGTCCCAAAGCCACCCTCCCAACCTGTACCCCCGAGTAGCGTCTGCAGCCTTGAGCTGGGGATGCCCTCAGTTTCACCGTACGACACGCGGGTTGAATCGAGGCCTGGCGGGCTGCGGTGTGGGAGCCAAAGCCCTAGGCGCGGGCGCCCTCTGGTGGCAGAAGATGCGCTGGCCGCGCGCGTTGGTTCTACTGCTCCAAACCGTGGGACACGGAACCGGATCTAGACGTCCCCAGCTCCCAAGGCGGAAGGAACCAAGGGGAATGGAACATGAAGGACTTCGATGGGGGCGATGGGCTGATTTCAGGCAGTGGGAGCCACTGAACAAGCTTCAGGACGCTGGAAGGGGCGGACAGGACGGGGGGCATCTGGCGTCCATGGGTTTTTAAGGCTGCAGAGTTTGATGGCACAATCAGCGGGGTGGCCTTGGGGCCTGGGACTAGGAGGCCCTTTGGTGACCGATTTTCAGGGGCAGTGACATAATTAGATTATCTGTGGTCAGGCCGGGCGCGGTGCCTCACATCTGTAATCCCAGCACTACAGGAGGATGAGGCAGGTGGATCACTTGAGGTCAGGAATTCCAGCCCAAGGTGGTGAAACCCTGTCTCTACCAAAAATACAAAAATTAGCCGGGCGTGGTGGCGGGCGCCTGTAGTCCCAGCTACTCGGGAGGCTGAGGCAGGAGAATCGCTTGAACCTGGGAGGCGGAGGTTGCAATGAGCCGAGATCATGCCACTGCACTCCAGCCTGGGCAATGGAGGGAGACTCTGTCTCAAACAAAACAAAACAAAACAAACAAAACGGGCCCGGCCAGGCATGGCTCACGCCTGTAATCCCAGCACTTTGGGAGGCCAAGGCGGGCAGATCAGGAGGTCAGGAGATCAAGACCATCCTGGCTATGGCTAACACGGTGACACCCCATCTCTATTAAAAATACAAAAAATGAGCCAGGTATGGTGGTGGGAGCCTGTTAGCACCAGCTACTCAGGAGGCTGAGGCAGGAGAATTGCTTGAACCTGGGAGGCGGAGGTTGCAGTGAGCCGAGATCGTGCCACTGCACTCTAGCCCAGGCGACTGAGTGAGACTGTCTCCAAAAAAAAAAAAAAAGGTTATTTGTTGCCAGAGAAATGGGGCCACTTAGCTTGAGGCGAAGCTCTGTCATCCACTTCACTGAGTGATTGGGGTCCATCTCCACCTCTCGGAGCAAAACTGAATATTGGGGTGACCTACACAATTGGTGGGGCTAGGCAGGGCGTGGTGATGGACACCTGTAATCCCAGTGACCCAGGAGGCTGAGGCAGGAGGATCACTTGAATCTGGGAGGTGGAGGCTGCAGTGAGCTATGATCACGCCACTGCGCTCTAGCCTGGGCGACAGAACAAGACCTTGTCTCTAAAATAATAATAAAAAACACAAACATAAACAATAAAAAGAGCCAGGCCTAGAAAAGTTGGAAAAACAACTAATGATTCAGAGAAGCCGAGTGGCTTGCCCAGGGTCATGCAGGAAGCAAGTCAGGAAACCGGGTCTTTCCCCCTTGGTGCCTTCAGAGCCACAGGACATGAACAAAGACGTAGAGCCAGACCTACAGACGGTGGAGGTTTGGGGGGATGAATCCTGAGGTTCTTTACTTCAATTCTTTGAATGGGAGATGACTGCCCTCTGGCCAATTTTGCAGCATGATAAGGCCGGGTAGGTAGATTGCAGGAGAAAGGACTGCTATGGGATGGGAGTCAGCGAGGGCTTCCTGGAGGAGGCGGCCTGGCACATCGTGGGAGGTAATGCAGGGGCAAGAACAGCAAAAGCCAAGGCCCTCGGGTGGGAAGGAGCCTAGTATGTTTGAGGGGCAGAAGGGAGGCTGAAGCAGAGTGATCAAGGGGACAGGGCAGGCAGGGCCTCAAATGCCAGACTGAGGAACATGGTAAGGAGGATCCACTTCGGGGGTCCACACATATGGGGAGATGGAGGCTCAGGGCAGAAAAATCACACCCAGTGTGAACCCAGGACACCCCAGTAACTAGAGCCAAATTCAAACCTCAGCCTGTCTGCAGCTGACACAGGATGAAGTTGAAGGACGGGGTGGGGAAAAGGAGCTCATGGTGGAGTCAGACAAAGAGTCTCCCCGGGAAGGCCAGCACAGCTCCCAGGAAAGCACATAGGAGAAGGTGCGTTTGCATTCAGGGTGAGGAATCTGGCAGGCTGGGAACATGGCTCATTCCTCCACCTCCATCTTGTGACAGCTCTGACTGCTGCCCCCGCAGGAGGGTGTGGGGAGGAAGTGGAGAGCGGGATGGTGATGCATTTCTCTTCTTCTGTCCCAAAGCTTTGGCCTCTGGAAGCCACTTGGAACATTCTCTTCCTGCCTAACTGGTCATTAAAATGATAATGGGGGCTCTGTGGGCAGAGGGTCGTCCAGGTTAGGAACCTGGGGGTGGGGCGCAGCAGCAGCTGCGGGGTGCGTGGGGAAGCTGCGTAGGAATTGGAGCCTGGTCGAGGAGGAGGGTCGCAGGCAGGACAGGTCCATTCTGCTGTTGTGGGATTCTGGGGGTGTTCAGAGGTGCCTTTTGCTCCCCCCAATCTCAGCCCCCAGATGAGAGAAGCTTCAAGGCCCCAAGGATTTCCCTGTCAGACCCAGGAAGCCTGAGGTGGCCTGGGTCCAAAGGGAACTGGGCCTGACACTCCCCAGATGCTTCCAGGAGGGGGCTCTCTGGGAGGTGAAACCTCAGGCCAGGGTGCCCATGCCACACTCACCCTGCCTCAGTCCTACCTGCTTCTCTCCTCCTCACACCTCTGCCCACCAGACCACCACAGGGCCACACACAGCAGTCTCCTGCCTCCAAAACTCAACACGAGCCTAGGGTGCTTCGAAAACTTGAACACCAGATTGCATCACAGGATCCCAAACCTGCTGATGGCTCCCGAGGGCTCTGGGAACATTCAAGCTCCAAACTCCTCACCATGCCTAAGAGGCCCTTCTGTGTCTCCAGCCTTGTCAGCCGGTTCTCCACTAGGTTCTCGCTCCTACCCACCCCTGAGAGCCCCATCGCTCCCCTCACTTAGCATTTGAGGCCCCCCACACCAGATGAAGTCCCAGCTCCAGCTCCTAGAACACTATTCCTGTGACTGAGTCTGGACACTGGCTGAGGGGACATGTGCCCTGCTAGGTGGGCAGTGGGCAGGAGCTGCTGGGCGCATCTGGTTCACAGTGAGGTCCACAGCCTTGCCTGGGGTCCCATGTCACAAAGGCTGAGGAGGATGAGGTGGGAGTCACAGCTATGGCGCTAGTTTCAGATCCCAAACTCACCAACCTCTGGCAAACAGCCAGTGTGTTCCAAATCTGCTCTAGCCATGACTGCCTTCCCCAGGCCTCAGTTTCCTCCTCTGGACAAGGGAGGTGGTAGCATTTGAGCTCAGCTCAGCTCTTCCCATGTCGGGAAGTTGGGGCTGCAGCTCCAAGGTCCCTGGGAGAGATGGAGAGTGGGGTTGGGTCACGGTTGGGGTTCTGTGCGGGAGTGACCAGCGCTGTTGATGAATCATTCATGAGGGGCGGGGTTGCCCCCGAAGGCAGTTTCCCCAGCAACGCAGTTCAGTGTCTCCAGCAAGATACCAGGCGGGTCTCGGATTCCCGGGATTCCCGGGATTCCCAGGCTCCTCTTTGCCATATCCCTGCCTGCGATTCCCCACCGTGGTCATGCCTCTGCCGCTGAACCTCCATCCCGGCTGTGCCCGTCTCCAGTCCCCGGACCCCATTCTGTCCCAGCTATGCCTCTGCCTCCGGTCCTACTGGCTGCTCCTGGCCCCATGAGAGCCAAGCCCGTCTCCAGAGTCCCTCTCCCCCGCTGACCTGAGGAAACGCCGCTCCTCGGGCGCCTCCGACGGGTCTGGGCCGGCTGCGCTGCTCATGGCCGAGGTCAGCCGGGGCACCGGGCGCTGCCGCCACCACCACCGCCTTTTAAGCACACCCCCGGTGGGAGAGGGTGCCCGCTATTCTCCTCCCTCCCGCCCACCCTGCGTGCCGGCCACTCAGGAGGCGCCTCGAAGGCGCTGCGCGTCACCATTGGTCGGTGGACTCCGACGGACTTAACCCTTTCGTGCCAGGAGCGGAACTGCCAGGATCCCATAGCAGAGTCACCTGGGCCAATCTTGGTTGCCTCATCCAACTTGGTTTTCCTGCAGATATCCCTGTGTCTCTGAGCTTCCCTCTCAGGGAGTGAGGAGCCCCTCCGCAGCCAAATACCCTCGCCATGCCTACAACTGGCGGGGCCGCACAGGGTATGGTGGTTCACGCCTGTAATTGCAGTGACGCGGGAGGCTGAAGCGGGAGGATCACTTGCATCCGGGAGGTCAAGGCTCCTCCCATTCCCCAGACCCCCGTGGAGAAGGTCTGACCCAAAGCTGACCCAGGGGCCCCCAGCCTGGAGGGGTGAGCGGGCTGCTGACAGGCAGGGTTTCAACAGGGAGGCAGGAGAGTCCAGGCATATCCGAGGCAGAGAGGAGGCTGGTGGTGGATCCAGGGGCAGCCCCTAGGTGTGTTTTGAGGTCACCCTGTATCGCATCTGTTCCGTCCCCATGCTACATGTGATCCGGTGGTGCCTAGCTGGGCCCTCTCCTCCTTCTCTCCCCCAGTCCCCAGGAAAACAGGCAGGCCAGGTCTGCAGAGCATTTATTCCATCCCAGTGGGGAGGGGCAGGGATCCAGGTGGCCGGAGGGCACAGGGCCTATGTATACCACATGAAGCCGTGGTTGGCATGGGTAGCCTCCTCCGTGGTGCGCAGCCCATACAGCTCCCCGATCAAGGGGGGCACCCAGCGGGTTGTGTGGAACACAGACTCTCCCACCTGTGGGGACAGTGGGGTATGGGTAGAGGCACAGCCACCCACATACAGCCTGCTGGGACCCATCCCCCAGGACCAGTGGCCCCTATGCATGGCCAGGCGCTACAGCCTTCCCTCCTGGGACCCGGCACCCACCACCGCCTTGGTCCTGGGGTTTCTATAGAAAGCTGTGAGAGCTCCCCAACCCCAGGCCCTGTCTCTGCCGTGGCTGGCACCCCTGCCCTCCTAGCCGGGGACCCACCTTCCAGTCGGGCACGTCCTTCATGATGATGGCCTCCTCCTCCAGGTTCTCCCGAAGCATCTGCAAGGTCCTATGGGGATGGGGCCGATGGTGGGGGTGGGGCCTCAGTGCCCTGAGGGGCCCCTGCCTAGGGCCCCTGGTGGCACCCCTTCAAGCCTCCCTCCGACCCTGTCTCCCTTTCCCCCGGCAAACTCCTAGCTTTTCTCCTGCCCCAGCCCCAGTGCTGCCTCCTCCTCCAGGAAGCCTTCCAGGAAGCCTTCCAGTTCACCCCCTTGGGTCTCCACTAAGTCTCCACGCCTCTCTGAGGATGCAGCTGACGGCACATGGCAATGGCCCCCATGGGCATTCTGGCCACCTTCGGGGATGCAGGTCAGGCCCTGCAGCCTGGGGCCTTCAGGCCAGTGACCTCCCGATCTTGGACGCAGCAGTGCTACCTCCGGTCAGTTTCTGCCTGGAACAGTGGCATCAGCGCGATGCGGGCCTCGAAGTCCTCAATCTGTAGGCGCCTGTGAAAGCCCGAAACCCACACTCAGGTCAGACCAGGCTGGGTCAGGGGAGCATAGGCAGCACCAGCCTCAGGGGTCAGAGTGCTGCTGGGGGAAGAGGCAGGGAATGGGGAGCTGGGGGAATAGCTGGGGGGGGCGGGGCGGGAGGCAGGCAGCGAGCAGAGTGAGGGTCGTGGGCAGAGCCCACCAGGAGCCTGAGAGGAGGGCGTGTGCAGGTAGCTGCACGAGTGACTGCCCACAAGACTGCTGGCTTTCTACTTTCTTTGCAATTAAAAACTTTTTTATCCTAAAAATAACTCTGCCTGATGATCGCGATGAAGGAGGGGGTGACTTCATCACGGGGTTCTGGGCCTCACAAAACCACGTACCCTTTCTCTCAAAATAATCACAGTGTGTGAGGTTGGGGCAGGCGGGGCCACAATCCTTTCTTCTCCCTGCTTTCTGGCAGCTTCCAAGTTCCCTGCAATGACTCCCATCTTCCAGCCCTGCCTGGCCTGTGTCGGGTGGAGGGGGGTGTGGGGAAGCAGCGCCCAGCCTGTGACACAGGGAGAGGGGGGCGCCTGGCCCTAGTTCATCTGGCCCTATGCGGCCACTGCCTGGTGTGGTCTGGTTTGAGCCTGGTCACCTCTGACAAAATTCTGCTTAGAAGGCCCAAGGCAGGCCCCCCCACTCATATCCTGTCCTAACCTGGATCTGTGGGTCCCAGCCCTCCTCACTAGACACATTTTTTTGCACGGGGCGGGGGGACAGGGTTTCGCTCTATTCCCCAGGCTGGTCTTGAACTCCTGGGCTCAAGCAATGCTCCAACCTTGGCCTCCCAAAGTGCTGGGATTACAGGCATGGAGACATCTGGAGGACAGAGCCTAGAAATGGAAGTGCTGGATCTGCACTTTTTGGGGCCTGAAATTGCACGCCCAAGTTCAAGGGGCCAGTTCACCCCTTGCCAGCACAGGCAACAGCGGAATGCTACAGGATCCTGACAACTGGCCAGGACGACTTTCAGACAACGCCCACCGGGGGCCTTACCTGCGCTCACGGTTCCACTTCATTATGCTCCAGTGCCCGTACAGCAGGGTTCCAATGCCTATGGCCAGCATGCTGTAGCCTGTGGAGAGAGGCGCTGCTCAGCGGGCCAGCCCCCACTCAGACACCCTCCTCCACAGCTCCCAGAAGCTGCTGTGGCTGTTCCAGGCGCTGCCCACTCTGCAGTCAAGGGACAACGGCAGCTTTTTTTCTCAGGAGTGAGGCTGCCTGGACTGTGACACCTCTGCCCCCGTGCCAGGGGTTTTCTGAAAGGTACACGCTGGGCATTGACCTCAGGAGGCCTGAAGATCTAGATGGTGGTTGCTGGGGGGCTCCGGCTCCATCATCTTCTAGAAGGCTGTTTGGACCCTGGGCAGCAGGCTGGCCCCCAAGTAGGAGGGTGACTCTGACAGTGTCCATGGTGGCTCCCGGCCACCTGGGCCACAGTTCCGCGTGCTGCCCTGCGGGGGCTGCACACAGCTGCCAGGGACAGGCAGTGCCTTGCGGGGGCTGCCCAGCCACCCCCTGGGTCCTAGGGGTGGCCGTGCTACCGCTTGGCTCTGCAGGGTCAAGCCCCCTGCCCTGCACCCCAGGGAGGACAGAGGCTATCATGAATATTTACTGAGCACCAGTGGGGCCTTGCTCTAATCCTGACTGACAGGCTGGGGGCCCACTGGGGTCTTCAGGGAGGCCTGGGTTGCCTGGGGTCTGGCTCCCAGGCTCACCCTGCACCCTCCAGATCCTTCCAGCCCCAGTCTCTTCTCTGGAGAGGCTTCACGCTTGCTGGGACGAATGACAAGATCAGGCAGGCCGGGCTCCACTCAACACTCAGGAAACGACCAGCAGGTGGAAGGCAAGGCCATCTCCACGCCTCCAGGACACTGGGCCCTGCTCTACGCCTGCTCGGGCTACTCTGCGCCTGTCCTGTACTTCTGCTTTCAGCTCTGCTCCAGCATGGAGCTTGTGAGCTACCTCTGCTAGACCCAGAGACAAGTGAGAAACTGGCTCAAGTTTGCACCTGGTTATTTAACCTGTTAGAAGCCTAAGTCAGGGGTAAGACATTTCCATGCTACAGGTAATGAGGGTGTGCTGGGTCCGGGCTCAGAGGCACATCTCTCGAGAGGCCCGGGATGCTCAGGGCCAGCTCCCAGCTCTCAGTCTCCTGTCCAGCACATGGGAGGTTTCATCAGCTGCCTTGTTCTTTTTTGTTTTCTTTGTTTTGGTTTTTAGTTTTGAGACAAGGTCTCACTCTGTCACCCAGGCTGGAGTGCAGGGGCGCGATCATGGCTCAATGCTCCAACTCCTGGGCTCAAGTGAGTTGGAGTACCCTCCCGAGTAACTGGGACCCCAGGTGTGTGCCACCATGTTCAGCTAACTAATTTTTGTAGAGATGGGGTCTCGCTATGTTGCCTAGGCTGGCAATATCTCGTTCTTTTCTTTTTTAAAAATTTATTTATTTTTGAGATGGAGTCTCACTCTGTCACCCAGGCTGGAGTGCAGTGGCATGATCTTGGCTCACTGCAACCTCTGCCTCTTGGGTTCAAGCGATTCTTCCGCCTCAGCCTCCTGAATAGCTGGGACTACAAGCGCCCGCCACTACGTCTGGCTAATTTTTGTATTTTTAGTAGAGACGGGGTTTCACCATATTGGCCAGGCTGGTCTCGAACTCCTGACCTCTCGTGATCCATCTGCCTTGGCCTCCCCCAGTGCTGTGATTACAGGTGTGAGCCACTGTACTGGGCATATCTTGTTCTTTTCTTTTTTTTCTTTTTTTTTTTTTTGAGATGGAGTCTCGCTCTGCCGCCCAGGCTGGAGTGCAGTGGCGCAATCTCGGCTCACTGCAACCTCCGCCTCCCGGGTTCACGTCATTCTCCTGCCTCAGCCTCCCGAGTAGCTGGGACTACAGGCGCCCGCCACCTCGCCCGGCTAATTTTTTGTATATTTAGTAGAGAAGGGGTTTCACCGTGTTAGCCAGGATGGTCTCGATCTCCTAACCTCATGATCCACCAGCCTTGGCCTCCCAAAGTGCTGGGATTATAGGCGTGAGCCGCCGCGCCCGGCCATCTCGTTCTTTTCAACGGCTACAGAGAACCCAGGGGACAGACCTGGGCTGCCCTAAGCCTTCTGGTGCAGAAAATGGACCCTTGGGGAGAACCTGCACCCTCACACCTGCGCACTCAAATGCAGGTCCATCTGTAAGATAAATTCCAAAAAAGAAATAAATTCCAAAACTTATCCCGCAGCTGTGTGTACAAGACAGTGTGGCACTGGCATAGCACAGAGATGTATGAGATGACAGAAACAATGCAGGGCCTCTTGTATTTGCATGCAGCCTGTGCAGGGCTCTTCCTCCTCACTGACCATAGAGGGGTCAAGGCCCCAGGCCTCAGAGTCTATGTCTCAGGAACTGCTAGTCTGGTGGGGAACATGGTGAAGGGCATGCACAAAAGCGTGTGCAGACCATTCTTTTTCTTTTTGGTTTTGGAGACCGGGCCTCTCTCTGTTGTCCAGGCTGGAGTGCAGTGGTGGGATCAAATTTTTTTACCTGGGTGCAGCAGCTCACGCTTGTAATCCCAGTATTTTGGGAGGCTGAGGCGAGAGGACTGCTTGACTAGGAGTTTGCGACTAGCCTGTGAAACATAGTGAAACATTTACAAAATACATATTTTATTTTATTTTTTGAGACAAAGTCTCGCTCTGTAGCCTAGGCTAGAGTGCAGTGGTGCGATCTCAGCTCTCTGCAACCTCCGCCTCCCAAGTTCAAGTGATTCTCCTGCCTCAGCCTCCTGAACAGCTGGAATTACAGATGCGCACCACCGTGCCCAGCTAAATTTTTATATTTTTTAGTAGAGATGGGGTTTTACCATGTTGGCCAGGCTGGTCTTGAACTCCCGACCTCACGTAATCCACCTGCCTTGGCCTCCCAAAGTGCTAGGATTACAGGTTTGAGCCACCATGCCTGGCCCAAAATACATATTTTTAAATTAGCTAGATGTGGTGGCACATATCTGTGGTCCCACCTACTTCGGTAGCTGAGGCGGGAGTATCACTTAAGCCCAAGAAGTCAAGGCTGCAGTAGGCTGAGATGGCACCACTGTACTCCAGTCTAGGTGACAGAGAAAACTCTGTCTCAAAAAACAAAAAAAGAAAAAAGGAAAAACATATATTTTTTCATAGAAACAGGGTCTTGCTATGTTGCCCAGGCTGGTCTTGAACTCCTGGCCTCAAGCAATCCTCCCATCTCAGCCTCCCAGAGTGTTGGAACTACCAGTATGAGCCACTGCACCCGGCCTTGGCCATTCTTAGAGAAGACCAAAATAAATAAAAACACATCCTGTGTTCAAGAATTGGAGCACTTAGCACTGTGCAGATGGCAACGCTGTCCAGACTGATACAGATTCGAAATGCAATCCCCATCAGAATGCCAACCATTTCTTTTCCTGTTGCAGAAACTGACAAGCAGGTTGGGAAATTCATATGGAAATGCAAGGGACCAGAATAGCCAAAACAATTTTGAAAAAGAACAAAGTTGGAAGACTCACACTACATACGATTTCAAAACTTATCCCACAGCTGTGTGTACAAGACAGTGTGGCACTGGCATAGGACAGAGATGTTCATCAATGGAACAGAACTGACAGTCCAGAAATAAACCCTCACACATTTATGGTCAATTGATTTTGGACAAAGGTGCCAAGATAATTCAATGGGGGAGAAAACAGTCTTTTCAACAAATGGGATAACCAGACAGCCACATGCTAAAGAATGAGGATGCACTCCTCCCTTATCCCATCCACAAAAATTAACTCAAAAGGATCAAAGAACTAAGCGTAAGAGCTAAAACTATATACTCTTAGAAGAAAATGTAAAAGTCAGTCTCTGTGACCTCAAACTAGGTTTCTTTCTTTTTTTTTTTTTTTGAGACGGAGTCTCGCTCTGTCCCCCTGGCTGGAGTGCAGTGGCGCGATCTTGGCTCACTGCAAGCTCCGCCACCCAGGTTCCTGCCATTCTCCTGCCTCAGCCTCCCAAGTAGCTGGGACTACAGGCACCTGCCGCCGCGCCTGGCTAATTTTTTGTATTTTTAGTAGAGACGGGGTTTCACCGTGGTCTCGATCTCCTGACCTTGTGATCCACCCGCCTCGGCCTCCCAAAGTGCTGGAATTACAGGCGTGAGCCACCGCGCCCGGCCTCAAACTAGGTTTCTTAGACATGACACCAGAAGCACAAGTGACAAAAGGAAAAATACATAAATTGGACTTCATTGAAATTATTATTATACATATATTTTTGAGACGGAGTCTCACTCTGTTGTCCAGGCTGGAGTGCAGTGGCGTGATCTCAGCTCCCTGCAACCTCCACCTCCTGGGTTCAAATGATTGTTCTGCCTCAGCCTCCCAAGTAGCTGGGACTACAGGCGCGAGCCACCACCCCCGGCTAATTTTTGTATTTTTAGTAGAGACGGGGTTTTGCCACATTGGCCAGGCTGCTCTCAAACTCCTGACCTCAAGTGATCTGCCTGCCTCAGCCTCCCAAAGTGCTGGGATTACCGGCGTGAGCCACCGTGCCCGGCCCAGACTTCAATGAAATTAAAAACTTTTGTGCTGTAAATGAAACTGTCAATTAGCTGAGAAGACAACATATAGACACATACTCTTACAACTCAATAATTCCATAATTTAAAAAACCCTACTAAGCCGGGCGTTAGCCAGGCACGGTGGCAGGTGCCTGTAGAAAACAAAACAAAACAAAAAAAACCCTATTAAAAATATATAAAGGATTTGAAAAGACATTTCTCCAAGACAGACATACAAACGGCCAATAAACACATGCAAAGGTGGTGGTTCACTCCTAGAATCTCAGCACTTTGGAGGCCGAGGCGGGAGGACGGCTTGAGCCCAGGAGTTTGACACCAGCCTGGGCAACATTGAGACTCCATCTCTTGAAAAAAATAATAAAAAATAAAAATAATAAAACACATGAAAAGATGTTCGACATCATCAGCCAGCAGTGAAATGCAAATCAACGATCAATGCCCAGAAAACTGAGCAAAAAAACCCGAAAAAGAATTTCTGAAAAACTCCACCATAATGAAATACCGTTTCACATGCACTAGGACGGTGGCTATCATCAAAAAAATGGAAAATAATCAGTGTTGTTGAGATGTGGAGAAATTGGGACTCTCATACATTGCAGGTGGAAACACAAAATGGTGTAGTCAATTTGGAAAACAATTCGGCAGTTCCTCAAAATGTTAAACACGAAGTTACCATAAGATCCAGTGGTTTGTCTCTTAAGGGAAAGTTCACATGGGAGAAATGAAAATCTACAGCCATATAAACACCTGTACAGCGTAAATCCTCATGGCAGCAGTACTCACATTATTCACAGCAGCTGAAGAGTAGGCAGACGACCCAAGTGCCCATCAAAAAACAAATGAAAACACAACACCTGGTGCATCCACACAATGGATATTAATTAGCCAGAGACAAAAGGCCACACAGTCTATGACTCCACTGATATGAAATGCCCAGAACAGGCAAATCCAGAGAGAAAGGAAGCAGATTAGTGTTTGCCAGGGGTGGGATGATTGCTAATAGGGAAGACGGGGTTTCTTTTGGGTGATGAAAGTGGTCTAAATTCTGATTATGGCAATGGCCACACAACTCTGTGAATATACTAAAAAATCAATATACTGGGCGCACTTCATTATTATTATTATTATCATTGAGATGAAGTCTCGCTCTGTTGCCCAGGCTGGAGTGCAGAGGCAAGATCTTGGCTCACTGCAACCTCCGCCTCCCAGATTCAAGCAATTTTCTTGCCTCACCCTCCCAAGTAGCTGGGATTACAGGTGTGCACCACCACGCCCGACTAACTTTTGTATTTTTAGTAGAGACAGGGTTTTGCCATGTTGGCCAGGTTGGTCTCCAACTCCTGAGCTCAGGTCCTCAAAGGGCTGAGATTACAGGCGTGAGCCACCGCTCCCAGCCATTACATTGGACAGACTTTAAATGGGCGAGTTGTATGGTATGGTATGGGAACCTCAATAAATATATTAAAGACACAAGATGAAAAGGAAAGGGCTGCCTGCTAGGCTCAGGAGGGAGTGGGGACAGGAGAACTGGGTGTGGGAGATAGTGGAGGAGGTGGGATGGAAGACATTTCAGGAGCGACATGGATTAAAAGGGGACTGAACCAGCCGGGCGCTGTGGCTCACACCTGTAATCCCAGCACTTTGGGAGGCTGAGGCAGGCGGATCACGAGGTCAGGAAATTGAGACCATCCTGGCTAACATGGTGAAAACCCCGTCTCTACTAAAAAATACAAAAAATGAGCCGGGCGTAGTGGCGGGCGCCTGTAGTCCCAGCTACTCTGGAGGCTGAGGCAGGAGAATGGCGTGAACCCAGGAGGCGGAGCTTGCAGTGAGCCGAGATCGTGCCACTGCACTCCAGCCTGGGTGACAGAGAGAGACTCTGTCTCAAAAAAAATAATAATAAATAACAAAAAGCGGCCTGAGCCAGCCCATCATGTCCTGGGATGCTGGCAGTGAGTGAATGGCTGACCCAGGCAGACAGAGGGGAGTGGGTGCCAGGCTTGGGGTCACCAGGCCTTGGACAGGAGCAGAGAAGGTAGGTCTGGTGGGAGGGCCACTGTGGACCACGGCTCAGGAGAGGCAGGGGAGGAGGACAGAGGAGGGAGATGAGGAGGGGCCTGCGTACTAGCTCTTTTTCTGCAGAGCAGACTTCTTCTCAGAGAGGTCCTCCTGGCACATCCTGGCTTAAGTGGGCCCAGGTTATCCCAGGTCTCACCAACAACTAGAAATCCTGGCATGATGTGTTGCATCTCTTCAGCTCAGCTGTGAGGGCTTGGGGACAGGGCCCGGCACGATGTGCTCACTCAACAATGAAAGCAGGGCCATAAACAAAGAGCACACCAGCACAGCGGGATCCTCCTCACTCCTCTGACGGGAAAGGCTGGGGTGGGGGTGTATGTGCTGTAACAAAAGTCCACACCATTAGGAGACACAACCCCAGGCAGTGGTATTTAGGGCACTGTCTGGCACAGGGGGGCCACTGCTCTGTGGTGAACTGGCAGAGGACCAGGATATTTATACAAAAATGAGATGCTGGAAGTGGGGAGCTCAGGGAGCCTCCAGGGCTGCGGTCTTTCTGTGGCCTGGTCTGGCTGCAGGTCACACAGGTGCACATTCGGAAAGAAATCTTGTGCTGCATACCTGAAGGGGTGGGGTAGCCAGGGTTACACCTGAGAAGAAGGAGACTCAGCCAGGCGCAATGGCTCATGCCTGTAATACCCGCACTTTGGGGGGCTGAGGCAGGGGGAGCACCTGAGGTCAAGAGTTTGAGACCAGCCTGGCCTACATGGCGAAACCCTGTCTCTACTAAAAATACAAAAAAAAAAAAAAATTAGGCCAGGCCCAGTGGCTCACACCTGTAATCTCAGCACTTCAGGAGACCAAGGCAGGCAGATCACCTGAGATCTGGAGTTCGAGGCCAGCCTGACCAACATGGAGAAACCCCATCTCTACTAAAAATACAAAAAATTAGCCGGGCATGGTGGCACATGCCTGTAATCCCAGTTACTCGGGAGGCTGAGACAGAAGAATCGCTTAAAACCAGAAGGCGGAGGCTGTGGTAAGCCGAGATTGCACAACTGCACTCTAGCCTGGGCCAAAAGAGCAAAACTCCATCTCAAAAAAAAAAAAAAAAAAAAGTAGCCAGGCGTGGTGGCGTACACCTGTAATCCCAGCTACTAGGGAGGCCGAGGGAGGAGAATCGCTTGAACCTGGGAGGCAGAGGTTGCAGTGAGCTGAGATCGTGCCACTGCACTCCAGCCTGAGCAACAGAGCAAGACTTGGTCTTAAAAAAAAACACACAAAACAAACAAACAAACAAACAAAAAACAAAAAACACCAGGCGTGGTGGGTCATGCCTGCAAAATGAGCACTTTGGGAGGCCAAGGTGGGTGGATCACCTGAGGTCAGGAGTTCGAGACCAGCCTGACCAATATGGTGAAACCCTGTTTCTACTAAAAATACAAAAATTAGTCGGGTGTAGTAGCGTCCAACTGTAGTCTCAGCTACTCAGGAGGCTGAGAAAGGAGAATTGCTTGAACCCAGGAGGTGGAGGTTGCAATGAGCCAAGATCAGGCCACTGCACTCTAGCCTGGGTGACAGAATGAGACTGTCTCAAAAAAATAAAAATAAAAAAAGAAGAGAAAAGAAAAAAGAAAAATGAGGAAACCCAGAATGCATTATATTCCTCCAATGTGTTCTGGGACAGAACTAATGGGCCAGATCTAGCCTGAAGCCTATTTTTGTTTTTTTTAAATTTTTGGTAGAGGTGGGGGTCTCACTATGTTGCCCCGGCTGGTCGCAAACTCCTGGGCTCAAGTCATCCTCTGGCCTCAACCTCCCAAAGTGTGGGGATTATAGGCATGAGACACCTGGCTCAGAGGCCGTCTGTTTTTGTATAGCCCCCAGGCTAAGAACACTTTCCGTTTGTAAATGGTTGTCTCAGTAACTGAAACTTTCTGGCCAGCCAAACCCAGAATACTTGTCATCTGTCCCTTTTATAGAAAAAGTCTGCCGGCCAGGCGCTGTGGCTCACGCCTGTAATCCCAGCACTTTGGGAGACCAAGGCGGGTGGATCATGAGGTCAGGAGATCGAGACCATCCTGGCTAACATGGTGAAACCCCGTCTCTACTAAAAATGCAAAAAATTAGCCGGGCGTGGCGGCAGGCGCCTGTAGTACCAGCTACTTGGGAGGCTGAGGCAGGAGAATGGCGTGAACCCGGGAGGCGGAGCTTGCAGTAAGCCGAGATCGCGCCACTGCACTCCAGCCTGGG
>NW_012099209.1:4037453-4044343 GCF_000951045.1 Mandrillus leucophaeus | reverse complement strand
GAGGCGGAGCTTGCAGTAAGCCGAGATCGCGCCACTGCACTCCAGCCTGGGCAACAGAGCGAGACTCCATCTCAAAAAAAAAAAAAAGAAAAAGTCTGCCAATCTCAGTTCTTGGATACAAGAAAAACAAGAGGAGGCTGGCCACGGTGGCTCAAGCCTGTAATTCCAGCACTTTGGGAGGCTGAAGCTGGAGGATCACTTGAGCCCAGGAGTTTGAGACCAGCCTGGTCAACATAGCTGCACCCTTGTCTCTACAAAAAGTAGAAATAAAAAATTAAAAACCGCCGGGAGCCGTGGCTCACGCCTGTAATCCCAGCACTTTGGGAGGCCAAGGCGGGTGGATCACCAGGTCAGGAGATCGAGACCATCCTGGCTCACACGATGAAACCCCATCTCTACTAAAAATACAAAAAATTAGCTGGGCGTGGTGGCGGGCACCTGTAGTCCCAGTTACTTGGGAGGCTGAGGCATGAACCCGGGAGGCAGAGCTTGCAGTGAACCGAGATCACGCCACTGCACTCCAGCCTGGGCAACAGACCGAGACTCCATCTTATAAAAAAAACAAAAACAAAAAAAGACAAAAAACCAAGAAGCAGCTGGGGAGGGCTTTTCACCTCACATTGACTTTTCTACTATCTGAATTATTACATTTTTAATTACTATGTTCATTTTTTGTATGTGTTAAAATTGAGGCATAATATGCATAACATGTAATTTAAATGTAAAGTTTAATTTGTTAAGAGACATGCATTCTGCTGAGCCCGGTGGCTCATGCCTATAGTCCCATAACTTTGGAAAGCTGAGGTGGGTGGATCACTTGAGCCCAGGAGTTCAAGACCAGCCTGTGCAAGATGGCAAGACCCCATCTCTACAGAAAATACAGAAAGCTGGGCGCAGGCTTATAATCCCAGCTGCTTGGGAGGCTGAGGTGGGAGGATGGCTTGAGCCCAGGAGGCAGAGGTTGCCAAGAGATCACTCCAGCCTGGGCAACAGAACCATACCCTGTCTTTAAAAAAAAAAAAAAAAAAAAAAAAAGGAATGTATGTATTCACCCTTAAATGATGTTTAAAAGTTTGTATTTGTCCGTTAACCCTGGGGACTGAGTATGGGTGCCTTTCAAGTCTTTTTCATTTTTCTGTGTTGGGCCCCATAACAAAATTTAACGTGTTACTTAAAACATTTGAAAACTTTACGACGGGCATGGTGGCTCACGCCTGTAATCCTATCACTTTGGGAGGCCGAGGTGGGCCGATCATCTGAGGTTGGGAGTTGGAGACCACCCTGACCAACGTGGAGAAACCCCATCTCTACTAAAAATACAAAATTAGCCAGGCGTGGTGGCATATGCCTGTAATCCCAGCTACTCGGGAGGCTGAGGCAAGAGAATTGCTTGAACCCAGGAGGCAGAGGCTGCGGTGAGCCGAGATGGCGCCATTGCACTCCAGTCTGGGCAACAAGACCAAAACTCCGTCTCAAAAAAAAAATACATAAATGAAAACAATTTGAAAACTTTAAGAATACGGATTCCTGGGACACCATGGAGGCGGGGGCTGCCTGCAGGGAACCACTTTATAGAACATCTTGTAAATTCCCTCCAAGTTCCAGGTTGCGGCCTCAGCCTTGCCTTGGGGAGCCGTGGCCTCTTTTGGGCCTCAGTTTCCCCATCTGAGAAATCCAAGGGTGGCTGAGGGCCAGAGCGCAGACTATACCTCAGTTTAACCCACTGTAAAATGTAAATAATTAGAGGGACCGATTTCCTGGGCTGTTACGAGAAGGAAGCGGAGCTGGGAAAGCGCTCAACAAACTGCAGCACTTGACGTTATTACAGAAGCTATGGAGGATTCTCGAGCTCAGCCTCCGGTCTCCCCGCCAGGGAAACTGAGGCCCGCTTGTGTCCCCGGAACCCCGCCCCCGAGCCCCGAGTACCCACTCTGAGACCCCGGCGCAGAGTGATACTGACCCGACAGTCCTCGACGCGGCAAGTTTCGTTTGTAGTCGATGGGCCCATAGCCCCCCGGCGGGGGCATGTCCTGCTTCACCTTCGACATCTCCATGCTCGCAGTATTCCGCACTTCCGGTCCCAGGCGGAAGTGACATACTGCCACCGCCATGATGAGTGTGGCGGAAGCACTCGAGTTGGCCTGCCGCAGCCCTGGGAAGCCTCGGACACTAGTGTAACTACGCGACAGCGCAGGAAAGCTCCGGCGGCGGACCCTGGGTCGGAATACGCTGCCAGGCTGTAGCTGAGGAGTCTTTATTCCCTCTTTCTCCCAGACAGGATGTGAATTGCCTTGGTTCTTGCATTAAAGGCTCTGGCGTTCGCCTTGCCTCTGGGGTGTTGCGCAGGCCAGTCAGAAACTCCGAGCGCCCGAGGGAGCCAGGGGCCCCAGTTAAGGCCCCTTTTCCCGTTTTCGCTCCGTCTAGGGACTCTACGGGAAGCTCAGGGCTCCACGTAGTCACGGGCTGGGTACGTGATGTTGGGGAGCAGCTGCTGCTCGAATTCGGACTCACCCCAATCCCCGGAACGGATGCTGCTCCCTGGTGGTGGTGGGTATCCCTTGCTAGTGGCCTCTCATCGGAAACTGACCATTCAAGGTGATTATGAGTCACAAAGCAGGGAGGCTAGGGTGGCCCCGGGGCGGGGTCCTGGACCCCCACCCTAAGGCGGAGTGACGCCCGCGGTCACTTCACAAGGCAAAAATTGTTACGGGGCAATAAAAGGCACAACAGCGGCCAATGCCTGGCAGTGGGCACATGGGGGTGCGGGGGTGTAGGTGCCAAGCGCCATGGCTTAGACCCGAGATTGTAGTCCGGCCGCCCCCCGACAGCAGCCGCCTCCTGCTCCCCGTGCGCCCCAGGCGCCACCATGTCGGGAGACAAACTTCTGAGCGAACTCGGTTATAAGCTGGGCCGCACAATTGGAGAGGGCAGCTACTCCAAGGTGAAGGTGGCCACATCCAAGAAGTACAAGGGTACCGTGGCCATCAAGGTGGTGGACCGGCGGCGAGCGCCCCCGGACTTCGTCAACAAGTTCCTGCCGCGAGAGCTGTCCATCCTGCGGGGCGTGCGACACCCGCACATCGTGCACGTCTTCGAGTTCATCGAGGTGTGCAACGGGAAACTGTACATCGTGATGGAAGCGGCTGCCACCGACCTGCTGCAAGCTGTGCAGCGCAACGGGCGCATCCCCGGAGTGCAGGCGCGCGACCTCTTCGCGCAGATCGCCGGCGCTGTGCGCTACCTGCACGATCACCACCTGGTGCACCGCGACCTCAAGTGCGAAAACGTGCTGCTGAGCCCGGACGAGCGCCGCGTCAAGCTCACCGACTTCGGGTTCGGCCGCCAGGCCCATGGCTACCCAGACCTGAGCACCACCTACTGCGGCTCAGCCGCCTACGCGTCACCCGAGGTGCTCCTGGGCATCCCCTACGACCCCAAGAAGTATGATGTGTGGAGCATGGGCGTCGTGCTCTACGTCATGGTCACTGGGTGCATGCCCTTCGACGACTCGGACATTGCCGGCCTGCCCCGGCGCCAGAAGCGCGGCGTGCTCTACCCCGAAGGCCTCGAGCTCTCCGAGCGCTGCAAGGCCCTGATCGCCGAGCTGCTGCAGTTCAGCCCGTCCGCCAGGCCTTCGGCGGGCCAGGTAGCGCGCAACTGCTGGCTGCGCACCGGGGACTCTGGGTAGAACCCGGGGTTCCAGCCATTCCTGCCCCCGAGGGCACTGGGCCAGCGCGGCGCACGCGCAAGAGGCAAGCTTAGCGGGAACATGCGTGCTACTGCGCATGCGCCTTCTCCCTGCCGCTTCCGTCCCTTCCTTCCCACGGGGAAGTCGGCAGTTGCCCCTGTTCGGAATCCACGTCCTCCGCCATCCCGAGAGCTGGAGGCGCATGCGCATCCGTGATTTCCCAGACCAGGCCCTGAGAGGGGCGAGACCAGAGGGGACGGAAGCATTGCGCCTGCGCGGAACAAGCTCAGCCTCTGCGCGGAGGGCGTACCTTCCCAACCAACCATGGGTGCCGGGTTCCCGGTTGGAACCTGCAATAAACTCGCTGTTCCTCGCACCTGGCTTTAACGGTGGCCCCGTTTGCAGACCAGTGGAGAAGGGATCGCTCCGTCCGGGGAAGAAGGGCGCGGGTACCCTATTTTAGTCAGGCTTGTTGAGGTTATTGCTCCAATACCCAAAAGGGAGTCGGGAGGATTCGAACCTGGACCTTTTGGGCTCCCCAGTATGGGCCAGCTCGAAGGAGCTCTGTTGTTCGTGGGTCGTGATGGTGCTGTGATGATGGGTGGGGAAGCAAGTGGACCCCAGCGCCTCCCCGTCCACATCTGTTAAGGATGGAACAGCCAAGGGTGGGGCGAGGGTCACCTGTCTCCACGTAAAGTAGGAGTTTATAGAAAAGGAAACTGAGGCCCACATGGATGTCACTTGCCAAAAGACACAGCCAAGGGCTGGGCACGGTGGCTTACGCCTGTGACCCCAACACTTTGTGAGTCCGAGGCAGGCAGATCACTTGAGTTCAGGAATTCGAAAACAGCCTGGGCATCACAGCTGATACCTTATCTCTTGTTTTTTTTTTGTTTTGTTTTGTTTTGTTTTTTGAGACAGTCTCGCTCTGTCGCCCAGGCTGGAGTACAGTGGCACGATCTTGGCTCACTGCAACCTCCTCCTCCCGGGTTCAAGCGATTCTCTTACCTTAGCCTCCCAAGTAGCTGGGACTACAGGCACGTGCCCAAACACCCGGCTAATTTTTGTATTTTTAGTAGAGATGGGGTTTGACCATCTTGGCCAGACTAGTCTTGAACTCCTGACCTCCTGATCCACCCGCCTCGGCCTCTCAAAGTGTTGGGATTACAGGTCTGAGCCACTGCGCTCCCGACCCTGTCTCTAAAGAAAAAGAAAAAGTCCCGGCGTGGTGGCTAACGCTTGTAATCCAAGGCGGGTGGATCACCTGAGGGCAGGAGTTCCAGACCAACCTGGCCAACATAGTGAAACCTCATCTCTACTAAAACTACAAAAAAAAAAAGCTGGGCACGGGGCAGGCACCTGTAATCTCAGCTACTCAGAGGCTAAGGCAGAAGAATCGCTTGAACCCAGGAGGTGGAGGTTGCAGTGAGCCGAGATCATGCCACTGCACTCCACCCTGGGCAACAAGAGCGAAACTCCGTCTCAAACAACAAACAAAAGACACAGCTGTGATTTTTTTTTTTTTTTTTGAACAGGGTCTCTCTTTGTTGCCCAGGCTGGAGTGGCACAGTCTTGGCTCACTGCAGCCTCTACCCGGTTCAAACAATTCTCGTGCCTCTGCCTCCTGAGTAGCTGAGACTACAGGCGCAGGCCACCACGCCTGGCTAGTTTTTTGTATTTTTAGTAGAGACAGGGTTTCACCATGTTGGCCAGGCTGGTCTCAAACTCCTGACCTCAAGTGATCCACCTGCCTCGACCTCCCCAAAGTGCTGGAATTACAGGCATGAGCCAGTGCACCCGGCTCACAGCTGTGATTTGAACCCAGATCTAGCAACAGTGAGGTTGCGGGGGTAGGGGGAGATCTCCCCTGCTGTGGGTCCTTTTCCTCTCGGGAAGAGGGGGTGAGGGGGGGAGTCAGGGCAGGGCTGGGCACAATTCAGCTGGACCCACTAGCTCATTCCCTTCTCTGTTCATTCATGTTATCATGCATTTCTTGAGCACCTACTGTCTGCCAGGCCCCAGAGCTCATGGCGAAGAGACTTGGGCCCATCCCTGTCGGAAACAAGACAATTGAAAAGTCAAGTAAAATAAAAGAATGACGTGGAAATAAAATACTTGTAAGTTGTGCTAAATGCCAGGTAGAGCTGGGAGGTGTTCAAGGAGGGACTCTGGGTGGGGTGTGGTGGCTCACTCCTGTAATTCCAGAACTTTGGGAAGCTGAGGTGGGTGAATCGCTTGAGCCCAGGAGTTAAAGACCAATCTGGGTGACACAGCAAGATGGCCATCTGTACAAAAAATTTAAAAATTAGCCGGGCGTGGTGGCGTGTCTCAGCTACTTGGGAGGGTGAGGTGAGAGGATCGCTTGGGCCTGGGAGTTCAAGGCTGCAGTGAGCTATGATCATGCCACTGCACTCCAGCCTGGACCACAGAGTGAGACCCTGTCTCAGGAAAAAAAAAAAAAAAAAAAAAGTAAAGGGACTCGGAAGCTAAGGAAAACAGTCCAGGTGTTCCCCAGGAAGAGGAGAGCTGGTGTGTTTGAGTAAGGCCAGTAAGCTTATTTGTCTGGAATAGGGAGGGAGAGAGGGAGAGGAGATGGAGAGGTAAGGAGGAAATCGAGAGAGGACCCCACAGAGCCTGGGAGTGGCTCCCATTTAGGGTATATGGGGAAATGTATTAGGTCTATTAGGAAATCCTAATCCTGCCTACCTGCATATGAGCCCCATATAGCTGCTCCTCTGGTGGGTCTCCCCATGCCCAGCCCCTGCTCACTCAGTGTCAATGGCTTTCTGGTGCCCTGGGGATGCAGTGCCAGCTCTATCTTCATCCCTCCAAATAGAGTATGGCCCTGTCCCCTTCAGTTTTGCTGATGAGGAAACCGAGGCTAAAAGAGGGGCAGTGCCTAGCCTCCGGTTTTGGCTGGACCACATCAGAGTGGAGGTAGAAAACCTAGCTCCTGAGGCCGGGTATGGTGGCTCATGCCTGTAATCCCAGCACTTTGGGAGGCGGATCACTTGAGGTCAGGAGTTCGAGTCCAGCCTGGCTAACATAGTAAAACCCCATCTCTACTAAAAATACAAAATTTAGCTGGGCATGGGTGGCTTGCACCTGTAGTCCTAGCTACTCGGGAGGCTGAGTCAGGAGAATCACTTGAACCTGGGAAGTGGAGGTTGCAGTGAGCCAAGATCCCACCAATGCACTCCAG
>NW_012099209.1:4035414-4037403 GCF_000951045.1 Mandrillus leucophaeus | reverse complement strand
GTTCAAGGCTGCAGTGAGCTATGATCATGCCACTGCACTCCAGCCTGGACCACAGAGTGAGACCCTGTCTCAGGAAAAAAAAAAAAAAAAAAAAAGTAAAGGGACTCGGAAGCTAAGGAAAACAGTCCAGGTGTTCCCCAGGAAGAGGAGAGCTGGTGTGTTTGAGTAAGGCCAGTAAGCTTATTTGTCTGGAATAGGGAGGGAGAGAGGGAGAGGAGATGGAGAGGTAAGGAGGAAATCGAGAGAGGACCCCACAGAGCCTGGGAGTGGCTCCCATTTAGGGTATATGGGGAAATGTATTAGGTCTATTAGGAAATCCTAATCCTGCCTACCTGCATATGAGCCCCATATAGCTGCTCCTCTGGTGGGTCTCCCCATGCCCAGCCCCTGCTCACTCAGTGTCAATGGCTTTCTGGTGCCCTGGGGATGCAGTGCCAGCTCTATCTTCATCCCTCCAAATAGAGTATGGCCCTGTCCCCTTCAGTTTTGCTGATGAGGAAACCGAGGCTAAAAGAGGGGCAGTGCCTAGCCTCCGGTTTTGGCTGGACCACATCAGAGTGGAGGTAGAAAACCTAGCTCCTGAGGCCGGGTATGGTGGCTCATGCCTGTAATCCCAGCACTTTGGGAGGCGGATCACTTGAGGTCAGGAGTTCGAGTCCAGCCTGGCTAACATAGTAAAACCCCATCTCTACTAAAAATACAAAATTTAGCTGGGCATGGGTGGCTTGCACCTGTAGTCCTAGCTACTCGGGAGGCTGAGTCAGGAGAATCACTTGAACCTGGGAAGTGGAGGTTGCAGTGAGCCAAGATCCCACCAATGCACTCCAGTCTGGGCAACAGAGCAAGACTCTGCCTCAAAAAAGAAAAAGGAAAAGAAAAAGAAAAAGAAAAGAAAAAAGAGAAAGGAAAGGAAAGAAAGGAAAGGAAAGAAAGGAAAGGAAAGGAAAGAAAGGAAAGAAAAGAAAGAAAAGAAAAAGAAAGAAAACCTAGCCCCCAGCCCCTCTGGTTTAGTCGAAGGGTGCCGCTCCTGATTGGGGCCATGCCTCAGACTCCCCACCTGGAAAATGGGGGCAAAACTCCATCCTTGGGGTAGTGGGCATGGCTTGGGAGTGGGCGTGGCTGGAGGACTGAGCCCAGGGCCTTCCCTAGGCTCCTACTGCATTTAGCTAAAACCCACACCCTTGCCCCTGTCTTCCCACCCAGTCCTACCACACTGCCTTTTTTGTTCTTGATCTGCCATGCTGGCTCCTGTCTCTGAGGCTTTGCACACTCCTGGCACTTTTCCCCTCTTCAAGAGTTGCCTAAAATGTCACCCCATGCCCTCCTCTCAAGGTGCTACAATATGTTTCTGTCTGGATAGTTCCTGCCACATCTCCAGGGCCCAGGGCATAGTGCATGCCCTCTACCAATGAATCTGTGGGAGCAGGGACCAGGGTCTCTGCCTGCCATGTGGCCATAGACCCAAGGCTCAATTCAGAGGACGAGATGTTAGGGATGAGGCATCAGGGATGAGGGGAGTGTCCCATTTTCTCAGCTGGAGAAGCTATTTGAGACCATGACCCAGGATTGCTCCTTGGATCTGCCCCAACTGCACTGAGGAGCCTGTGCCCAATCCAGGGAAGCAGAGCCTCACGAGGGACCAAGAGCCAAGCCCAGGAGACAGCACCCCATAGGAATGTTTCTCAGACCAAGTGAGAAATGCCTGTAGCAAGCCTGTGGCTCCAGCTACACAGTAGGCTGAGGTGGGAGGATCGCCTGAGCCCCAGTTTGAGGCTGCAGTGAGCTATGATTGTGCTTTGCACTCTAGCCTGGGCAAGAGAGTGAGAGCCTATCTCAAAAATAAAAAATAATTTTTGCCGGGCGCGGTGGCTCAAGCCTGTAATCCCAGCACTTTGGGAGGCCGAGACGGGCGGATCACGAGGTCAGGAAGATCGAGACTATCCTGGCTAACACAGTGAAACCCCGTCTCTACTAAAAATACAAAAAAAA
>NW_012099209.1:4026055-4035180 GCF_000951045.1 Mandrillus leucophaeus | reverse complement strand
AATAATAATAATAATTTTTATAAGCCGGGTGCGGTGGCTCACGCCTGTAATGCCAGCACTTTGGGAGGCCAAGGCTGGTGGATCACTTCAGGAGTTTGAGACCAGCCTGGTCAACATGGTGAAACCCCATCTCCACTAAAAATACAAAAATTAGCTGGGCATGGTGGTGGCGGCACCTGTAATCCCAGCTACTCAAGAGACTGAGGCAGGAGAATCGCTAGAACCTGGGAGGCGGAGGTTGCAATGAACCAAGATCGTGCTACTGTACTCCAGCCTGGGGGACAGAACAAACCTGTCTCAAAAAAATCTATCATGGTCAGTACTGGGGTCTGGGACACCAGTCTAGACGTGTCACAGGTGGAGTGGGACAGGCTGGGGTTCAGTTTCTACCATGTCCTCTGCCAGCTCTGTGCCCATAAAACCAGGCACTTGGGAGCTGTGGGGAAGGTATCAGCTCCCAGGCCGGAGGCAGGGATGCTTCAAAGACAAGAAACGGGGCCAGGTGTGGTGACGCACACCTGTAATCCCAGCACTTTGGGAGGCCAAGGTGAGAGGACTGCTTGAGTCCAGGACTTCAAGACCAGCCACGGGCAACATGGCAAAATTGTGTCTTTACAAAAAATATGAAAATTAGCTGGGCGTGGTGGTGCATGCCCATAGTCCCAGGTCCCGAGGAGGCTGAGATGTGAGGATCACCTGAGCCTAGGAAGGTTGAGGCTGCAGTGAGCTGAGATCAAACCACTGCACTGCAGCCTGGGCAACAATGAGACCCTGCTGATGAAGCAAAGACGAGCAAACCCCACTGATATTTTTTTTTTTTTGAGACGGAGTCATGGTCTGTTACCCAGGCTATACTGCAGTGGTGCAATCTTGGCTCACTGCAACCTCTGCTTCCTGGGTTCATGTGATTCTCCTGCCTCAGCCTCCCAAGTAGCTGGGATTACAGGCACCCACCACCACATCTGGCCAATTTCTGTATTTTTAGTAGAGATTGGGGTTTCACCATGTTGGCCAGGCTGGTATCGAACTCCTGACCTCAGGTGATCCACCCACCTCAGCCTCCCCAGTACCCACTGATTCTCATTCCTCTTTCCCAGCCCATGGGGTAAGTTGGCCACAAAGCTCCAGAGGAGAGGGGCTGTGGGGACTCCATCAGGCCCCAGCAGCAGGTGCACCCCGCCCTTTGCTTCTCTTATTAACAAAGGGTCATCCTCCATCTCCCTCTAACCTGCCTTGGAAGCTAGGACGAAACAATACAGAGAAGCCAGGGCAGAAGGGACAAAAGAAAAGTTCAGTTGACACATCATCCATTTATTATCCTTCAGAGTCTAAAACTTCCTCGTGATACAACGTATAGCCACCCATTCCAGCCCGCTTACTGGAACTTCTATTCCCATCTGGTGGCAAACATTTCTTTTTACATTTGTTTTACTATCAAAGATTTAGAGTCACAATAAATACAAGTGACAGCCTCCACCCCCGAAGAGCCCCCCCAATACCCTGCACTAGTGTAACCGTCTATTACACTTTAAGGATTATAAAATTGTTTGCTGTCCTTTTTTAAAAGCTCAGTCCAAGTTCTTTAGGTTAACGTCATCTGCAGCATAGCTCGGCATCAAAAACCCTATGGCAGAGCAGCAAGGATCATCCCTTCTGTGATGGCGACCCCTGCGATGAGAATATTTGTATAGAGAAGTCTTTCCCCTGCCTCTACATCCAATAGGACAGTGGGAGCCACGGGGCCCAGTGGGGCTGCCACTGGGTCGCCCCATTCCCTCTGCCCTGAAGCTTTTGCTTCACCAAGGTCCGCGGAGTACAGGAAAGACCAGGAGCCACTAGCACTGTGGGCTGTTCCACCCTGAGAAGGGCTGCTACAGACCTCATCAGAGAGATGGTTCTTGATGTCACCGTAGAGTTCCTGGGATGAGGTCAAGACGGCCATAGCTGTGGGAGGCTCCAAGGGCACTTGGCCATTCCAAACCCTACCCCCCACCTCCACTACAACAGGCGAGGTGTGAACTCTGAGATCTCCCCAGCCCTGTCTACAGGGCAGCCGACAGAAGGAAGTTTCCAGGTGCTGTTGGAGGTTCATGTCACAGATAACAGGGGATAGTTACAATCAGTTGGGCTGGGGGCTCTCACATTCTGACGGCTTGCAGGAACCTGATCCTGGTAGGGCTCTCAAGAGAGACCAGGACCAGGCACTGGCCGGTTTTGAGGGTGTGCTTTGCTGCAGGTAGAACACCCTAAACATCAATCAATAGCTATCCTGATGAATCCAAACCCCACACCCAGAGAGGTACTTAATAATGCCTTCACCTGGAACATCATAAACGTCATCATACAACAACCCGCTTGGGGCTTATCATAGAGGTTATGCTGCAAGGAACTGAAAGGAAATAATGGGCTAGAGTGCTCGAGACAGCAGAAATGAAGCAAAGATTAAGGCATCTCACACTTTTGCCCCCTGAAATTATTTTAAAAAAAAACTATATCACAGTATGTACGTTGTCCCTGATGGAATACTCCCTGGGGACCTGGGGCTGACCCTCTCCCTTTCAAGGGGCAGCAGTCCATAAGGACGGGTTGACAGTCATCAGCCCTGAAAGGACAGCTGGGCCAGGCTGGGAGAGGTCAGGAGCTGGAGCTGGGGCTGGGGGCCGGCGGGTGCGGCTCGGATCTGGTCCCCTGGTCAGACCCAGCTGACCCAAGCTGCAGCACGCAGAGGTGACTTTGGCCTGGATGCCTGATCCCCAGCCACTGCATAGAACTGAGGTTGGTTCGCCGGGCAGGGCTTTCAGTGGGAAGAAGCCAGCCTGGGTGCTCCTTCCGGGAGGAGCTGGAAGATCTGGCCCCCGTCATGGAACAGAGAGGCCTAACAGCTCAGGGTCGTAGGAGACAGGTATTTATTTGCCAGGCACACAGAAAAATGCGAGGAATAGAAATGCTTGCATACTCTTGAATTTTTTTTTTTTTTTTGGTGTAAAAAACACACCCTCCCCTCCCACCCCAAAAAACATCAAATTCCTTCCTTTTCCCCAAATCCCTGGATCTTGGAATGAAAGCCACCCTTCTCCACCCTGCCCTCACCTTCTTCAGCCCATCCAAGCTACGCACAAAAAAACAAAAATCAGTGAGAAATTTGGGGGTTTGCACAACAAAAAACTAGATAATATTTTCCAAAACTAGGTCTTCTATGGTGTATCAAAAAAGTTTCCTACAGACTGAGGATATTCACACAACAGGAGCCTGGGGGTTAAATGAGCCTTTATTAGAACGTTGTAGCAGTTGTGTTTGAAGGCGGCGGCCCTACAAAAAAAAATTTAAATTAAATCCCCTAACTGCATGGGTAGAAAAAACAGGGCTGGAGCTCAATTGAGACCGGTGGAACCCAGTCCTCACGGAGACACACGCATGTACGTGGGCACAGGACGCCCTCGCAACAGCAAGAAGCCGACCCAGCGTGAAGGAAACACAGAACGGCTTCTGCCTTTCCTCATGGATCCAGTTTTTAAAGAGTGGGACGGGAAAGAAACAAAAATGAAACTAAAAGCAGACCTGATCCTTTTAAAACATTTTTGTAGACTCTAAAGGGAGTTACAAAAGAAAAAAAAAAAGGCTGAAAGCAAATCCTGATAGCAACCCCTAGGTTTAAGGACAGGTTCTAAACTAGACCCAAACGGAAAACCTGAAGTCTGTGCGCAGCGGCTCGCCGCACACCTGGACGGCGCCTCCCGACCTCCACACACCTGTGCACGTTCACCTGCTAGGAACAAGGCCAGGGTGGCTTAAGATTGCGTCCATCGAAATGAATAGAAAAAAGGAAAGAATTTAATAAAATAAACCACAACAGAAAAACCCCGCAACAGTCCCCACTCCAGCTTCCTGCTCGGGGCTGCTGCCGACCGGATCCTCTCCTCCTCCCTTCATGGGCAGCTTCTGGCCTTCATGGGCAGCTTCTGGAATCCCTGCTTCTCTGGCTGGGTCTGTTCTTCAGTTTGTTCTTCTAAGTCTGGGAGGTCCGGGGGCGGGGGTCTCCAGAACCAGCAGCAATGGAAGCGTTCAGCTGAAGCGAGGGCTGCCTCTGTCATCCTGCATCTGTCCATCAGTTACCGGGGCGGGCCGGCCGTCCCTGCCAGGGGCTGTGGCACCATAAGCCGCCCACCCTCCAGGGCACAGGGCCAGCGGGACGACGCAGCGCACAACAGGGACCCCAGGGTCTGCACGGTTTACTTTTAACTCCATCATTATGAGGTGATTAAAAAAAAATCTTTCAACTTATAGATCGCCATGGGAAGGCAGTCAAAGATCGGGAGCCTAAGACGAGGAAAAGCAAAAACAAAACGAAATGCCCCGCTCGGTTCAGAAGCCCCGGGCGCTGGCCTTGCCCATGTGCGTCACAGTGTCCAGGGTGAGCCGCCCGTGTGCCGGCAGGGGCCGAACAAGGGGGCCGGGAGCAGAACCAACCCCCAAGGTCCACTTTTCTGCTGGTGTCGGGCAAACTAAAGGCAAAGAGAGAAAGGAAGAAAGCCCACGGGAAAGGTTCCCCAGCGATGATCCTTGTCCGCCTATGAGGCAGCACCAGCCCCCCAGCCCTGATGAAACTTTGCAGCCAAGAATTGAGGTCTCGCCTCTGCAGCACGGCCGGTGCTTGCTCTTGGGACGGGCACGGTGTCTTCCCGAGCCAGCGGAGGGTGGTGCAGTGGGTCCTTCTAGACTGGGGGCCAGGTGGGGAAGGAGGGAGCCCGTCTTCCACGGGGCCTGGCTCACACTATTTCCACGTGGCTGACTGGGGGATGGAGCGGGGTGGGATCATGTCCAGGAGGTACTCTCGCTGGCGGTCCACGGCCGAGGAGCTCTTGTGCACCGCCAGGCTTGGGCTGACAAACGCAAGGGTCCCACCTGCAACAGAACAGAGCAACCAGCCGAGAAGGCCCTCGTCAGGAGGACTCCTGGGAGGAACCCAGTCACAGGCGCCTAGACCCCAGCCCCAAAACACACTAAGGACCCAGGAGCCCTTGCGAAGCTGCCCACACTACTAACTTAATCAACGTTTCAAATCCCAGGCCCCAGAGCTAAAGAGTATTTAGGCAGCAACTCAATGGCCCTGACATTTCCAGGTTCTGCCAAGGTAATCCCAAGTGCAGGGCAATCATCAGAGGGTCAGCAGCCACCTGTGTTTACAGAAATGAAGGCACTGACCGCAGTGCTGCTTAGAACAGTGGAAAACCATAAACAAATTTGTGCAACAGGATAATAATACAGGATGGAATACTATGCAGCCATGAAAAACTATCTTAGCCGGGCGCGGAGGCTCAGCCTGGAATCCCAGCACTTTGAGAGGCTGGGGTGGGAAGATCACTTGAGGCCAGGAGACCAGCCTGGGCAACACAGCGAGGCCCCATCTCTAAAAAAATATCAGCTGGACATGGTGGCACATCCCTGCAGTCCCAGCTACTCCAGAGGCTGAGGTGGGAGGATTGCTTGGGTCTAGGAGATCCAGGCTGCAAGTGAGCTATGATCACGCTACTGCACTCCAGCCTGGGCAACATAGCAAGAAGTTGTCTCCAAAAGAAGAAAACAAAAAACAAAAACAAAAACAAAAACAAAAAAAGGAAAAAACCTATCTGCTACCCTCAAGTGTTTTTTTTTCTTGGTGGTGGTTGTTTTTAATTTGTAGAGATGAAGTCTTGTGGTTTGCATTATCTAGACTGGTCTCAAACTCCAGGCCTCAAGCAATCCTCCTGCCTTGGCCTGTCAAAGCACTGGGATTATAGGCACGAGCCACTGTGCCCAGCTCAAATTTTAATGCTTACAGAAAGGGTCTCTCATGAACACACAAAGTAGCCAACGCAAGGCACACATTTCCACAAAGGACCCTCAAGGGAAGAGGAGACACTGGGGCAAACCCATTGCCACAGTCTTTTCTCTCTGTATTTTCCAAATTTCCATGATGGACAAATATCACTTTTATAATTGGAAAATAAATAAATGCCCCCAACCCAGCACACGTAGGATTTTTGGCCACAGGGTAAGGGCTGCCCCAGACCCCTTGAAATGGGGTCTCACTCTTGCCCAGGCTGGACTGCAGTGGCACAATCAGTGCTCCCTGCAGCCTTAACCTCCCATGCTCAAGCGATCCTCCTCCCTCAGCCTCCTGAGTAGCTGGGACCACAGACACATGCCATATGCTTGGCTAATTATTTTTTTGTAGAGACAAGGTCTCACCATGTTGCCCAGGCTGGTCTCAAACTCCTAGGCTCAAGCAATCCTCCCATTTCAACCTCACAAAGTGCTGGGATTACAGGTGAGAGCCAGCATGTCTGGCCCTAAGAGTATTTTTAGTGGTGGCTAATACATCTTGTGGAAAAAGTGTTCCCAGGTCAAAAGTTCTTAGGAACCATCCCTATGTGCAAGGGCAGCACTCCAGAAACCTGGCAACTGGGTGCTGCCAGGCACTCTCTCGAAACCCTCGGGGTAACTCTTTTAGGAAACAGTGCTTTCAACTATTTCTTTCAAACTTCAAACACATACTCACACACACGGCTTCCAGATGACTTCCAGCACCGTGCCCACATGTACACACTTATCGACCTCTCCTTTTTTTTTTTTGAGACGGAGTCTTGCTCGTTGCCCAGGCTGGAGTGCTGTGGCACGATCTCGGCTCACTGCAAGCTCCGCCTCCCGTTCACACCATTCTCCTGCCTCAGTCTCCTGACTAGCTGGGACTAGACGTCTGCCACCACGCCCGGCTAATTTTTTGTATTTTTATAGAGACGGGGTTTCACCGTGTTAGCCAGGATGGTCTCGATCTGCTGACCTTGTGATCCACCCGCCTCAGCCTCCCAAAGTGCTGGGATTACAGGTGTGAGCCACCGTGCCCGGCTATTCTCCTCCTACTTTCTTTCTTATACTTTCAAACTTCCCACAAGAGTAATTTCTGACCAGCCCGTGAGTCCTTAGCTGTCTTAAACCTGCTGAGCAGAACACCTGGCTGGCTCCTTTGATGACAGCGCACTCAACTGTCCAGGCTGCCTGCATTCCTCTGCAGCCGAACATCTGCCCTCTCCTGAACTGCTCCTGCAGAGCCTGGTACCTGGGCACGCCCCTCACTTAGGACAGCGGCAGGCTCAGCAGACTCTCAGGCTCCCCCACTCTGCCTAGGATCTGTCCCATGACCGTCCTCTCCTACCTGCAGGGTCACAGGCTTCAGGGTGCATGTGGGACACTTTGGTTCCTCTCCCAGAGGGTGCCCATCTCCATAACTTGACCCTTCCTGACCACCTTTTATTTCCCCATTTTTGGTGGACACAATAAATATTAAACTTTTGTTCTAATGTTAGCACATACGTGAGAAAATAAACAGGCCATCGGGACCATGCCAGGGACGGTGGGGCCGCAGCTGACTCAGGAGAGCCCACTTGAGGGCCTTCACCCCCACTGGTTGTTCTTCAAACACCGTCTCCGGCAAGGCCTGCACGACCTGCCCTAGGTGAGCCTGGCCCCTGCCCTGGGCGCACCCCCTGCCCCGCATTACTGTTCTACTCTGCACCACTCGGTGCGACCGCAGCATGGATGGCACAATGACAGAAAAAAGGACGTTCACTGCGGCACAAAGAGAAATGGGGAACCCTGAGCGGGCAAGACAGGGGTGTGTGCTGACAAGAGTCCATGTGGATGGCTGTGGGGCACCCTCTGAACCAGGCCTGGCCCACATTTTGCGGGTCAAAGGCTGAGCCTGGGTGCAGAGAGTGAGGGTAGTTACTATTTCCTATCTGCTTGTGGCTGTCACTTCTTCAGGGTGTCCTGCTTAGGGGCGGGAGAGAAAGCCAGAGTCCGAGGAGGTCGAGCTTGGGAAGCGGGTCTGGGAAGCAGGCCTTCCTGTGTTTACCGGGTGCACATGTGCCTCTGTTTACGATAAGGAAGGGTGGACCCTGCAATGGGTAAGTCCCCTGGGGAGTCCTGCAGAGGCCACCCACCTGTGCTGAGGGGCGTCTTCTTCCAGTTGGAGGTGGCGCTGCCCTTGCCGGAGCTCACGGTTCTCTCGGAATGTCTGCCGGTCCTGCTGACCAGGGCTGTGGCCGAGGCTGAGTTCTGCAGTTTTGGTGACGGACTGAAGGTGTGCAGGACACCTCGGGGAGTTGTGGCCGAACCCCGGGAAAGCTGGCTGGAGGCCTGCAGTGGAGAGAGGGGGGCGACGGCTCACACAGGGAAAAAGACAGCAGCGGGCGAGACACTCAGCGCAGCCTCTCCTTGCTCTGGCTGACCTCTTCCCACCCACACGGGGTCCCTAAAGTCCAAAATCAGGAGACCAGGTAAGTTACACAGAAGGGTGGGGGAGGGGAGAGAGAGAAACAGAAACAGAGGGAGAGACAGATAGAAGAGGCAGCGTGACAGTCGGCGACTGACGTGGTCACGAGCTGCGGTGGGGGCGCAGGGCTCCCGGTGCCCAGCACGGTTCTGACCTGTAGCACAGCCCCGTTACTCCAGTCGCGGGCCTCTCCTGAGCGGAACGCCAACTTACGCCGGGGTTTTATGACCTACACAAATGGGGGTTAAAAGCGAAGTCAGTGCCGTCCGCTGGCTGGCCCAGAGTGACCGAGGGGGAGCCCCACAGGACAGGCCCGTCCCCCGGGGACTTTAGGCGCCGCGTGGGGATCTTGAGGAAATGTGTTTAGTGAATTGCAAAGAACTTCCAAGAAGACAAAAATTGCCAAAAGGGAGCTTCGGGTCTACAGAGGGTGGGAAGGAGAAACATTAAAATAAAACAACACGAGAACAAAAAACTTGATTTCAAACTTGTTCCTCTCCAAATTTAGCAAGAACATTTCTTCCAAACGCCCCTTTGGTATCTCAACGTGGCTTTCAGAAAAGTCCTTGGAGACAAGCAGTACTTGTCAGCCGGCAGCCTGCGAGTGAGAGCTACAAAATCTAAAGACACTGCAAATTAGTGTTTTCGCCGCCCAACGCCACCATTAACTGCAATTTAGACGCGCAGTTAACAATCAGGCGGCGCAGTGAGGGTGTGGGGCGGATGGTGGAACGGCCTCTGCCTCCCAGGGTTGGGGCTGCCGGCAGCAGGCCAGGCTCACCTGCTTCAGCGCGGGGTGTGGGGCGGCGGCAGG
>NW_012099209.1:4020855-4024730 GCF_000951045.1 Mandrillus leucophaeus | reverse complement strand
GCCTCGGCCTCCCAAAGTGCTGGGATTACAGGCTTGAGCCACCGCGCCCGGCCGATGCCCTTTTATTCTTAAATCCCCCAGGACAAGGTGCACTCCACACTGCCCCTGAAGAGGGTGATCGTGCGAGCCTGCCCAGGCGGGGGCAATGGGGTGGGCTGTCCCTCTCCCTCCTCAGAAGCTGGGGGCACTCGAAGCTCTGGAAGGTTCTGCCTGTGTGTCACAACCCCACACTGGTTTGAGAGCCCTTTGTGGAGGCCAACCCCGTCAGTCTCCCACAGATGTGCACCCTCACCTGTACTCCACCACACGCCAACATCATGGAGGCCACTACTGCCCGTCCCCCTGGGCCCTGAGCCTCTCAGGGCCTGGCTCTCAGAGGCCCCAACCAGAGGACAGTGTCCAGACTCCACAGTGGCACTGATGGTGTTCCTGCCAAGCCTACCCAAGACCCTCCTGGCTAGGCAGCCCTGCCCCAGCCTCTGCTGTGTGTTGGAAAGAACCCAGGGGGCACCCTTGGAGGCCAGAGGCAGAAGCAACCTCACTGGGTCCAGGCCACGCACCTTGTGTCTCCAGTAGGTTCTGCACCACCTCCTCCAGGCCGACCAGGTAGATGAACTCGTTGTTGGCGGCACTAGGCAGGAAATTCATCTCTGGGGCTGGGGGCTTGGGTGGGGGGATCTCGAGTAGCGTCTTCTCCAGCTGTTTGCGCAGCGCCAGCTTGGCGGCTGCCTGTCGGCTTGCTGGAGACTCGGCAGAGGTGACCACAGAGGCCACGCTAGTGGGGGTGGAGTTGGCCTGAGCGGAGGTGGCTGTCGTCCCCTTCAGTGATGCTGGGGTGGGCTTTGGGAGACAAGAACTCAGTCAGGGCGCTCTGTGTGCCTGCCCAGAGGAATGTTCCCCAGCGCTCCCATGCCCGAGGTCCCTTCAACTGCACTGACTAACCAGGCCCCTTGACGATGGCATCCTTACGAAAGTGAACCCAGCCATGGTAACAGGCTCTTAGAAGCCAGGGCAGCAGGGAGAGCTGCGAGAAACACACCACCGTAGGAGGCAACTGCTCATCTGCACACGCACGCAAAGGTTTACCAGATACACCGCACACACTTAAAATCTATAATTTGCAACGCTCCGTCATGTGATTGTGAGGGCACCCACGTGGCTGTCACCAGCTTCTGGAGGTCACCACCCTGCCCAGCAGGGCCACTGTCCTCTGGCTACGGCCTGGCCTACTGCCTTCTCACAGGGTATGAGAGTGCTCACCGCAGCACCCCCATGAGCCTCTCTGCACGTGCTCCCCTGGGATGCTAATGTCTGAGGTAGTCCCTGAGTTCTTATGGGGTGATGGGGGAAGCAGCTGCTAGGCCAACCTCTTCCCCTTACCCTCCACCTAGTCCTCGCTGCTGCAGTGCCACTTCACAGTCCTGCCTGGATCCCAGAAGCAGACCCTTGACTATCTCCACCAACCCCACAACTGCTGGATGGGGCTCTCCCTGAAACCCAGAACTGACCACATGCCAATGTTCTTAGCTTTTGGGGGCTGAGGACCCCTCTGGAAATATGAGGAAAGCTGTGCACCCCACCCCCAGAAAATGGACACACCCAGTGACTTGCAAATGCCACACTGTGGGGCGCAGGGTGTCCAGGATGCCTTCCCAGGGTCCCACCCTACAACGAAGGCTCCCAGAGACCACCCTGCCAGTTTTTTGGCCCCTCAGCAACTGAGACCAAACCCAGGCCTCCGTCACCCCTGACCAGCCAGTTCCCTTACTCCTTCCCCTCACAGCCTCCCCAAGCCCTGCTAGGAGCAGACCACCTTCTCTGCCACTGACTGCCTGTGCCCACCCTCAGGGCACAAAGACAACAGAAAGGACTGGATAAAAGTTCACGGGTGGGGCCGGGCGTGGTGGCTCACGCCTGTAATCCCAGCATTTTGGGAGGCCCAGGCAGGCGGATCACGAGGTCAGGAGATGGAGACCATCCTGGCTAACACGGTGAAACCCTGTCTGTAATAAAAATACAAAAAAATTAGCCGGGCGTGGTGGCAGGCGCCTGTAGTCCCAGCTACTCGGGAGGATGAGGCAAGAGAATGGTGTGAACCCGGGAGAGGGAGCTTGCGGTGAGCCGAGATCGCGCCACTGCACTCCAGCCTGGGCGACAGAGCAAGACTCTATCTCAAAAAAAAAAAAAAAAAAAAAAAAGTTCACGGGTGGGCAGGATGTGGTGGCTCACACCTGTAATCCCAGCACTTTGGGAGGCCAAGTCAGGCAGATCACTTAAGGTCAGAACTTCAGGACCAGCCTGGTCAACATGGTGTAACCCTGTCTTGACTAAAAATACAAAAACTAGCTGGGCATGGTGGTAGGCGCCTGTAGTCCCAGCTACTTGGGAGGCTGACGCAGGAGTATCTCCTGGGAGGTAGAGGCTGCAGTGAGCCAAGATCGCACCACTGCACTCCAGCCTGAGCAAGAGGAAGACACTTGTTTCAAAATAAAGATATTTGATCACACCACTGTACTCCATCCAGCCTGGGCAACAGAGCAAGACACTGTCTCCAAAAAAAAAAAAAAGTTCACAGGTGTATGAAACTACCTGCCTGGGTCAGTCCAGGACTAGCCATCTTCTCTACACTCGAACCTGACCTTCAAAAGCAGGCAGGGACACTGCTCAGAGTCTCGCTCTTGTCTGAGGGCAGGCAGGCAAGAACAAACCGTGCCAAAGAAGGAAGAGCGAGCAAACACGCCCAGCAGCAAAAGCCCCTGCGGACCCGGTAATTTTATCTGTCAGCCAAGGCGCCTGTTTCCAGCCTGCCCGACCCTTGGTCCTGCTCTTCCCATCCTACTTCCAGGGGGTGGAGACAGACCCTCCCCATCTCAGAGGCTCTGTACAGAGGTGAAGGGACGTGTGGCTAAGAATAGGCGCGCCTGGTGACATGAGAACATTTGCTGAGGAGGCGATCGAAAGAAGCCACTGCTGGGAGGGCGGCATGGGCTCCAGGGCACCCCAAGGCATCTCCGGGCCCATCACCGGCCTCTCCTGGGCCTCGACTATCCTCCTAAACCTGCTGTGTGCCACGTGCTGTTTCCTCGGCCATGGGGCTGGTGAGCAGACCCCACCTTCAGCTCAGGTCGGTGCACTGCCCCTCTCGGCAGCTGCCCACCTGTGCTGGACAGCAAGTCTGCCCACGACCCACACAGCCCTATTGCCCCTAGAAGCTCAAGTCCAAGCCCCTGCCTGGCTCTGAGGGAGCAAGGCAGGTCATGCCACACAGCCCGGGGAGACACTACTGTGCCCCAGAACCTGGGTCCAAGGGGAGCAGTCACAGGTGGAACACACACTCTCCCTCACCCGGTGTGGCGCAGCCCTCACCTGTGGGATGTTGACGAGCAGGCTGGTGTTGGGAACATTGGCGACGCGGATGAGGCCCTGCTGGATGATCCTCTGTCCCTGAATCTGCACACTGGGCACCGACGCCCGGGGGGCCAGGAGGAGGGGCGGTGGCCCTGTGCTGGAATGTTGCCTAATGCTGTGGATTTGCTGTTGGGGTAGGGTGGGAAGAACAAGAAATCTGACTGAGATCAACAATGGAGGGGGACTGGAAGGCACAGGCACCTTGGCCCCAAGGACTGGGAAGGGCCCTACTTTCAAGGTAGACAACTGCTGAGGCTGCCAGGTCTCCCCAGTGTGCACAGCTCTGCTTACCTGGGCCCCCCTGACGAGTGGGGGCATGACGACCTGCGAGCTCGCCTGTGGCCCCAGCTTCGAGGATGCCTGCTGCCCACCTCGGACCAGGGGCGGGGGTATGACACTGCCGGGCATCCGAGCTGAAGAGGTCTGCCAACGACACCAAGACCCAGATTTACATGGACCCCTCCCGC
>NW_012099209.1:3977190-4020565 GCF_000951045.1 Mandrillus leucophaeus | reverse complement strand
GTGGTGGCACATGCCTGTAGTCCCAGCTACTCAGGAGGCTGAGGCAGGAGAATTGCTTGAACCTGGGAGGCGGAGGTTGCAGCGACCTGAGATCGCGCCACTGCACTCCAACCTGGGTGACAGAGCAAGATTCCATCTCAGAACCAAAAAAAAAAAAAAGATTTAGCTAGCTGGCTGGCTGGGGGTGGTGGCTCACGCCTGTAATTCCAACACATTGGGAGGCCAAGGTGGGTGGATCTCTTGAGCCCAGAGATTTGAGAACAGCCTGAGTAACAGTGAAACCCCATCTCTACAAAAAACAGAAAAATTACCCAGGCATGGTGGTGTGTGCCTGTAATCTTGGCTACTTGGGAGGCTGAGGCAGAAGGATGGCTTACAGCCTGGGTTACAGAGCAAGACCCTGTCTCAAACAAACTAACAAGGCGAATGTGTAACACAAAATTAGTAAAGATGACTACTGATTCTAAACACTGGAACAAGGACCAGGACTCCAACCACAGCCGTGCGAACCTGGGCTCACTCCTGAGTGAGTCCCACCAACATGGCAGTTCATTCTCACATGACACTGGCCGGTCCATGGCAGGATGGGCATGGTCACCCCCTAGAGCAAGTTGGGGGCTCAGGCCTGTTTGAGAGGGAGGGGCAGGAGGGCCTCTTCCGACCTCAGCCATATGGCTGGGAGAAAGACTCTGCCCCTCACCTGGAGGCCCTGGAAGAAGGCTCTCTTGGCCAGAAGAGTCAACATGAAGGGAGATCAGACTTGCTAGAGGCACTCACTGGAAGGCCCCCTTCCAGTGTTGGCCATGATTTCTGTCTGTGACATCAACAGCGGCCTACTTTGGGCCGTGGGGCTTGGAGAGTGCATGTATGCTTTTTCCCCTGGGCTGTGGACTGGAGGGCCTCACTCCAGCCTACTCCGAAGGAAAGGGCAACCTCTTGCAGAACCTGGACCAGGGCTATTTGGGAGCCCAAGGAGCCTATTCTTGACAGCAGCAGTGCCGGCAGGGCACCCAGTGAGACACAGCAGGGACACTGACCTGGAGCGATGGCTTGCCAGCAGGAATGTTCTGGGTGCCTCGAACAAGCGGGGGAGGGGTGGTCACGGCACTCCCGACAGAACCTGTGGGCTGCAAGAGAGCAGGACACCAGGAGGTGAGGGGCCACCTGGCCCTCTCCCCACATGGAGGCGCCAAGATTTAATGCTGCCACCGAGGACTGACTGTCTTCCTCCCCTATGGCATCAGGCTCTCAGAGGTTCTGCTTGAAGGCTGAAAGTGACCCTGTCTGCGGTAGGAGGTGACAATTTCTACATGGGCCTAGAAGAGATTTTCCAGCAGCCCCACCCACTACTCTCGGCATCACTTCTTGGCCACTCCCTGACACCCATGCAGTGTCCTGTCACCCACTTGTGCCCTCCAGGGGACAGAATGGCTGATGGCGGCAGTGCCGCTGAGGCAAAGGACCCATGGCCCAGGCAGGGAGATATCAATCTCAGTGAGAAAACAGTGACTCTGGGCACTTTTTAAAGCTGCATGTTCCACTAAAGAAGGGTCAGTGACAGACTTGGTGTCCCTCAATGAGTTTTTGACAAGTGACAAAGAAATAGAAAAAAGAAACAGGCAGGGCTCTTTCCAATCCACTTACTAATTGGGTAGGTGTGAGGTGTGCGGGGGGGCGGGGTTTCAAAAAACAAACCCCCAAGCCAGAGCAGGGAGAGTCCTGTCCTTCCTTCAGCTCCTGCTGCCCAGGACACACTTACTTTCTGCTTCACTGAGGCAATTACTAAAGTACTCGGAAGGTAGGAGTTTCCCAGAACAGAGCACTCAAAAAGCCCAACAAAATAAACTTAACCTCGCTGCCCATTAACCTGCATCTAGAAGCAGAGCAACAGTGAGCTTCAGGCTCCAGGGAAGAAGGAACAGAAGCAGGACCCTCCTGAGAGTTGGGGCTGAGATCCATAGCAGCTCAGCACATGTCCAGCTGGGAGGGGACTGAGATGCACACAGCAGGAGGGAGGACAGTAGAGACTGGGGCATCCCCTGCGCCCACAGTGCGGGCGGCCTTTCTGCACAGAGCCCTTCACCCAGAAACATGCTTCCAGTGGCACCAGACATCTGTGCTCCACTTCCCTGACACCTGTTGTCCAAGTGAGGTTTAGGGCGGGTGCGGTGGCTCATGCCTGTAATCCCAGCACTTTGGGAGGCCCATGAGGGTGGACCACAAGGTCAAGAGATCAAGACCATCCTGGCCAACATGGTGAAACCCCGTCTCCACTAAAAATACAAAAATTAGCTGGCTGTGGTGGCACGTGCCTGTAGTCCCAGCTACTCAGGAGGCTAAGGCAGGCCAATCACCTGAACCCAGGAGACAGAGGTTGCAGTAAGCCAAGGATTTGTGTCACCGCACTCCAGCCTGGCGAAAGAGCAAGATTCTATCTCAAAAAAAAAAAAAAAGTGAGCTTTAGACCCTCAGATCCAGATTACTCTAGACTGAAATTCACTTTAACATCTTCTAAGCTAAATCCAAAATGCACACTGGCGTCCACAAACGGGGGAGCGGGACCTTGCCCTATACTCCCTCAAGGAAGCCCTTTCACCTTTCTGGCCCCTGACATTGATGATGGGATCAAGGCAAGGCCAGAGGCTCCTGCTGGCCCAGCGAGGAGGGGAGACAGGCACGCACCTTCTGGGCGGTGGCTTCCTTTTGTATCTGACTCTGCCGCAACTTTTTCAACAAAACGAGTTTTGCTTCTTCTAACCTCAACTCTTCTTTCAGCTGTTTGATCATCCTTTCTCGTTCTTCAGGACTGCTTTTCTGCAGGGGCGAGAGGAACAGGGTTGAGGGAGAGCGTCCTTGGTGGGAAGCAGAGGCCCTGCCGTCACTAGCTCCACCCAAGGGCGCCATGAGTGGGAAGGGCACAGTGGGGCTCTGGCGGCAGTGCCACCACATGGCTCACCATGAGGGCCTCGGTGCTAGTCTCCTTCAAGGCCACCGTGGTCAGCCCATTCACTCTCGGGCTCGAGGGCTGCTCGTTGTCAGACAGCACAATCACATCGGGTGAGGGAGGTCTCCTCTCGGATTTCATGTCACTGTGGGGTGGAGACAGTAGTAACCAGAGTGCCCTTGACAGCTGTGCCCACCCCTGTGGACACATGGCAGGGAGGTGAGACCTCCCTGGCTGCTGTCTGCCCTGCATCTTCCACATCCCCAGCCCCACCCCACGGCACCTGGGCTGCCTCCTTCTTCTCACCCACACGTCATAGGGCACCCAATCCCAGTGCCCAGGTGGGCACCTTGATGGTAGGGACTTCTTAGTGCCTGCCGCCATGTTGCCAGGGCTGAGGGTGTATATGCCCCTGAGAGTGACATGGTGACTCTGGAAAACATGCCGCTCCCTCTACCGTGTGCCTCGGATTGTGTAAACACTCGGCTCTGGATCCTGGGGTCCTGCTCAGTGTTAGCCACTGTGGGGGCTTGAGCATGCTGGGTCTGATGGCATGTGTGTGCCTCGTCCCCAGCGGCAGTCCGTGCCCATGGTGGAAACCCCTTGAAGAAGAGCCCAGCTCCCTGTGTGAACCACTTTCTTCTCTCTCCACCCAGGCAGGCCAACAGCCCTCACACCTGGCAACCAACCTGTCCCCAGAAGACCAAGAGGTGTATCCACAGGCTGCCAGCTTGCTCACAAGGTGGCACCAAGTGCTAGATGGCCCTTCTTGGGCCCCACGTGGCAGCAGCAACTATCTGTTTTGAAACTGACTAGGACACAAGTTCTCTCAAAGACCAGAGACTCTCTACCAGCCTGATCTACTCATGGACTGGTTTCTGGCTGGCTGCCTCCAGCTCCACGTGGATGCCAACATCATTCTGCCTGTTACCCTGCTGCCCACTCCATAAGTTCCAGCTCAAAATTGCATCATGAGACAGTTCATCATGATTCCAGCCCTCACACCTTTTTCTTTCTAATGAATTTGCCATGGTCTGGGGAACTCACTTCTACCTGTGAACTTGACCTGAGGCCTGTTCTTCCCCTTCTCACTGTCGGCCCACAGCATCTCACTACCAGCTGAGAAGCACCAGGGGACAATCGGGGAAGTACTTGCAGGCTTTCCTTTTTTGTTATTTTGTCAAAATACAGTCACAAACATCTAAGAGTGTGGCTGATGAGCTGCTGTTATTCATCAGAACCAGGAAACAGTAAATATTCATTCTGTGCTAACTGCAGGCCAGGCTCCAAGATAAGTTCGCATGGCACCCACGTCATTTGACCCAGGCAGAAACACATCAGTCTGATTTTCCCCTTCCTGTGAACGATCCTGTAGGATGTATATGTACAGCTGACACTACTGAAGGTGCAGGACTGAACACCTGCTGTGGTGTTGCTGACCCAACGCAAGTCCCAGAGACAGCACTCGTTCCCAACCAAGCAGCTCCATTTGCTGACGGCACAAGGCAAACTGTCCCTGAAGATCTGGATTCATTGTACTTTTTTTTTTTTTTTTGAGATGCAGTCTCGCTCTGTTGCCCAGGCTGGAGTGCCGTGGTGCAATCTTGGCTCACTACAACCTCCACCTCCCTGGTTCAGGCGATTCTCCTGCCTCAGTCACCTGAGTAGCTGGGATTACAGGCATGCATCATCATGCCCGGCTATTTTTTTTTTTGTTTGTTTGGTATTTTTGTAGAGACAGGGGTTCACCATGTTGGCCAGGGTGGTCTTGAACTCCTGACCTCAGGTGATCCGCCCACCTCAGCCTCATTGTACTTTGATCCAAGTGAATCAAGTCCGGTTTTTTGTCAGCAGGAAAACCAGCCAAGGACAGAATGCATCCTCTAGGTGGCACTGTGACCCAGGGAACAAACTTGGACAAAGTTAACTGGGAGCTGCAGCTCAAAGTTGTCCGGGCTCTCGCTCTGCCTGGGTCCAGTTCATAATTAGACCCCGGCAGGGTTGAGGAGCGTCGCTAGGATGAAGGACCTGGCTCTGCTCTAGCAGCCCTCGGGACCTCTGAGGTCCCCTCCAAGCCCAGGAGCTGCGTCCTCAGGGAATGGTGGACACAGAGCACCAGAGGCTAAGGCTTCACCAAGGCTACCCCGGACTCATCAGATGCCGGACTCAGGAACCGCTTTACTTGCTCTCCTCTTGTCCCTCCTAATTCCACCCACCAGAGCTATGTGGCGGCTGTACCTGAACGCTGGTCCTAGCCCTGATCAACTAGGTTCTCACCAGAGACCTGGGCATGGACAGAAAGGTACGATTTCGAAGTATACAATCCCCCAGGCAAGGGGTTATCAGCCCACATTCTGAAGCCCAGAACTGGGTAGCTTGTTTCTAAAGTAACCCAGGACACCTCACTCAGGTCTTAGCAAACCGCCAGCATGTCTCTCCTTGCTGCCGGCCCCATGCCGCCCAAGATCGACTTTCAAGGTGACCTCAGGGCTCTAATTCCAGGCTCCCTGGATGTGTACACACACTGAGCACCTCAGAGGCAGGTGGTCCCAAGGCTCCAGCACAGAGCTGCAGCAGCTGGCCTCTACCCAGGTGGGCTCCAAAGTGAACAGGGTAGTGGGGGCCCAAGGCAGCATCCCGTATAGAGTTACAGACACACTTCCTGGGCCAGCACGAGCTGAAATGAAATGACAGCCAAGCTCTAAGGGACTTAACACTTCTTATCATCTTATTGAGGGCGTGAGGTTCTTCCAGAGGTGAGACGTCTAATAAAATTCAAATCTGCCTGAGGGAAGAGGGCAGGCGAAGGGTCCAGACCACCTAGTAGCTGAATCTGCCTGAGTGGGCTGCTCTGACCACAGTGCTTCCTGGCCCCATCTTGGCTTGCGACTAATCAATAACTCATCCAAGAGATGATGTCACCACCCATCAATGATCACTCAGCATCCTAGCAGCCAGCAGGGAGTGAACTTCCTGTATGCTAATCAGGCCACCAAAAAGTCATGTGACAAAGGCATTTCCCTCCTTGGTCACATGACCCTTTAACTGTGCCTTCCAATGTGAAAACCATGGCAACGGCCAGTTCCAACCGGTTTGTGACACGCAGCCTTCATTTTGAGAAGGGAGGTAAGGGTTCAGGTGCTGTCAGAAAATGGAGGCGCCAGGCTCACCCCAGGGCTGTGGAGCTGCAGGCACTTCCTGTGTGGCGCCGGCCCACAGGGGACTGTTGCTGCACCACAGGCTCCAGTCACCTCTACACACACCGCACACGGGCCCCTCTTAAGTTTCTAAAATGAAAAACTTTGTTAAGCTCACTTTTTAAAGGAGAGGGGCTTTAGGAGTCTCAGGACTTTTTAAAATAGTTAATTCAGGAAAAAAGCATGTGGCTCAAAATGATCGTAGGCATTATTTCAGGGAAAAATTTAATTATGAAAACTGCCTGAAGTAAATAAAAGCAGTGGAAACCTAGCCCAGCATGCTGGGAGGGATGGCATCGTGGCCCAGGGACAGCGTCTGCCATTCACTCTACAGCGGCTGTCCCAGGCACCAAGTTTATTTGGAAGTGATGTGGTATTTCAGGACAAATCCCATAAGCCCGTCCTGCCCATCTTGAGAAGCCTTAATGTAAAACACACTGATCAAGAGATTTTATGTGACCTACAAAAATCCCTGGAAGCAGGCCAGGCTGTTATCAGCGTAAATGGTCTCACCCGCTCCCTGCCACACACCACCCATACTCCCCCACCCGCTGGCACCAGCCCTGACCTCACAAGCACAGAAATTCTGTTACCTGCCAGGAACTTCCATAGAACTTCCTGGAGGAGAGGCCGGGATTATAAACTTAAATCGAGACACAATCCCACTTCCACAGCACAAGGTTATGGCTTTCAGCTGCCCAGCAACCAGCAGCCAGTACGTGGTTAATATTTAGTGTTCCCTCAGCCAGTGCCGGGAAGGAGCCGTTCTTGGAGGCTGGGACCTTTGTGGTTCTCTGAATGGGCCTGCCTGGTATGCAGGGAAGGCACACTTCATCCCCCTCTCCCTCATTCATTCATTCATTCATTCATTCATTCATTCATTCATTCATTCATTCATTCCTCACTCACATCTGCTGAGAGCTCATTTAAAAAGTAGGTGCTGCAGCAGGCAGTGGGGAGGAACCCCTGGATAAAAGGAGGCTCTATCCTTAGGGTTCAGTCTACCAGGTAGGACAGACACAAAAGGGAAGGGGCAGGTGGGGGCGAGGCTGTAGGTGGGCTTGGGGCTGGCCCCGTGAATGTCTGACCACCGCTGTCACAGCCACAGCAGCAGGGCAGCTTCTCCGGAACTTGTATAAATGCAGCGTGTCCTCCTTGCCCCAGACCTGCTTGATCAAAGTCTGTATTTCAGCAAGATCCCCCAAGTCTTGCACACACTAGGGAAGTTGGGGATGATCATGACCTGTGGCCCAATGAGGCCTCAGGATAAGAAATCCTCCTCCAGGCTGGCTCGGGGAAGACAGACAGGGCCCAGCAATGCCTTCTCCAGCCACATAACCATTTCCCGCTAGAAGCTTTCCTCCTCACCTCTTTCAGGCCTAGCAGAGTGGACTGCTGGCTGTGTGTAAAGGTGGGATGAGGGCTTTGCTAGAGCCAACACCAGTCCTGCCAGCCCACTTGTCCCTTGTGCAAACACTCATCTTGGGCTCACCAGGCCCTACCCGACATGAACCAAGCTGTTAACATCCCCCGCCCTCCTGGGGCCTGGCCCACAGACATGGCCCAGCATGGCCGTGTTCTGTCTACAGAACATCCCTCTTCAACATGCCTCAGGAAGCCTGCCCGGCCCTGTCCCCCTGCCCCGAGGTGAAGGTCATAGCAGAACTTGGGGTTCTACTTGGGGGACTGCAGGTCTAAGCAGAAACTCCCCAGCTTCCCAAGAGGGGCTGGCTGGTGGGTTTCTGTTCCTTAGCCCCCCAACAGCCCAGTGACTGGCCCACCCACCCTCAGCCCAGCAAGCCTGTCTAAGTGCCTTTGGTTCCCTGCACCGCACCCCACCCCACCCCTGTGAAGATGAGCCCTCCCTCCCCCCGCCTTGCAGGGTGACATGTCAGCACCTGTCTGACAAGCAGGTTCCTGCACCCTGAGCTGGGGGCCATCATGACCTCCTTCAGGTGGGTGTGGCACCGGCACAGCACCCAGGGACCTATGGCCTCATTCTGTGGCACAGCCTCAGCTCCCAACGAGGGACAGGGTGCCCCCAGGGTGACCAGATGAACAAAGGGCAAGGGGGTATCCAGCCCTGGGGTGATACCACAGCCCCAGAGAAGGGGGCAAGCCCCCATGTCCTCAGAGCCAGGAATCTCCTCCTAAGTCCATGATGGCTGGGGATGGGGGAAGAGGCTGGCTGAGCCCATCGTGTGAGGGTGCTGAGCCCTGAACCCGCACACTCCCTGTGGAGTAGCTCCTTTAACAAGCTGCGGCCTGGAGCTCACTGGCCACCCCTGCCCAGCCTTGGACTTCAAACAGCAGCAGGCAAGTCAGGCTGTGGAGAGAGCCCTCACCCAGTGAGTCAGAAGACACCTGGGTCTCACTTGGTTCTGCCTCTTGCAAGTGACACTTCCCTCTCCATGGCTTCTGCATGGCAGGGCAGAGGAATCCCTGTCCCACAGACTCTCAGGGCTGCCTGGTGAGGTGAGACCTCAGTGCTGAGGAGGCTCGGGCACCTTAGACAGCCGGCTAGGTGCAGGGGGATCAGGCAGCTCTGCTGATCTGAAAATGCTCTGAGAGCTCAGGCCTCGGGAACAGTGACCTTCCTGAGAGCACTCATAGCCACCCTGCATGCCCCTAGGATGGAGAGAGACGTCTGTCCCAACAGCCTGGGTCCCCTGCATCAGGTCCATCCCCACCTCGGAGAAAGAAATGGAGTTGTTTGCCGGGAGCTGCCCCCAGGGCTGTCATTTGGTGAGGTGGAAGCATCCCGCTGTCAGATCACATGCTGCCTCTTCAGAGCCAGCCGCCCACATGCAGCAGCCCCAAAAACCCAGATGGCAGCAGCACCATGGACTCCCGAAGCCCGACGGATGCTCTGACAGGATGCAACCTTGAAGGGGCTAGGAGCGCGCAGGAGTGATTTTCTTTCGGATTGTAGGGCCTTAGAGGAAAGTACTTCTTGGGGTCCCCAACACTGGGAAGATAAGGGCAGCAAATAGGCCGCCTTGCCTCGGCCTTGCAGCTCCCAGATGGGAGCGACAGCAACGAGTAAACTTGAAACATGTGCCTGACCTGACCGCTTTCTGAGGAGAGAGTGGGAGCCCGGTACAGAGCAGACAATCTCAGTAAACAGGTCCTGAAATGTGACACCTGAACATTCACAAACTCCCCAAGGGCAGACTGGGTCTGCTGGGGGCCTGGCAAGGCTGGGGAGCGCCCACCTCCTCCTCTTGCCTTGGTGGAGGTTCCAGGGTAGGGGCTGTGAGTTCAGGAGGAGCCATGCCGCGGACTGATGGACCCCCTTGGACGGTGGGCAGCTGCCTCCCTCGTGCACACAGATGTTGTGCTGCTGGAGGAAAGGGAAACCCACTCACAAGGATTTCTGAATTGTGTGTCTTCATGTGTCTTTGTAAAGTAACAGATCCTGGAAGCCAAACTCCTATTCTTTGAATACAAGTGCTTTTGTGGATATGAAAAAGGAGCCCTAATACTTATGGCTGACAAACCCTGGACACCAGACCAGACTCTGCAAGACCCCCCGACCCATCTCCGTAGTCCTGAGGAGGCTGTAGGCTCTGGCTGCATCTATTCATAGGCCCCGTAGTACTGGACCTGGGCTGGTTTTATGGCTCAATTCCCAAACTACAGAATGCAGAGGAAGTGACGTGGCAGCCTTTTGAGGTGAAGTCACAGAAGCCTTGCAGCTTCTGCCTAAGCCCTCGGAATGCTTGCTCTAGGAGAGCTGAGGTCTGACTGCCCCAAACCACCATGGGGTCAGAGGCCCACGCTAGCCTCCGCTACACGGGGGAGATGGAGACAGGCACAGAGACTGGTCCAGCCAGTCCCAGCTGTTTTGGCCATCACATGTGAGCGATGAAACCACTGGGGACACCCAGCCCAGCTGACATGCAACTGCAAAGACCAGAGAGCCCCACCAGCAGTGCCCAGCTGGGCGGGACCAGCCAACCAGCAGAACCGACAGACTGAAAAACGTCAATATCTCACTGCTTTAAACCACTAAGCTAATGGAGCCTATGGCCCAGCCTGGCCCCTGGGGAGCTAACCCATATCACTGTAACTCCACTTCCTCCCTCAGATGCTACCCTGGGACAAAGCAGGGAAAGAGAAGGGGGAAAGAAAGGGTTTACCCCAGTAACTACCCGCGGAGCCTTAAAGCTCCCCCCGACAAGAGGGACCAGCAGCAGCCTACACAGAGGTCCCCCGGACAGCTGCAGACTCAAGATGAGAACAGCTCTAGGAAGGTCAGGTGGGAGACCAGAGTTGCCCAACAATGGAAGGGGGTGAAGAGGGTCCCATGGAAAAGGAGGAGAAAGTCTGCAGGCCGGGAGGCACCTCAGCTTCAGGCAGCACCTGGAGTGAAGTGAGTCAAGCCAGAAAGCAATTCCTCATGCTTCATTCAGTCTCTCTACCTGCCTTCAAGAAACACTCCCAGAAAAATCCTATGACAGAGAAAAAGGACACTGTTATCATCAGTTCCCCAAGTTAGTCCTACCACTGAGCAACTTTTTTTTTTTAGAGACAGGGTCTCACTCTGTCAGGCCGGAGTGCAGTGGTGCAATCATAGTTCACTGTTGCCTGGAACTCCTGGACTCGAGTGATCCTCCCACCTCAGCCTCCCAAGCTGCCAGGACCATAGGCACGCACCACCACGCCTGGCTAACTTTTTTCAGTTTTCAATTTTTGGTATTGAAACAGGGTCTCTCACTCTGTTGCCTAGGCTGGAGCACGGTGGTATGATCGTGGCTCGCTGCGTTTTTAAAGTTTTTGTACAGGTGGAATCTCGCTATGTTGCCCAGGCTAGTCCCGGCAATATCTTGTGTGGCAGGCCCCTGTGTAGTGGGTGTGCTGACATACAATTCTGGTAGCATTCACTGCAACCTGGGGGTGGGCGCTGCTCACTGGGACCCCACACAGTTCTCCTTCCTTTCACAAGGGGTGGTGTTCACTCACTCAATTGATAGAAAGAGAGCTCTGTTGTCCAGACACAGGCAGTGCCCCAAAACTGAAGAACTAGGCCAGGCGCGGTGGCTCACGCCTGTAATCCCAGCACTTTGGGAAGCCAAGACAGGCGGATCACGAGGTCAGGAGATCGAGACCATCCTGGCTAACACGGTGAAACCCTGTCTCTACTAAAAATACAAAAAAAAAAAAAAAATAGCTGGGCATGGTGGCGGGCACCTGCAGTCCCAGCTGCTCGGGAGGCTGAGGCAGGAGAATGGCATGAACCTGGGAGGCGGAGCTTGCAGTGAGTTGCACTCCATGCTGGGCGACCTAGCTCCTCCGTCTCAAACAAACAAACAAACAAAAACAAACAAACAAAAATAACTGAAGAACTCCTGGGGGTTGTCTGGTGTCCTCCCGAGCCACCCCACCCCCACCCGCTTCTTGCCAGCCGCAGCACCTCTGCGGATCCCTCAACTCCTTTCTTAGCATCCATCACACTCCTCCCGCCCCGTAACTTGAGCTACTCTTGGCTGGGATGTTAGAGAAAAGCCCGGGGCCTGCTTTGTGGGGCCCAGGAAGACAGAACACATTCTGCTTCTCTGCCACAGAGGCCGTGGAGGTGAGCGGCTAAGATGGGATTTTTGAAACCCAGCCATCATTCTTCCTGGAGACTTTAGGTCCAACGACCGCTCTGGGACTCCATTATGGTGAGCCCTGCCACAGCGCTGGCTAAAGAGCTCAGGAAAAAGAGAGAGAGTGTCTGTGTGGCTGGCCAAGACCTGTGAGCCCATCCCTGCCCACTCTCCTTTCCTCAGTACAGAAGGGAGCAGTCCCAGGTCCCCAGCCAGAGCAGAGGAGCCCCATGCAGTGCCCGCCCCCAGCATCAGCACAGCCAGGAGGCGGCCAGCCCACGCTGCCAGAACGCCTTCTAGGAATGCAACAGCCCCTAAAGTCAAAGGGCCCAGCCAGGGAGGCCCAGAGGACCTCAGTGCGACAGGGGCCAGTCTTGGGGGTGTGCAGAATGGCTTGGCTGAGGGTGGTAGAGACAAGCCCAGGAGACCCTAATACCATGCTCATGTGGGCCAGCAGCCTCCACCTGCCCACGAAGGCCACTGCAGCCTGACCTTGCCAGCAGCTGACACCACCAGGGAGGCCACATCAAATTCAGCATGCTCTGCTTAGAAATACAGGAAGACATATGCACTGGAAATGATTACAATCGAATAACTGAAAGGCTAACTTTTCAGGTTTGGAAAACCAAGCAAACATCTGCTAGGCCTTTATGATGGCCACTCCTAGGCCAACCACCTAGGAAAATTCACCCTTCCACATAATCCTCTCCACAGCTCCATCATCACCCCCAGTTCCCAGTCCAGGGGACAATCTCAAGGGAGGGCCACATGACTTCCTAAGGTCACACAGCAGGACCTGCAGACAACCTGGGCTCCTACGGCACCTGAGCTCCTGTGTGGACCCCTCACTGTGCCAGGATCCTGGGGGAACCCAAAAGAGGAGATGTGGGGTTGGAGAGTATGGGCCCCATGTAACTGGCAGCTCTTAATTCAGGTCATCAAATATCTTTATTTTGAGACAAGAGTCTCCCTCTATTGCCCAGGCTGGAGTGCAGTGACGTGATCTTGGCTCACTGCAAACTCTGCCTCCCGGGTTCAAGTGATTCTCCTGCCTCAGCCTCCCAAGTAAACACCTGGCTAATTTTTGTATTTTTAGTAGAGACAGGGTTTCACCATGTTGGCCAGGCTGGTCTCAAACTACTGGGCTCAAGGGATCTGCCCACCTCGGCCTCCCAAAGTGCTCAGATACAGGCATGAGCCACCGTGCTCGGTCATATTTTATTTTTTTTGAGACAGGGTCTCACTCTATAACCCAGGCTGGAGTGCAGTGGTACAATCACGGCTCACTATAGCCTTGACCTCCTGGGCTCAAGTGATCCTCCCACCTCAGCCTCCTGAGTTGCTGGGACTATATGCATGAGTCCCCACACCAAGCGAATTAATCTGTTTGTTTATTGGTAGACATGGGAACCACTATATATTGCCCAGGCTTGGTCTTGAACTTTTGGGATCAGGTGATCCTTCCACTTCAGCCTCCCAAAGTGCTGTAACTACAGGTGTGAGCCACTGAGCCCCACTATGTCATTTTTGGAATAGTGAACTTTTATTTATGGCTGAAGGATCCTGGACAGCCAGTAGCATCCACAAGCTAAGTCCCTGAGGTGCGAAGGAGGGGGCAGTGTGAGGACACAGATGTGGCCCTCAGACTCTATCAAGAAATGATAACTTACCCAAATTACAAGACGAGTCAGGGGATGGTCAGAAACAAAACATGGCCAGGTGCGATGGTTCATGCCTACAATCCCAGTGCTTTGGGAGGCTGAGTGAGAGGATGACCTGAGCCTTGGAGTTCAAGAGTAGCCTGGGCAACACAGTGAGACCCCGTCTCTAAAAAATAAAAAAGCTGGGCATGATGGCAAGCACCTGTAGTCCCAGCTACTCAAGAGACTGAGGCAGGAGGATCACTTGAGCCCAGGAGCCGGAGGCTACAGTGAGTTATGATTGTACCACTGCGTTCCAGACTGGGAGACAGAGCAAGACCCTGTCTTTTAAAAAAGAAAACAAACAAAACTCAGTGGTGGTGGACACTCGCACTGTAAGTGGGCCAACGCCTGCTGGAAGGGGTGGGATGGGGTTGTGGTGCTCAGGAATCCAGGCTCCCCAGGGCCTGGTGTGGGGAGAGTAAAGGACAAAGAGGAGGGGAAACCCTGGCCACTGACCACAGCACCCCTCCTGACACTGGTCCCTGCACCCATGCCAGGCCCACCTTCCTCCAGGGAGGAAACATGGTGAGAACTCCTCAAGCAGGGTGCAGGAAGGACTCCCTACAGCAAATGAACTGAAAGGCATCTCCTGGGAGAGATGCCAGCTTCCTCACCAACACACAGGGAGAGAGAAGTCACCTATGTGCATGAAAGCCACAAAGATGAAACACACACTGCTTCTGAAACGACCACAAACTTTCTCAATGAATGGAAAGTGCTGGCTGTGTCTGGAAACCTCCTGCCCCTCTTTCAAACATCTGCATCACAAGTGGCTAGATCACCATCACTTGCACCTGTCTTCCTAGCCAGCTAGGTACACCCACACCCCAATCAGACCTGCTCCAGTTGCTCTGCGCAGAGTGGCCGCGGGTGACCCACGAGGACCACTGAGGGGCTGGGTACACTTCTGCAGGTACTGGGGGGACTGGCCCATTCACCAAACCTCAGTGAGGCCAAGTTTCTTCATCTGCAGAAGGGGACACCACTCACCTCAGGGGGCAGTCATGAAATGCGATTAAACCTCACCTCTGACCAGCGCCTCTGTGGTATCCCATGACAAAGTACAACAGGATGAAGCCCTGCTGCTGCATACTGCAGTGGAATGGCGCCATGAAGAGAAGCACACACGTGAGCGTTCACGCAAAGCCTGGTGCTTCATGAAAAACACCCGAGGGTATCTGGTACCAGTGATAAAGTACGAGCTTCCAATAATCAAAATTCTGAACTTTGGAGAACTTGTATTTGCTACCTGCTGTGAGCTCAGTAACTTCCCTACGGATAGGTGGTGACATTGACAAATCTGATTTTGTGACACTAAATGATGATACGTGTATCTGAAATGTTTCTACAACTCAGTAAACTACTATTTTCCAACGTTCAATGGTATTACAAACTCATAGGTGAGTAAAATGTCGTTCAGGGAAAGAAAAGATAATACTGTCAGGCAGAAGAATCCCAAATAATTTATGCAGACAGTTCACCTTTGAAGAGGTGAGCATGAGTCCCCATCCCTCAAGAGTGGGCTTTGTGGCCAGGCATGGTGGCTCACATCTGGAATCCCAGCACTTTGGAAGCTGAGGCGGGTGGATCACGGGAGGCCAGGAGTTTGAGACCAGAGTCTGGCCAACTTGGTGAACAACCCTGTCTCTAAAGTTCCTGTAGTCCCAGCTACTCACAAGGCTGAGGCAGGAGAATCACTAGAACCCGGGAGGCAGAGGTTGCAGTGAGCCGAGATCATGCCATTGCACTCCAGCCTAGGTGACACACTGAGACTCCATCTCAAAAAAAAAGAGTGGGCCATACATAGTAACTTCCTTCCAAAGAGGACAGTATGGAAAGGGTGGAGAGGGGGGAGGGCGGGGAGAGTAACTTTACAGTAGGAAAACCTGACAAATGGCACCTCACCCAGATGACTGTTCAGTCAAGCCCAGCGGTACCTTTGATACAATGTGACGAGAAGAGCACTTCACCCTCTGTGGTCTTCCTCCCCCAAATCAATCACCTGCCTGTGAGAAAAGCATCTGACAAATCCCAATGCAGGGACGTTCTACAGAACACTTGACCTCTGCTCCTCAAAACTGACAAGGTCACCCAAAACAAAGAAAGTCCGAGAAACTGTCATAGTCCAGGAATCTAAGGAGACGCAAGGACTAAATATAACCTAAGGGAAAAAGGACAACTGGAAAAAACTGAGGAAATCAGAATAAAGTATGAACTTGGTGGACCCTGGCTCACTACTTGTGACACATGTTCTGTAGTCTGTTAACAATGTGGAGACCGGGGTGGGGTTTGCAGGACTGATCTTTGCAACTTCTCTGTGAATCTAAGACTATTCTAAAATTAAAAGTTAATTGTAAAAATAGGTTTTTCTGTTCAAAGTGCAAGAGTCCCATGGATTTTAACGTAACCACGTACAAAAAGCTCAATGACGAGGTTTCAGAGTCTAAGGGCCAACTCACCGGTAGCGACTCGCCACTCTGGATTTTGGTTTCTCATTACAGGAGGAAATGCACAATGATCCGAAAAGCCTATGGAAACACCCCTCCACTCTCTAACCTCTTCTCCATGCTAGTTATGTTTTCTTCACCATGCTTCAAACCCTCACAACGAATGCAAGAGGATGGACACAGACACAGCCACGGGAACCTAGCAGCTGCCTTCTTAGTAAGCTGAGTGTTAAAGAGATTTGCAAAATACATTTTTAATAAAAAGTTATTTATGTTAATATGTCACAGGTCTATTATAGTCATCTTTAAATGAGTTAATAAATAGGTTTTTTTCTTTTTTTTTTTTTTTTGAGACAGGGTCTCAACTCAGGTTGTTCAGCCTGGAGTATAGTGGTGCCATCTCAGCTGACTGCAGCCTCTGCCTCCCAGGCCCAGGTGATTCTCCCACCTTAGCCTCCCGAATAGCTGGGACTACAAGTGTGCACCATCACTCTCTGCAATTTTTTTGGATTTTTAGTAGAGACAGTTTTGCTATGTTGCCCAGGCTGAAATTTTTTTTCTTTATTCTGAGACAGAGTCTTGCTCTGTCGCCCAGGCTGGAGTGCAGTGGCGCGATCTGGCGTGATCTCAGCTCACTGCAACCTCTGTCTCCTGGGTTCAAGTGATGCTTGCGCCTCAGCTTCCCGAGTAGCTGGGATTACAGAAGTGCGCCACCACAGTCAGCTACTTTCTGTATTTTTTTGTAGCAACGGGGTTTTGCCATTGTTGCTCAGGCTGGTCTCGAACTCCTGGCCTCATGTGATCTGCCCACCTTGGCCTCCTAAAGTGCTGGGATTACAGGTGTGAGTCACTGCGCCTGGCCAAAATTTTCAAATTTTCTAACACAGTAAATGTCAACAGACATATCCCACAAAACCAACCTCTGTCTGGGGCCCAGAGGTGGAAAAGGGGAGATGCCAGTGCTTCGGGAAAAGGATTTCCCTTCTCTGGCAGCCCCAACAGTAGTGCAGAGGCTGGGATCCTGGGTCCTGTCCTGCTGATATATCATGGCCCATGTAACTTTTGGGTCCTGTCCTGCTGATATATCATGGCCCATGTAACTTTCTTTTTGCTGCCAAAGTTGTATTTTGAAAAGTGAGAAGTACTAAACATTTAATAGGATTCACCCCACAGATATTTAATCATCAGCCAACAAAATTTGGTCACCTTAAGGTTCTGACGGCCTTATGTGGCAACTGTACAGCCTCTATGTTTACCTAAGTCACAGAAAGCAGGCGTCGCCCTATGGCTATGGAGCAAACACAGGAACATGGCTGGCCAGGTCACCCAGGACCTCAGTGTGAGGACACTATCCTGAATCTTGTGCCCCACTGCCCCTAGACTGCTCGTCTCCGGGACTAGGAATCTCCTTCCTTCTCTAGCAAGTGGGCCGCCTCTCTCCCATCTGAGTGCCTGAGAGATCCTGGGCTCCACCCAGGCTCAGAGTATCAACTCTCCCTTCTCCAGAAGGGGGTCCTGAACCCAAGGCCCAGTCCCAACTCTATGTTCTACCCTTCCTGCACCCATCAATCTATCCCAGCCCACCTTTCCGGCCTCTGCTCCTATCACCGTGTACCTTCAGACTCTGACCCCTGTGCCCAGTGCACCGTGATTTCTGGGTCGCAGTCCCCGAGAGAGTGCCCTCAGACCATTCTTCCCATACTGCCTGCAGATACGCCAAGTCTCCTGGAGGCCTGGACTGATGGCTCTCTTTAGAATGCTCTTTGTACGAAAGCTATCAGGGCCCTGCCTTGAGGAATTCTGCGTGGCATCAAGTCTCAGCCCTATGAACCCCCAAAGCTTTTCAATTTGATTACATCACAACAATTTTAAAGATATAAGCTCTAAAAATCTGCAGTCCTATGGCATGGGTCCAAAGGGGGCACATGGCAACATCCGGTATGTCTCCCATCTTTCCATCCATCAGATGTCCCCTCCCTCGTCTCCCACCCTCCAGGGAAAACGGTGGCATCCGCCCGAGCCTCAGTCACAGGGAACTCAGCGTTTCCAAAGACAGCTGATTCAGCCTGGCTTCAGGCGTTACCCTGCCTTCCTCTCTTGAGGGTTCTTCCCATCAGCACTGTGACTTTACACTATGGTGGAGCCTCAATTCACAGAGGAGACCAGAGGCATTCACAAAGTGGGGACAGACTGTCCCAGGCCACACAGAGATTCAGTACCTGGACGATCCAAGCTCTCAGACACCCATGTTCTTTTTGTCTACCACCAGCTGCCCCCTCAGGCTCACAAATTATAATTCACATGCTCATCTTGAGAGAGAGAAGGAAAACCTCAAAAAGATCTCTCTGGCCGGGCGCAGTGGCTCAAGCCTGTAATCCCAGCACTTTGGGAGGCCGAGACGGGCGGATCACGAGGTCAGGAGATCGAGACCATCCTGGCTAACATGGTTAAACCCCGTCTCTACTAAAAATACAAAAACTTAGCCGGGCGAGGTGGCAGGCGCCTGTAGTCCCAGCTACTCGGGAGGCTGAGGCAGGAGAATGGTGTGAACCCGGGAGGCGGAGCTTGCAGTGAGCTGAGATCCGGCCACTGCACTCCAGCCTGGGCGACAGAGCGAGACTCCGTCTCAAAAAAAAAAAAAAAAAAAAAAAAAAAAAAAAAAGATCTCTCTAACCAGGTAGCCTTTTCTTTTCTTCCAGGGGCACATTCTGCTATAAGCGGGAAAACACCACCCCCCCCTGGGTGTGATGTCTGCCTGTCCCACCCGGGATCACACATGCCCCTGTAGGTTCTCAGGTATCCATTCCTCTGTTTCTACTTGTTCTGCACAGAGACCCCCAAGGCCCGGCGCCCACTGCCCTTCCCTCCACTCCTTCACCAGGTTAGGGGACCATGAGGGACAGGACTGGCTCTCAGCCTAAGGAGCACTGAGAAGCCGCCCCATAGCCTCCAGGTTGGTTTCAGTGCAACTGCTCGCAGCATGGCAGGGAAACTGGCTGCAGACTGAAAAGCAACAAAGCTAAACCCAGTTTCAGTGGGCACAGTGGAGTGCTGGTCAGACACCCTCCCTGTCTTGTCCCTGTGGATGGGACATTCAAATAACCCGCTACAGCAGCTGGGGCATCAGTTACAGGAAGAGCAGCCTGTCAGTAAGTGACAAATAGGACAACAGCAGGAATACATGCTGGGAGGAGATATCAGAAGCCGCAGCAGCAAAACAGAAAGCAAGTCATTTAAAAAGAAGGAAGAGGTCTGCTTAATCTGCAAATCTGCTCAACTTACAGATGTGTGAGAGGAGTTCGGACAGAGCAGGTCAAGCATTTACTGGTGATTACCTCAATGTCCATATACAGTGTGGCCTCTGGTTTTCTGTCAGAGCCACCAAAGGATAATATCCCCAGAGAGCCTGCACTGTCCAACAGAGAAGCCCCATTTCAAAGTCAGGGATCCCGAGGTCCCCTCCATGACCAGAGGAGGGCGTCTAAAGGCAACAAAGAGCTGGCAACACCTTGGAGAAGCCGGAAGTTCAGGAAGACCAGGAGCGATGCTCTTTTACCTGGCACCAGGCTGCCTCATGCTACGGCCCTCATGTGAGCTGAGGACTTGGGGAGTTAGAAACGGTGCAGTCTATTATCCTGGTGCCCCTAAATAATCTAACGATCCTTAGAAGTACAGGTGGACCCCTCACATTTCAGCGATTTCTGGGATTAGATGAGAGTTCCAGATAAAGGGAAATGGGACGAGGAACCTGCAGGAAAGGGGTGACATAAAGAACAAGGAGGAGACACACGGTGGCCACTGAGGTTTGGAGGGGCAGCAGCTAAGGCAGGGAAGGGAGCACACAGATTCCCAAGGGAACATACCTCTCAGTTCCCAAGAGCTAAGAAATGCCCGTAGGCTGTGGATTTCTAGTCAGAGCTGGTGAAGGCGCTCCCTGAGGCCACCCAGCCTCTCCTGGAAGTTGCCCAGCAGCAGACAGAGAATTAGCAAGTGAAAGGCAGCAGCCAGCCCTCAACAGGTGCTGGGGAGGGGCTAGAGCAGCGGAGGAGGGGGCTCCAGAAAGCCGCCCACAGAGTAACCCACCCTGGAGCCCCTTGTCTGGATCCTGACTCTGGGACAGGCCGGTGGTCACACGAAGGGAAAAAGGCTTCTTGCTGCGGGACTTCCAGAGCTCTGGCACCCCGATGAGGGATTTAGGGGTTCAATCCCTGCCAAGAGGGCTGCAGGAGGCAGTCAGTGTGAGGCCCACAAACCATGGCCCTGGGCTGTGAGAACCCAGCCCTTTCCTGAGCCCTCACGTCAACAGCTGTGCCACATTAGTCCATCGTCCATCTCATTCAAGGACGTGCATTCCTGCAGACAGCCGGCCGGCGGCGGGCCGGGCGCAGCTGCGGGGAGGCATAGTCCTGAGAGCAGGGGGTGGAAGCTCAGCTCTGCACATCGCTGTGAAGACATCCCCTCCACCCGTACACAGGCAGCCAACACAATGATGATAGGGGTTCTGTGGCACCAGTGACTGTCCAAGCATCCACTATGTGACTGACTAGCACAAGGGGCAGTGGGATCTTCTGCCTGGCCTCGTGCTTCCCTCAGAGGGGCAAGGGTGACGGGCTTAAGACACAGCCACACATGTATGCCAGAGTCTGGACCCTGACCTCTCTGTAGACCCAGTGGCTAAAACTATAAAGACTGAGAACAAGTGAAGATGGTGTGCTGGACTGCCACGCCTGTGAGTGTGAAGAGCACAGACCGTTTTGGGGGAAAAGCCTAGTCATTTCTTTAAAACGACTAACCACACACACAATCTGTAACCCTGCAGTTCAACCCAAGTGTTTACCAAGAGAAATGCTGACCCGTGCCTACAAAGAGACATCTGCAGGGACCCGCACAGCAGCGGGTGCTCACACCAGCCCCAAATTGGAGGCTGCACAGATGTCTACTGACAGATGAGAAGTGCCCTGTGCACACCACTCAGAGGCACACCAATACACACCAGAGGCAAATCCCAAAACACTCAGAAGAAAGCCAGACCCCAAAGAGCACTGACTCTGTGAGTGCATCCCCAGAAAACCGGAAAAGAGGCGAGACCAGTCTCATCAGGGGAAGCACCAAAACAGGAAGGGCTGGGGGTGCGTGAGGGCCCCTCTGGAGTGGGATGGTAAGGTTTCTGGGCAGTGATACAGTTTGTGACCTAAATCAGGGTTTTACTCACAGGTGCACGTGTGAGTCAGAACTCACTGACTCGGGCACACCAGGGGAGTCCCATGCTCATGTGGCCGGGGGAGGGGAAGCAATTCTGGTGTTGACTTCACCCTCCTCTCCCTTTCCTGTATAAAAAGTATCTGCCCAAACAGCAAGGACTCTATCCATGATCCTCAGAGTCATCTTGGAGAAATTAGGCAACCAATGCACACTTTTGCAGCTGGCCCCATTTTGGCACAGAACAAAACAAAGCTGTCCACACTCCCACGTTCTGGACAACTGGGTGGCTGGATGTATAGGAGGAAGCACTATCACATTACTTTCTGATTTGTTTTTTGTTTTTGCTTTTGGAAGGCCTGATGTGTTAAGTTTTTTTTTGTTTTTTTTTTTTGAGATGGAGTCTTGCTCTGTCGCCCAGGCTGGAGTGCAGTAGCGTGATTTAGGCTCACTGCAAGCTCCGCCTTCCGAGTTCTCGCCATTCTCCTGCCTCAGCCTCCCATGTAGCTGGGACTACAGGGGCTCGCCACTATGCCCAGTTAATTTTTGTGTGTGTGTTTTAAGTAGAGACAGGGTTTCACTGTGTTAGCCAGGATGGTCTCGATCTCCTGACCTCATGATCTGCCCGCCTCAGCCTCCCAAAGTGCTGGGATTACAGGCGTGAGTCACCGCACCCAGCCTAACATGCATTTTAATGATGGGCATGCATGCTCACCGTGGTGGGCGGCCTGACCTGCCTTCACATCAAATGATCAGCCAGTGCATTCTCTGGGCAGGGAAGTGACACCGATGCGCCACCCCACCGCCCCCTTGGTGACTGCCAAATTCTAAAAAGAAAGACGACAGCAATGATTCTAATTGTCATCAACGACACCAGTGTCAACAACTGCGACTGGCTTTGCAGGCCTAGTAAACAGACTGTATTTCCAGTGCGTTTTACGGTCACTGGCCACAAGTGCTTGACCAGGGAGCTGAAGGCCAAAAAAAACTAAAGCCAAGATCAGATCTAACAGCACAGATGCTACTTTGAGCCCCAAAGTGGCCAAGGAACACACATCCCAGACTGTCCTGTCCACATCATGGGCCAGGCCTTTGGTACAAGTGCTGCCTCCTCCCACAGCAGACTCATGGTACAAGAGGAGGTGGGGAGCGAAGAGGAAGACACAAGAGCTGCCTGAACGCCACATGCCACTAACAGGAGGGCACTTGCCAGACATCCACCTAGGCTGTGTTGAAGTCTGCCCAATCCATGGACCACGGAAGCCACAGCCCAGTCTCCTCCCAGGTGAAATAAGGAAATGGAGACGGTGAGCCACACCGCCAATGGCAAGTCCTTCTTTCCAAGACCTCTGTACTTTCCTTCACGACATGGTCTTCCAAAAAATAGTTGCAAAAATCAGATCCTGTCTTGATTACCTCTCCACCACTCCAGCACAGTACCTGACACACAGCAGGTCTCATCCTGGACCACTGACAATCCAGAAAGAGTTGACACCTCAGAAAAGTCCCACATAAACACATCCTCAGTGAGGTGTGGCCATTCACAGAGTTCTCATTCCCTCACCCCATGCAGGCCCGAGTTACCTTTCAGTTGCAGGACCCCTGGAGAAGAGCCGCACTTTTACCGAGCAACATGCTCTTCCATCCAAAAAAAAAAAAAAAATCAAGGCCAGGTGCAGTGGCTCACACCTGTAATCCCAGCACTTTGGGAGGCTGAGGCGGGCAGATCACCTGAGGTCAGGAGTTTGAGACCAGCCTGGACTACATGGTGAAACCCTGTCTCTACTAAAAATACAAAAATTAGCCAGGCATGCTGGCAGGTGCCTGTAATCCCAGCCACTCGAGAGGCTGAGGCAGGAGAAACGCTTGAACCTGAGAGGCAGAGGTTACAGTGAGGTGAGACCACGCCACTGCACTCCACTCTGGGCAACAAGAATGAAACTCCATCTCAAAAAAAGAAAAAGAAAAGAAAACAAATCAAGCTATTTACGTCTGGGTGTGGCCAGTTATTTCTGAAGATCAATCATTTGACAGAAAGAGATTCTCCTCTATAGCAAAGCGCAGGACTGGATCTGCTACTTATCACAGAAACAAAACAAGCAGAACCAGCCAGGTGCCGTGGCTCACCTATAATCCCAGCACTTTGGGAGGCTGAGGCAGGAGGATCACTTGAGATCAGGAGTTCAGGACCAGTCTGGGGAACATAATAAACCCCATCTCTACAGAAAAAAATTTTTTAAAAAGAACAACAATAAAAAAAAAACCCATCCAGGTGTGGTAGCATGCATCTATGGTCCCAGCTACTTGGGTGGCTTGAGCTGAGGAGTTCAAGACTGCAGTGATCTATGACCGCACCACTGCACTCCTGTCTGGCCAACGGCGCAAGACTAACTCCAAAAAACAGAGAACCAAAAGCAGTTTCCTCTGCCTGCCAGCTCCAGCCTCATCTGACAGTCTGGACTCAGCATGGGGGCAGCACATGCCCATGACCTTTGGATTGGCCTCACAAAACCAACAGACTCACAACTTCTACCTCTGAGGGTTTTGTTTTTCTGCGTGCACATTTATGGATGCCAGAACAGAAACCAAACTATTTTAACCTTCATTTAATTATTTATTTTTAACATCCATATTGAGGTATACTTTACATACCGCAAAATTCAGCCACCGTAAGAGTACAATTCAATGATTTCAGTAAATTCGTGCAATCATCACCACAATACAATTTTAAAACATTTCCATCTTCCCAAAATGTGCCCATGTGGTGTTAATCATTGCTACCACCCACCCCCAGCCCTGTCCTAGTCAACCACTGGTCACTTTCCATCTCTCAAATAAATTTGTTTTTTGGGGGGACATGCCCTGTAAGTGAAATTATACAACGAGTAGTTCCTGGGTCTGCTGTTTCCCCTTAGCGTGGTAAGTCTGAGATTCAGCCATGTTATGGCACACACGAGTAGTTTATTTCTTATAAAGCTGAACAGTAATCTGGTGTATAGAGGTAGCAGGTTTGTTTTATCCATGGGACACTGGGTTGCTTCCATGTTTTTTGTTTTTTGGGGGGGGGGATGGAGTCCTGTTCTGTTGCCAGGCTGGAGTGCAGCGGCACGATCTCGGCAGCGCAATGCAAGCTCCGCCTCCCAGGTTCAAGCAATTCTCCTGCCTCAGCCTCCCATGTAGCTGGGACTACAGGTGCACACCACCACACCCGGCTAATTTCTGTATTTTTAGTAAAGATGGGGTTTCACCATGTTGGCCAGGCTGGTCTCAAACTCTTGACCTCAGGTGATCTGCCTGCCTCAGTCTCCCAACATGCTGGGATTACAGGCATGAGCCACTGCGCCTGGCCCTGCTTCCACTTTTCGACCAGTATGAATCATGCTGCTGCAGATGTACCTGTCTGTGTGGGCACATTTTCATTTCTCTTGGATAAACTGCTAAGTCATATGGTAAGTTTACATCTAACTCTGTAAGAAACTATCTGGGCTATTTTACATTCCTACTAGCAATGTATGAGGAATTCCAGTTTCTACACATCCTTGTCAACACTTGTTACTTCCTTTTTTTTTTTTTTTTTTAAAACAGCTATACTAGAGCCTTGTTTTATGGTCCAGTGTATGATCAATGGAGAACGTTCACCCACATTTGAGAGGATGTATTCTGCATTCACCAGGTACTCTATATATGTCAGTCAGGCTAAGTGAGTTAATAATGTTCTTCAAGTCCTCCATACCTTGCCGATTTTGTCTAGATGTTCTACCAATTATCGACAGTGGGATATTGAAATCTCTTAACTGTAACTGATTAATTTCCATCAATCCTATCAAGTTTATGTTTCAGGTATTTTGGGGCTCTGCTGACTGTTATGTCTTCCTGAAATATTATATGAAATGTCGCAGCTGGGCATGGTGGCTCTTGCCTATAATCCCAGGAATTTGGGAGGCTGAGGCAGGCAGATCACGAGGTCAGGAGTTTGAGATCAGCCTGGCCAACATGGTGAAACCCTGTCTCTACTAAAAATACAAAAAATTAGCCGGGCGTTGTGGCGGGCACCTGTAGTCCCAGCTACTCAAGAGGCTAAGGCGGGAGAATCACTGAAACCCAGGAGGCGGAGGATGCAGTGAGCTGAGATCGTGCCACCGTACTCTAGCCTGGGTGACAGTGAGACTCTGTCTCAACAACAACAACAAAAAAAAGGTTGCAGTTTGGCTCTAGTAATATTGTTTGTCTTAAAGTGTCTTTTATCTCTTATTAATACACTTACTCCAGCTCTCAAACTGTCACTTATGGTATCTCTTTTCCCATTCTTTTGCATTATTCCTTATTCCTTGAATCTAAGGGGTGTCACTCATAAACAACATATAATTAAGCTGAATCTTCTTTTTTATTTTTGAGACAGAGTCTCACTCTGTCGCCCAGGCTGGAGTACAGTGGCATGATCTCAGTTCACTGCAACCTCCGCTTCGTGGGTTCAAGTGAGTCTCCTGCCTCAGACTCCCAACCAAATAGCTGGGACTACAAGTGCATACCACCATGCCCGGCTAATTTTTGTATTTTTAGTAGAGACAGGGTTTCACCATATTGGCCAGGCTGCTATCAAACTCCTGACCTTGTGACCTGCCCACTTTGGCCTCCCAAAGTGCTGGCATTACAGGTGTGAGCCACTGCGCCTGGCCTTAATCTTGCTTCTTTACACTATCTGAGTCTTTGCCTTTTGATTGGGGTATTTAGATCCTTTACAGTTACTGCATTATTGACATGGCTGGATTGACATTTGCCATTTTGCTGTTTTCCACGTGTCCTCTTTTTTGTTTATTTCTCAGTGAATAAAGAAACTAACTTTCATGTTAAATATTTTTTAGTGTACAACTTTAATTCTTCTGATGATCTGTCTTTTTAAAAACTATATTTTAAAGATATTTTGTTCATAGCTGCTCTAGGCATTACAGCAAGCATCTTAACCACAATCTATGTAAGATTGATGCTAACTTGATTCCAGTAAGATACAGAAATTTTGCTCCGATATTGCTCCATTTCATTCCCCATCTTTTGTACTAATATCACATATATTTTATCTGTGGATATTATAAACCCAACAGATCATTCTAAGCCTTTGGTTGGCTTCCAGACTGCAGAACTAGCTAAGTCTTTCCAGTTAACCCATGCATTTACCATTTCCAGTGTCCTTTATTTCTTCTCATAGACTCAAGTTGCCAATGTGTCATTTCCTTTCACGCTGAAGGACTGGCAGGTCTACCAGCAATAGATTCCTTCCGTCTTGCTTACCTGACAATGTCTTTTTTTCTTTCATTTTTGAAGGACCGTTTTTACTGGCTATAGAATTTTGGGTTGGCAGTTTTCTTCTTTGGATACTTTTAACATCATTCAATTCCTTGTTTCCACTGTCTCAAGTCAGAAGTCAGCTGTTCATCTTATTAATGCTTCCCAGACGTGCTGAGCTGTTTTTCTCATTACTTTCAAGATTTTCTTTTTTTTCTTTGGCTTTCTACACTTTGACTATGATGTATCTAGGTCAAGATCTCCTTGTACTTACGCTATTTAGGGTTTGTTGGGCTTCCTGGATGAGGTTATCCTCAAGTATGTTTTTGTCCATTATTTCTTCAAATAGTTTTTCTATCTTACCCCAATCTTGGGCTAAAACAGAGCCGCTGTCCATCTTCACCTGCCTCTCCGCAAGACCACAGGCAGGGTTGTTACCACTCTAAAATGAACAGTCTTCCCCCTTTTCGCCCATACAGAGAAGCTGTTGGTCCTCACAGCTGACAGTGACTGGACAGAACCTCTTTACCAAACAGATGGGAGAGGGCATGGGAATAGCTCCAGGACAAATGCCATAGAGTCTCACTGTTCTCACCTGAAGTTCAGCAGTTATAGGCATAAATACTTCTCAGATTGTTGTATGCTCCTGCTCAATTTTTCCAGAATGCTGAGATTGTTTCATTTTGCTTTTGTCAATTCTGCCAATCTCTCAACACAACCAGAAGCTGCCCTCCACCCTCAATTTATGTGGAATATAAAATACCCACACAAGTTGGGAAACTAAGATAGAAAAACTGCTGAGTTAAAGAGAGACAGGGAGGGGATAAAAAGAGGGAGAGAGAAAGCTGATTCTACCACTGTATCTGCCTCTGCATGCTCCAAATCATCCCACCATAGTAATATGTATACTACACACACACATGCACACATATATATTTTTTGATGACTCCAATTCACCAGCCACTAAAGAAAAAGGAAATTCTCTCTCCTATAAGCCATTAGAAACTGCCTGTAGCTTCCAATATGCCCAAATTGGGTCATAAGACGGTAATAAGATAGCATGAAAGAAAAAAACGGTAGTTTTGAAAAACACCCAAATAGAAACCCTATAAACAGAATACTATACAGCAGTGAAAATGGATTAACTACTGGTATGCTCAACAATATGGGTAAATCTCACAATGTTGAGTGAAAGCAGGAAGATAAAAGGTACACAATATATAATCCCACTTATTTAAAGTACCAAACAAGAAAATCTAACTGGCATTGTCAAGAACGTGATTACCCTTGGAGGACAGTGACAGCAAGCGAGCATGAGGGGGCTTCAGAAGTGCTAATAACATTTTTTTTTTTTTTTTTTTTTTTTGAGATGGAGTCTCACTCTGTCCCCAGGCTGGAGTGCAGTGGCGTGATCTCAGCTCACTGCAAGCTCCGCCTCCCAGGTTCACACCATTCTCCTGCCTCAGCCTCCCAAGTAACTGGGACTACAGGTACCTGCCACCAGGCTCGGCTAATTTTTTTGTATTTTTAGTAGAGACAGGGTTTCACCAAGTTAGCCAGGATGGTCTCGATCTCCTGACCTCGTGATCTACCTGCCTCGGCCTTTCAAAGCGCTGGGATTACAGGCATGGGCCACTGCACCCAGCCTCGTTTCTTTCTTTCTTTCTTTCTTTTTTTAAGTGAGAGGGAGTCTCACTCTGTCGCCCAGGCTGGAGTGCAGTGGTACAATCTTGGCTCACTGCAACCTCTGTCTCCCGGGTTCAAGCGATTCTCATGCCTCAGCTTCCCGAGTAGCTGGAATTACAAGGGCAGTCCCCTATGCCTAGCTAATTTTTGTATTTTTAGTACAGAAGGCATTTTGCTATGTTGGCCAGGCTGGTCTTGAACTCCTGTCCTCAAGCAATCTGCCTACTTCAGCCTCCCAAAGTGCTGAGATTATAGGCATGAGCCACTGTGCCCGGCCTATAACATTTTGTTCCTTGATTAGGGTTATGAGGTTGCGTTCAGTTTGTCAAAGTGTATCTAGTGGCTCACATGTGCACTTTTCATTACATATGCTATACTTCAATTGAGAAGTTAAACAACGAAAATTAAATTCTATTGGCATAACAGTTTAAAATTGGCATGTCAGTCTTATAAGACACTGAATCTGAAGCCAAAGAGCTTCAGCTGACTTAAACTGTGGATTGATACAGCTGTGCCCTATGAAGGACTGAAAACCAACCTGGGAATTGAGAAAACCACCACACTGTGCACTAAAGGGAGGCTCCCAAGGGGTGCTCCAAGCTGGACACTCCCAAGAAGAATCCAAAGACTTCTTTAATACCTTCATTTGAAGGTATTAGAAGAAATCAGAGCCATGTGCTCCAGAATGGATTAGTTTTAGAATGGCTCTGGGCTGGACATGATGCTGTGATTATGTCAAAACTCCCATCTGTACTTTTCCAAAGAACGACACAAAACAGTGTGAGAACTTGGGGAGACACTAGGCATACACGTGACATCTCTTTTTGAGTAAAGCTAAAGACTGAAGGGAAGCTGTCACCAACAGAGTCAGTCGCCTTCCTCACTAGACACCAAACAAGGAGGCTGATTCTTGGTACACGTTACCTGGCATACAATCAACCTGCAAGGCAGAGATGATTGCTCATCTTACAAATGAAGAAACACAGGCTAAGATCTCTGCTCAGGATCAGGCAGTGTGAGTGATATGACCCCAACTCTGCCTGCTGGCCTGTGAGCTGGGTTCTTTGCTCATTCCCACACTGCTTCACAAATGCCCTGGGTGTCTCAGTGCTCCAGGACGGCCCTGACACCAGCACCACCAGCACCTGCGTTCATCTCTGTCCCCTGCTCCCTTCCTTTACTGTCATAAGGAAAGCAACACAATCAACTGCAGGAAACAATGCTGCATCTTCTCAGTTTGGAAGGCAATGACCCAGTGAGGAAAGACACCAAGAGGCCCAGGGTAGCCCCCGGCTTTGACAACAGAAAATATCTGGGTTTGGGCCTGAACTCTGAGTTTCTTTTTTTTGAGATGGAGTCTCGCTGCGTCGCCCAGGCTGGAGTGCAGTGGCGTGATCTCAGCTCACTGCAAGCTCTGCCTCCTGGGTTCACGCCATTCTCTTGCCTCAGCCTCCTGAGTAGCTGGGACTACAAGTGTACAAGTGCCTGCCACCATGCCCAGCTGATTTCTTGTATTTTGTTTAGTAGAGACGGGGTTTCATCATGTTAGTCAGGATTGTCTCTATCTTCTGACCTTGTGATCCACCTGCCTTGGCCCCACAAAGTGCTGGGATTACAGGTGTGAGCCACCGCACCTGGCCAACTCTGAGTTTCTTTCTTTTCTTTTTTTTTTTTTGAGACAGACTCTTGCTCTGTGGCCCAGGCTGGAGTGCAGTGGCGCGATCTGGGCTCACTGCAAGCTCCGCCTCCCAGGTTCACGCCATTCTGCCTCAGTCTCTCGAGTAGCTGGGACTACAGGCGCCCGCCACCACCACGCCCGGCTAATTTTTTGTATTTTTAGTACAGACAAGGTTTCACCATGTTAGCCAGGATGGTCTCAACCTCCTGACCTCGTGATCCACCCGCCTGAGCCTCCCAAAGTGCTGGAATTACAGGCGTAAGCCACCGTGCCCAGCCAACTCTGAGTTTCTTTAACACTTAACCTCTCCCTCACAATCCACTGGCCTACCCTGCAGGGGAACATGGTGATTACAGGAGAAAATGCATGCCAGGAGCCCAGGAATGCATGAGGAACCCCATGCACATGGACTGCAGATTCCCATGAACATGGACTCCTCCTCTTCCTGCCCTGACTCCACACCAGCCCCTCACTGCTCACCCCTGCTGAGCTGTCATGGACTGGTCTCCGGCTGAAAACATAGTCAGAGAAAGGGAAAGGAGACTTGGACCTATAGTTTTATTTCTGGAACTTTAGAAGAGGACCTTGGTTTTAGAATGGGGACTGTAGACAGCAGAGTCAGACAGAAAAGCCCTCTTTGGACAGCAGGACCACAAAGTGTGTTTCCTCACACTAGGAGCCTTTGTCAACAGGACCGGGCTTGGGTTTTCCCATTTATCTTCCCATTTTAAACGCTGTGAACACCGGATGATCTCTGAAGTCCTCAGGATCCCAACAGTTTGGGTTCCAAAAACGAATCTGACATAAGACTGGAGGCTGGGGTCTCCCTGTGGAGTTGGTTGACACGGAAAGGTGAGGAGCCACCAGCTGTCCCTTACGAATAGGCATGGAGAGACAGACCCTCCACAGGGAGAAGACTCTAGTGGGTGGTGAGAGAGAGAGAGCAATGGGCCACAGAGGAGTCTGTCACAGGGCCAGCCGGGGAGCTGTGGCCACACCACAGCCCTCAGCGGGTGTCTGGGCGTGAACATTCTGCAGAGCTCCAAGGAGGGTGATGCAAGAGCAGGTGCTGGGTCTGAATTTCTCTTTACAGAGAGAAAGGAAGGTTTTGAAGTCAAGAAATGGGTGGTAGATTGGGTCTTATTTTTATTTCAAGTTTTTACCTTAAGAGACTCACAAAAGATGAATATGAGGAAAGTCACTCTAGAAGTAATCAGTGTTGACTAAGGACAAACCAACAGAGCAAGCTGAAGACCAGAAGCAAGTGAATGTGGAGTCAAATGAGCACCCCGTACCCGCTCTGAGGAGGGTGCCCTGGGCTGGGCTCCCGACTCTATCCCTAGCCAAGTGACCAAGGTAGGTGTAGTATCCCTGGCCCTCTGATCCCCAGATCTGAAAAGCAGGGAAGCATAACCAAATGAAAACCTCAAGTGTCCCTACAAATCAAAAGCACCGAGTTAGACAGACAGCAGGCGCATGGGTGGCAAAGGCCTACTGATGGCAGGGGAGCTGATGGAATGTGCCACTCCTCCTCCTGTGAGACCCACACCCTGTGTTACTTGCAGCTGGGACCTGGGGCCCTGGAATGGCCACAACAGCACAGCTGCCGGGGGGGTGATGCCCGAGCTGAGCCTACAGCCATCTCCACAACCCCGCCAAGCTATTACCAAGAGGCCTGGAGTGTGGCTGCCCCAATCTGGGCACACTGGGCCTGTCTCCAGGTTCCAGCCCCTCCCGCTGGCTCCTCCCACTCACCTGTGTGAGGTGCGCATGTCCACGGGTCCATCACCCACCAGCCCTTCGCCTCTGCCCATTGCCACAGCCGTGACCTCTGTTGCCCTCAGCAATCCTTGGGCTGGACCCGCTCCCGGCTCAGGTGTCACCCTCATGTCTCCGTCAGTGTTTAAATCTGAAGCCAACAATCCTCTCTCCATTTTTATTTTCTTGCTCTCCACATCGTCCTCTGTTGGGTCCCGTTCAAGCGCTCGTTTCTGACTCCGTGTTCGGCATGCTTCTTCGGTCATTCTGAACTTGTGAGGGAGGAGAAGACACAACATTTTAACTGGGTGCAACGAAGGTGCCACCTTCTTGGAAACTTTTCAGTGTTGCTTTCAGTGTTTTCCTCCCTATGGGAGGATGGTAAAAGAATGTACAACAAACGCAGGGCCCAGAAAAGCATCCCCAGGACATTTCATCACTGCCTTGAGGAAGGCGAGGCAGGATGGGGGTGTCCCCAGCCTCCACCGTGTGGCTGAACACTGGTAGAGCCAAGCTACACCCTGCCCGGTTGGGGGCGAGAGGCAGCAGGGAGCTGGACGGGAGCAGTGGAAGGCAGCTGCTTATCAGCAAGGAAAGGCTCAACAGCAAACAGAGGAAAAGTTGATCTAGATCTGAACTACCTGCCTTTGGGATTTCGAGCACCTGCAATGTCTGGAATCCAGGAGGGCAGTGACTGCACTGTTCCAGGAACAGGGTCAGGGCCTGGGTCTCGCCCTACACTGTGGTGACTCGAGTTAACCCCAGCTTCTCCCCTTCAGTGAAGGGAGGTCTCCTCACTCCCTGCTCACCTCTGGGGAGTGGGGACTAGGGGTCACATTTAACCCTTTGGTTGCCGGCAAGGTACACTTTGAGTAGGGTGAGGCCTGGCCCATCAACACGCCACCGCCCTGTACCTGCAGCACACACATATCTTGATTTAAAGAAGAAAGAAAAAGAAGAAAAAAACAGCTGAGTCAGTTTTTGATCCCATGACATCACTGGGGCTCCACATGACCCTTCCCAGGATTCAGTAGGAGAGACAAAGCACTTTCCAGAAAACCAGTCTGAGCCGGTTCCAGACAACAGGCTGAAGTGTTGTTAACCCTCACGGAGACAGGACGACAGCACAGCGATGTCTGTCTGCAGGGAGGCGGCTGGCATTCCATAGCAGGGGCTGGGACACTGGCACTCTTAAAGGGGCCGCTCCAATCCCTGGCCTCGACGCCCCAACAGGACAGGTCACAGGAATTGAGACAGGGAGAGTCAGGTTCTTAAAAAAGCATCCCAATGTTTACCAGGGAACAAAAGAGAAATTTAGCAGCTGAGCTCTAGTAGAATTCCCGAAGTGTCAGTTTTCCATGGGATGGTTGGCGCCCACTTGGACCCCACAGAGAGCCCTGATTCACACCTGTGGCATGCTTCATGCTGAAGCCCTCTGGTCCTATCTGTGTCCTCACAGGCAGGGCACTCATCTTGCCAGAGTCTTTGTTTCCTCACTGACAAACACCCTGGGGAGGCCTTCCCAGGTAGAGCCAGGCAGACCCAGTCTGGAGGCTGGGGACAGCACAAGGCAACACAGGGGTCCTGTCACCATCCATGGGACATGCTCCAGAGCTGACTCATCTGCAGCTTCCTTAAAGGAGCCGATTTCACAAATGAGCAATAGCACAAGGCCCTGCCCAAATGTGCCCCCTTATGCACTCAGACTGAAAGGAAAGAGACAGCTGCTTCATGCTCCTGGAGCCAGAGGGAAAGCAGGCCATCTACACGTGTGTCATGCCAGTGTGGTCCAGCCAGGGCACCCGGGCACCGGCTCAAAACACTGGGGTCTCCTCAAGGCCAGGAAACCACTAGTGTGCTTTGCACAAGCCCAGAGCAGCTCTGTGCTCCCTCCCTACCCCGTCTCTCTCTCACCACCACCCAGGTGCCATGGTTGACCCCTAACATGACCAGGCTGAGGCAGGGAGATCCGAAATCTCAAGGGCACAGGCTTTCAGACTCGCCCCCACCTGTCTCCAGCACCTCCGGCATCCCAGCCTACACCTACCACCTACCCCACACCAACTGTGCAGCCTCCGCTGCTCCCCGCCAGCCAGCCTGTACACCCCCGCCCCTGCTCCTGCTCAGCTGCCCCTCAGCTCCTCCATGGAATGGAGCCCAGGCAGACTATGGTTGAATGTGGAGGTCAAGGCCTCACTTCTCTGGGGGAGGTGAGGAATGCTACGGTGTCCCTCTCTCTCAAGTTCTATGGTCTCTGTCCTTCCTTCCTCCGATGTGCCTTGCCCACAAACCCCATCTGAACTGCTCACTCATTAACAGGTTGCCTGTCCCACCCCCTGTGAGACCGCAGATAAGTCACTGCCCTCAGAGTGTAGGTCCCCTCTTCTCCTTTCATTTTCCTCACTGTGGGAGGGGTGGGACATTTCTCCTTCAAGCACTGCCTTAGACAGCAGGTATGTGCACTTCCAGGCCCAGGGCAGGGAGGAGCCTGTCTAGGTGAGAGACTGAGGGGAGATCAGGACCTCGGACAAGTAGGGCCCCCACCCTATAGGTGAAGCTTCCCAGTCTGGCCTGATAACTACTGTTGGGGATGACGTCCCCAGGTGGACAGACAGAATGCACTTCCACCTCCAGGACATAGCACCCTTCCCTGTGACTCAAAGAAACCCACATGCTCCCCACTCTGCCCCTGTTCCAGCCAGGCGGGGCCCCTCCCAGCACAGCCTCCTGCCCTGTAAGCCCTGGGCTCAGTTCCATGAAGCCCATCTGAACTCAAGACCCTGAATGAGTTCTCACGGCTGCTCCGGCCCACATGGACAAGGTGGAACTGACAGCCATATCAGGGGGGCTGTGCCTGTAGAGCCTCACTTTGTGGTCACTGGCATAGGACCAGAGGCCACCCAAAGGTTCTGAGAGATGCAGGGCGGAGCAGGGCCTCAGATGCCCAGCAGGGCTGCTCCCTCCAGTCCCAGAGACTTCTCCTCTTGGGCCCCCCATTGTGATAGTGGGTCAGAGTCCTCAGCATAGGGCTGGCCGGTGTGTACTCAGGGTGCACAGCCGCTCACTATGAAGCCTAAGGCCTGGAACTCTGCCAATCCCAGGCCCAGCACTGACGGCTGGCCTCACAGTGCCCGCCTGCCCTGTGCCTGTGCCTCCCAGAGGCAGGCCACTGCGGGGCTGGGCCCTGCGGCACCCCTCCCCCACCTCAGGAAGGACAGGCACAGCTGGAGGGGGCGGGGCCAGCCCCGCGAGTACAGGGGGCTCCTTTGGCAGGAGGCTCCTCCACTGCCAAGACCAATGATGCAGAACCTGCTACTGGCCAATCCTCGGCCACCACAGGACACTTGCTCCTGGGGAGGGCAGGTGCCGGTAAGGAGTGGCTCCTCCCTCCTCGAAGCAAGTGAGACCAGTGCCCCCAGTACAACAGGGCTGGCAGCCACCACACAGACCCAGGAGCAAAGTTGTCAGGAAGAAGAAAGCGCGACAGATGACTCCTGCAAAGAGCAGCAGTGGGGGGTGCATTAGAACACTTCCTAAAAGTAGGTGAAGAGGCTAGGTCACCCTGACTGGCAAATGAGGATTCATTTCAAAATTCCCAGTGAGAGGGGAGAGTGAGGGGAAGGCAGCTCCGGTGGCAGAAGTTCCAGGGCAGGCCTGTGCGGGAGCCACCAGTGCACAGAGAGCATCCCCGTCCTGGAGGCCGAGATCCTCCGCCGGCTACTGCCCACACAGATGGATCCCAACAGCAGTGTGCCCATTTGAAAGAGGAGAGCACGGCCGGGCGCGGTGGCTCAAGCCTGCAATCCCAGCACTTTGGGAGGCCGAGACGGGCGGATCACGAGGTCAGGAGATCCAGACCATCCTGGCTAACATGGTGAAACCCCGTCTCTACTATACAATACAAAAAAATTACCCCGGCGAGGTGGCGGGCGCCTGTAGTCCCAGCTACTCGGGAGGCTGAGGCAGGAGAATGGCATGAACCCGGGAGGCGGAGCTTGCAGTGAGCTGAGATCCGGCCACTGCACTCCAGCCCGGGCGACAGAGCGAGACTCCGTCTCAAAAAAAAGAAAAAAGAGAGAGGAGAGCACTGAGGCTGCCAGGGCTGCCTGAGACACAAGGTTGAAAGTCAGCCTCACCCTCCGCCTCATTCTCTCCAAACACCCCAGGCCGGGCTGCAGGCCAGCACAGATGAGCAGCACCAGCAAGGCTGAGTGGGTATCAGTCTCCTCATCCCCACACACTGGGCTGGCAGGTGGTGGGGGCATAGCCCAGCTCCCCCTCAACTAGGGGCCAAAAGGGCAGGTTTCAGCCACACTAGAGACCCCACACAGACACAGCGCAGCTCTGACAGGGAGCACCTCCATGGGCTTTAGGGCAGATACAAATGCTGCTTTATTTTCGTAAAATGCCACCATCCAACTGGCCTGAGAGCCTCAGGCAGAAAACATGTTCTAGAACCATTCCAAAAGGCTGACTGATGCTGTGGGAGGAACCGGAACTCTTAAAAAGGACTCGGGGGACAACGAGAAGGCACCCAGCACACTTCTGGCACACCAGGCCAGTAAGCATCTCTTGATAATTAAAAGAAAAATTCAGTACATAGACACAAATCATAAAGCCAAACCCCTGAGGTCGCACTGCTAATACTAACTCTACCATAAAAATGCCATCTATGGCACCCATCACTAACATACCCATAGTAACACTCTTATTTCAGACAGGAAGAAAGTGAGGCTTCGCAGTAAGTGGGTTAAAGCACTGGCGGGAGCGGCAGGGCTGATGCTCTGAACAGTGGATTTAAGGCATCTTCCTGCCTCCTCACCCGACAGCAGCTCACCAAGCCTCCACTGCAGGCTGGGGACTCAGTGATGAACAAGACAGAGGGAACACCATCCGCCCCCCATGCTGGAAAAGGAGCGAAATGACAGAGGGTGTTGGTGACGGTGCTGTGGGGACACAAGGCAGAGCACGGGGCAGTCAGAGCACGCAGAGGGACGGGGGCTGGGCAAAACGGGCGGCTCCGGAAGTCAGCCCTGAAGGAGACAGGGCCTAAGCTGAGACGTGAACTGGGGGAAGCACTGGCCCAGACGGGAGGGGAGGAATCTGGCTTGCTCTAAAGGATCACCTGGCTGGAGGACCACGGGGCAGGGGAGCGGTTCCTATGGTACAGCTACACTGGGGAAAGGGACAGAGCAGAGTTCCAGGAGACACGGGCACTCCAGAGGGGGTTGCTTTCTTTCACTTGTTTTTGCCTGAGCAACTGGACCAGTGGGGCTGGCTTTATCTGAGATGGGGAGGAGCAGATTTGAGGAAAGAAGGTTGGGCTACAATTTGGATGTGCTGAGTGCAAGGCCCATGATGAGTCCCATGGAGATGTTGAGGAGCAGAGCCCTGAACCTGGGGGCAGCCATTGTCCTCAGGAGGCACAGGGCACCTTGGGGCACCTTCTATCAGGAAGGAAGAAGGGCCCATGAAGCAACCAGTGCTGAGTCAGACGACGACGACAGGGTCGAGGTGCTATCCTCGCTAGCTGTGAGCTGCGCCCAACACTCAAGATACAAGGGCCCTACAGGCACGCAGCTGCAGCAAGCCTGCGCCCAGGTGCCCACCTCCAGAGCGCCCCTGTGGCCCTGCCCTTCACAGAGATAGATGCACAGCACAGGTGGCCCTCTGCACCCAGAACCCCTGTCTACTCTCCTCCCGGCAACATAGCCTGATGAAGCTCCCAAAGCCACATCCTGGATCTGCACCCCCTTCAGTGGTTCCCCCACTTCCTAAGAGTCAAACCAAGGTACCTCGTTGTGGCCCAGAAGGATTTGTGGAGGAGGTAAGGAGAGAATAGGTGGGCCAAGTTTTGGCATTGGCAGCGCCTGCCTGACAAGCATACATCTTCCTATGCAGAACAGACACCTCCATCTGCTCAGAACTGTGGCCCGAGCCACTTCCTGACGCACATCTCTGAGTAACAGTGACTGGGACTCATTCCGGAAGGAAGACACACCAGAAACAGCAGCACTGGACTTCTCAACATCAAACTTTGTTAAGACCAAGTACAAAAGATACAACTTAACTTGGGAGACAGGTGTTCCAAGCAGTCAGCTTCTACAACTAGACACAGCAGGGAACAAAGACTTGGTCTCAGCTCCATCACACACCCGCTGGCTGGCCAGGGACCAGGGGAGAGGCCTGTCAATCAATCACAGGATCAAGGACACAAGATGGACACAGAAGCTTCAGTGGGCCGAGAGAGGACGCCACTGCCCCTTCTTCCACAGTATTTATCGAAGATGTCCACGCAGCTTAAATCACCTACCTTCTGTGCCACATGCTAGAGACTCTCAAATTCTAAAGTCAACCCAAACTTTTCTCTTTAAGAAACAAGGTCTGAGTCTCAGTTTCCCCATCCCTACTTCACAGCCAATACTATGTGAAGAAAAATGGAAAGAACTGTGAGAGAAAAGTTGCAGAATAGCATAGTACCATCTGCATGGTTTTTTTTAAAAAAGGTGTATACAGGGGAAAAAATGAAAGCAACTTCACTAAGATCAAAACTGAAAGGAACTGGACCAAAATCAGTAGTAGTAATCTCTGAAGAGTAGATTATTAAGAAACTTTCACTTACTATAGTAAACATTTCTGTATTGCTTGAATTCTTTCTGTTAACAGTGACTATGAATCAGTCCTGTACTCAAAGAAAGCAAGGATTAAAAAAGAAAACCAGATAAAACAACAGCCCCACCTGCTAAGGATAAGAATCAAAAGCACGAGTGTGAAGCCAGGCACAGTGGCACATGCCTGTAGTCCCAGCTGCTCAGGAGACCAAGGCAGGAGCATCACTTGAGCCTAGGTGTATGAGTCCAGCCTGGGCAACATAGTGACGCCTTGTTTCTTAAAGAAAAAAGGACAGAAAGAAACTAACAAAGAAAGACAGTACCGCATCCAGGCGAGGAGGAAGGAGGCTCCCCAGGGTGAGAAGCTCTGGAGAGACGGCGGAGGAGGCCAGCTCCTCCAACACTCCAACACACAGGACCAAGGACACAAGATGGACACAGAAGCTTCAGTGGGCCGGGAGAGGGTACCACTGCCCCTTCTTCCACAGTGTTTATTGAAGATGTTCACACAGCTTAAATCATCTATCTTCTGTGCCACGTGCTAGAGACTCTCAAAATCTAAACAGGCAACCTAAACCCCTCAGCTCACCCCCACAGCTCGCCTTCTACATGGGCCACAAGCCTCCCTGAGTGGCTACCACAGTGACCACCAGGCCACAGCGTACCTCACCAGGACTATGATGAGGGCCCTGGCAACAATCTCCGTGCCACTCAGGAGTTTCATTCTCTCCCCGCAACTCAATGTTGAGCTCTTTAATAGAATAAACTTTCTTCCCCCATTCATCTTCACTTTCAGTGTAGAGCAAAGAGTATAGGCTTGGTATGCACTGCTGAGTTACGCCTACGTTTCTGTAAATTAGCCTCATGAAGCATGTGATTCCCGGGGTTGCCCTACAGGGCAAAGAGGAGCAAACAAGTAAAGTGCTTTCATTAAAAACTCCAAGACATGGGGACTGAGATGGCGTCTCCCAGACTGAGGCCAGCGCAGGAAAAGGAATCAGGTGAGACGTTCCAGGCAGGGGAACCGCATGCGCCAAGCAGCTGAGCCAGGAGGGTCTCAAGGCAAGAAACAGAAAGCCGTGGTGAGTCCTGAACTAAAGGCTTTCTCAAAAGGAGAACAGATGTCTACTACTACTCACTGGTTGAAGCTGGGTTCATAACCCTTGGTGGCCTGAAAATAAAGACACACCAGAGATAGGCATCTTCTCTCTCACATGTTATCAGGATGGATCCCAGCCCAGCCAGCTGGCTAGGAGCCCCCTGAGCCTTCAAAGACCCCAGACTGAGAGATCGTCTCCCTGCTGTGGTCCTAGGACAAGACCAGCAGTGGGGAGGTGCACGCTGGCTGGAGCCAAGTGCTTCTCACTGAGAGCCTGCATGAGATGGAGACAGGCATGTGTCACCCCACAAGGTACAGGCAACTGAAGTCTGGCTGGGTGAAGGTCCAGGCTAGGTCTGAACTCAGGCCACCACACCTCTGTCTAGGTGGCCACTCTGATGAGTCTTCCACGGTATGCTACAAAGGGCCTTTTGTTATTCTTATCTTTTATTTTTTTGACAAGGAGTCTAGCTCTGTCGCCTAGGCTGGAGTGCAGTGGCATCATCTCGGCTCACTGCAAGCTCCGCCTCCCGGGTTCATGCCATTCTTCTGCCTCAGCCTCCCAGCAGCTGGGACTGCAGATGCCCGCCACCACGCCTGGCTAATTTTTTGTATTTTTTAGTAGAGACAGGGTTTCACCATGTTAGCCAGGATGATCTCGATCTCCTGACCTCGTGATCCGCCCGTCTCAGCCTCCCAAAGTGCTGGGATTACAGGCGTGAGTCACCGCGCCTGCCCTTGTTAATCATGTTTAAACTGCATTCACCTGGAGTGAAAGGCACAGGTGGGGCTCAAAGGAGAGCTGCATACATGTGAGGAGGAGGATGGAACAGCCATTCTCAGATGTCTCCAGGCAAGACTGAATCTAGACTTGCCCTGCCTGGGGCAATGGGAGGCCCCTGGGAAGAACCTGCAGCCAGAAGGTATGAGCCCTCAGAATATCCCAAACACTCACCAGATAACAGACTCTGTGACAGCAGGTACAACATCTTGTCCATGTCCCTGGGGTGGCCCCACTTCTGGAAGAGTGTCAGTCACAGAGTAGGTGTGCTGTATATACTGGGTGCGTGAACAGAGGTATCACAGATAGGAGTGCTCTGATTTGGGGGACTGGATCGGACACTTCAAACTCACTTTCAGCACGAGGATCCTCAGGGTCTGATCCAAATCTATTGCTCCTTTGTAATTAAAAGAAGCATGGGGATCTTCTAATTTTTAAAGGCAAAACACCTAACAATGATTGAGCATTTACCCCACAACCACCTGTAAGGTAAATACTCTCATCAGCCGCCTTTTTGCAGGTGGGGAAACCGAGGCACGAAAGTATCTGGTCAGCCATCAGAAGGCCCCATCAACGACTCAAAGTCAGACCTGAAGACTCCAAAGGACAAGGGGAACACTGCACCTGTGGCAATCTGGGCTTGACCTTGCCCTCTCACACCAAGGGGTCCAGATGAGATATTAAGTGATTACGACTTTATTGTCATGAATGACAGCGAACCTTCTGGTGTTTGCCTTTACCTTCAAAGTATGGTTAAGTTTTGCTGTAGCACAACAGAGGCAGCACTCCTAAAAACCACTGCAGCATGCAAACCCATGTGATAAAAACACAGGGCTTATGGACATAAGGGGGTTAGGGACACAGTACTTCAAAACTTCACCTATGACATACAATAGGAGCCCAAGCAATGACACATGTGGACATACGGGCAGCATAGCTGCATACACGCTCAGTGGCTGAGAAATACACAAACGTTGCATGTCTGACCCTCACCTCGGGGAAGACTTGCTGCTTGCTGTGGGCATGGGTGGGTTGCCATTTCTGCTGGAGGGAGGCTGTCTGACTCCAGAAAGGGATGGGGTGTGGCCTGCAAAGTGTGGGGACCTCGCGGGGGCTTGGTGCATGTCTGAGGTGTGGGCAGTTTTATTTCATGTACTCACAGGTGCTCTATTAAACTGGGAACAGTTTTCTAGATTCACCTAATGCAAGAGTTGGCAAACGTTTTCTTAAAATGCTACACAGTAAATAATTTTGGCTCTGCGGGCCATTTAGTCTCTGTCAGGAGTCCTCAGCTCTGTGGTTCTGACAGGACGGCTCTCCCTCGAGACCCTTGGAGGATTATTTCCAGGAACCCCTTGGATGCCAAAATTCCCAGATGCTCAATCCCAGATATACAATGGTGTAGTATTAGCATACAACCTATGTACATCCTTCCATATGCTTTAGTAAGTCACCTCTAGATTACTTATAATACTCCATAAAATGTAAATGCTATGTAAACAGCTGTTATACTATAGTTTTATTTGTATTATTTTATGTTGTACTGTTTTTTCCATTTTTTTTCTTCCAAAAAAATTTTTTTTTTAAGAGCCAGAGTCTTGCTCTGTCACCCAGGCTGGAGTGGAGTGGCGTGATCTCGGCTCACTGCAACCTCCGTCTCCCGGGTTCAAGCAATTCTCCTGCCTCAGCCTCCTGAGTAGCTGGGACTACAGGCACACGCCACCATGCCTGGCTAATATTTTGTATTTTAGTAGAGACGGGGTTTCACTGTGTTGCCCAGGCTGGTCTCAAACTCCTGAACCCAGGCAATCCACCCGCCTCGGCCTCCCAAAGTGCTAGGATTACAGTTGTGAGTTACCATGCCCGGCCCCCAAAAATAATTTCTTTAAGAGATGGGGTCCCACTGTGTTGCCCAGGCTGGTCTCAAGCTCCTGGACTCAAGAGATCCCCCTGCCTCAGCCTCCCAAGTAGCTACAATTACAAGCACATACCACCATGCCTGCTTACCCCAAATATTTTCAATCCACAGTTGATAGAACTCAAAGACGCAAAACACAAGGATATGGAGGCCTAACTGTACATACCTGAATGGGCGTGTCTGTGAATTAAACTTTATTTACCAAAACAGGCCACCACTTGGTGGGCCGCAGTTTTCCAATCCCTAGCCTAGTGTTTAGAAGAATCTGAACAAAACCAGACGCAACCATTGCCAACATTTGTGTTACACCTCAACGGTCCTCTTAACACATCAATCGTGTTGGAACAAATCTACTTTTCCAAAATCAGCCTTAGAGCAGAATGGACTACAGACAAAAGTAGGTTTCAAAACCAGAACTCTAAGAGGGTGGGGGGGCAGGTGCAGTGGCTCACACCTATAATCCCAACTCTTTGGGAGGCCGAGGAGGGAGGATCACTAGAGCCTAGGAATTCAAGATAAGCCTGGGCAACAAAGGGAGACTTCATCTCCAATAAATGTTTTTTCTTTTTTCTTTATTTTTTGAGACAAGGTCTCACTCTCACCCAGGATGGGGGCAATGTCTTGATCTCAGCTCACTGCAACCTCCACCTCCCAGGTTCAAGCGATCTTCCCCTAGCTGGGACCACTGGTGGGTGCCAACACGCCCAGCTAATTTTCTGTATTTTTGGAACAGATGGGATTTTACCATGTTGCCCAGGCTAGTCTCACACTCCTGAGCTCAGGTGATCCACCCACCTCAGCCTCCCAAAGTGCTGGGATTACAGGCGTAAGCCACTGCACCTGGCCTCCTGATAAAAATGTTTTAAGCTGGGTGCAGTGGCTCATGCCTGTAATCCCAGCACTTTGGGAGGCTGAGGTGGGTGGATCACCTGAGGTTGGGAGTTCAAGACCAGCCTGACCAACATGGAGAAACCCCATCTCTACTAAAAATACAAAGTTAGCCGGGTGTGGTGGTGCATACCTGTACTCCCAGCTACTCCAGGGGCTGAGGCAGGAGAATCGCTTAACCCAGGAGGTGGAAGTTGCGGTGAGCCGAGATTGCACCACTGCACTCCAGCCTGGGCAACAAGAACGAAACTCTGTCTCAAAAGCAAAACAAAAACAAAAAACAAACACAAAAACAAAACATAGGCCGGGCGTGGTGGCTCATGCCTGTAATCCCAGCACTTTGAGAGGCCAAGGCGAGAGGATTACAAGGTCAGGAGATCAAGACCATCCTGGCTAACATGGTGAAACCCCATCTCTACTAAACAAAACACAAAGAATTAGCCGGGTGTGGTGGTGGCAGGCACCTGTAGTCCCAGCTACTTGGGAGGCTGAGCCAGGAGAATGGCATGAACCTGGGAGGCGGTGCTTGCAGTGAGCCAAGATCGTGCCACTGCATTCCAGCCTGGGTGACAGAGCAAGACTGTCTCAAAAAAAA
>NW_012099209.1:3950475-3977140 GCF_000951045.1 Mandrillus leucophaeus | reverse complement strand
AGAGCAAGACTGTAAAAAAAAAAAAAAAAAAAAAACCCCACACACACACAAAATTTGACCAGGCGTGGTGGTTCATGCCTGTAGTCCTAGCACTTTGGGAGGCCAAGGCGGGTGGATCACGAGGCCAGGAGTGTGAGACCAGCCTGGCCAAGATGGTGAAACCCCATCTCTACTAAAAACACAAAAATGAGCCAGGCGTGGTGGCAGGCACCTGTAAGCCCAGCTACTCGGGAGGCTGAGGCAGAGAACTGCTTGAACCCAGGAGGCAGAGGTTGCAGTGAGCTGAGATCGCACCACTGCATTCCAGCCTGGGCGACAGAGTGAGACTCCATCTCAAAAAATAAACTAAAAAAATTTAAAAATAGCCAGTTGTGGTGGTGCATGCCTGTGGTCTCAGCTACGCAGGAGGCTGAGGTGGAAGGACTGCTTGAGTCCAGGAGGTCAAGGCTGCAGTGAGCTGTGACTGTGCCACTGCACTCCGGCCTGGGCAATAGAGCAAGACCTTCTATGTGGGGGGGACAGCGGACGGACTCGAATGTGTAAATTCAATCCAGGGCAAGGACTCAAGGTTAACTCTTTTGACAAGTCAGAAGGAAATTTAGTTTCAAAAAGTGCTATGTGCAGACAAGACAGCTTGCTACAGGGTCAATTTTATAGTGTCCTAAAAGCCCACACTTAGAACACTCAAGATAAATAGGTCCCCGGTAGAAGGAAATTATGTGCTATAAACTCAATTGCTGCAGTGGATGAAACTTTAACCCAGTTACAGAAACAAGCACTCCCTAAGCACAGGTGCCTGAGAATCACACCAAAGCCCTAAGGAAAAGCACGGGGCTGAGAATGACCTGAGGGGCACAAGCCCAGCCTGGGGGCCCAGGAGAAGCCTCACTGAGGAGGGGAGGTTTCAGTCATAGTGCAAGCGCAAGGTGTGAACCAAACACACCACTGAGGCTGATTGCTGGAGGAATGGGGGCTCAGGGATGCCCAGTGGCAGGAAGGGAGTCACAGGGCACGGGCTTCCCAGGTAACCAGGACTGACCATCACCTTTGAGGACTGAGGGAAAGCGAGGTCATTTGTGCCAGGGAAACCCTGAGGATGCATTACCTGGTTTTGGGGGGACGCACAGGAGGACAAGGTCCACACCCAGCCAGTGTGACCTCCCCCAACTAATGCTCTGCCCTACACATGACTGTCCCACTCCGAGGCAGGATCTGGACAGGCAGGTAACCTACACCATGTCCTGTCCCACAGAATGAATCAAGGTCCCAAAACAAAGTTACTGTGGGTGGCTAAAGGTCTTCGTGTGGTACATTTTGCCTGTGGCTTCAGCTCCTCAGCCCAGCCCCAGCCCAGGGGTTAAGTAGAACCACCAGGACCTGTCCTGCCCACTGCCACGCCCTGCCTTAGTCCTTCAATTCTGCACGTCACTTCACCCCCCAGCCTGGGGGCGATCTATGTCCTGTCCAGCTCACACTGGGGCTCCCTGGACTTGGGGTCTGACATGGATTCTCTAAATCTTCTGCCTGGTTGAGAGGCTGATGCAGTTCAACAGGTAGACAACCACTTTACAAAAACAGGAGATGGAACTAACACATTCTTCTGTCCTGTTGAAGGTGCCAAGTCACTGTTACAAAGGCTTCCCACAAGATGGGCAGTCTCCCCGTTAGCCTCTGACAGCCACAGCAAGGCTCACAGTGCCTGAGCAGGGACTCCTTGGCCCCACCAGGGCTGTGGGCTCCAGGGAAGCCAAGGGCAACAAGAAGACTGGGAAGGGGACAAGGAACACATGGTGCCCAAGAAGTAAGAGCATCTGACCCTGTAGGAAAAGGCAGATGACAGACAAAGGAAACAGTGGGACAGCAGACAGACACCTCCCTGCCCTGCAAAGCATACACTAGTTACACACAGAGCAATCTTGCACAACACACGCGTGTATACTCATACGCATGCACAGTTTTTCATCCCCTCCTCCCACTTCTAAGTCTTGCTCAATTGTCTCAGAAAACATCTTTCTGGCCAGGAGCAGTGGCTCATGTCTATAATCCCAGCACTTTGGGAGGCCAAGAAGGGAGGCTCGCTTGAGTCCAGGGGTTCAAGGCTGCAATGATCGCACCATTGCACTTGCAGCCTGGGCAACAGGCAACAGAGCAAGACCCTGTCTCTAAAAAAAAAGAAGAAAAAAAGTCTTTCTTCTGCGTTTAATTCTGAGCAAAAGAACAGTAGTTCTCAAGAGCAATCAGCATCCACACAGCTACTGATCTACTTGTCTCAAGAATATGGAAAACCACAAAGTATGGTTTTCAGACACAAGGGCCGGAATCACCAAGTTGTAGAGCATGTGAAGGAGCCCCGAGCCCTGCTGAGTCTCACACACATTCCCACCCGCCTACTTCACTTCAATCCACACTACTTTGTCGGCCCCGCAATTTCTCATCAAGCTGGATAGAGCCACAGAACGTCCTCAACTCACTGGCATGGCAACCTTGCTCGTTGGTTCTACTTCATGCCGAAAACATGGTAATGTCAGCTTCCAGAGAAGCCACAAGAACTGACTTGTTGGCTGTTGCAACAAGTCTGGATGATGCGTGAACTCAGAAGGAAACTTCTGCAGCATGAGGAGCCTGATCAGTGCCTGGGACACCCCTTCTAATTCACAGCCCACCTGGCCCCATGGGACAGGGACCAATGATGGGCTCCTCAACTCGACCATGCCTGACGACAAAGATTCACCCTGCGCCAGACACTGACCTCCCCAAGGCACATTCTCAGTGGAGGACAGGCAGAGGAGCAGCTCAGGTCTCAGCCCTCACAGGAGCACAGACCCAGCAAGGCCTGGGAGATGTGTGCAAATCACTATTTTGTTACAAGGCAACACTGGAAAAGGTATCGAGCATGCTGGACCAAAGGAAGAGAGAAGAATCTAGAAATGCTTCATTTGAGCTGGGCTCCAAAGGGTAGAGTCTAGATTTGTAGAGATGGAAGAAAGAGGAAACGGTAGCAGAAATGGTGACGTGACAGAAATATACAGCACTGTGAAAATTAGTCTCCAAGAAAAGCAGAGGAAGCCAAAATAAAAGGAGATTCAAACTCTTTTGGTTTTATTTTCTTTTTTTCTTATACCCAGAGAAGGTAGAAGAGATTCAAACTTTTTTTTCTTTTTGAGACGGAGTCTCGTTCTGTCGTCAGGCTGGAGTGCAGTGGCGTGATCTTGGCTCACTGCAATCTCCACCTCCCTAGTTCAAGCGATTCCCCTGCCTCAGCCTCCCAAGTAGCTGCGATTACAGGCACGCACCACCACACACAGCTAATTTTTTTTTTTTTTTTTGTATTTTAGTACAGACGGGGTTTCACCGTGTTGGCCAGGATGGTCTCGATCTCCTGACCTCATGATCCAGCTGTAATCCCAAGGTGCTGGGATTACAGGAGGAAGCCACCACACCCACCCCACTTTTTAAAAGTCTGAATCTCAGCCAGGTGCGGTGGCTCACTCCTGTAATATCAGCATTTTGGGAGGCTGAGGCAGGCGGATGACAAGGTCAGGAGTTCAAGACCAGCCTGGCCAACATGGTGAAACCCCATCTCTACTAAAAATACAAAAAATTAGCTGGGCGTAGTGGCGGGCCCCTGTAATCCCAGCTACTCAGGAGGCTGAGGCAGGGGAATTGTTTGAAACCAGGAGGCGGAGATTGCAGTGAGCTGAGATCATGCCACTGTACTCCAGCCTGGGAGACAAGAGCGAAACTCCATCTCAAACAAAACGAACAAAAAAAAGAGTGTTTTTTTAAATGTAATGAGGTTGCTTGGTGAAAGAAAGCAGCCCGGTACAGAGGCCACACTTGTATTCAGCTGAATACGATGAACAAAAAGCCCCTACATAACCCCCAGCACCTTTGTGGTGGGGGGATCTCGACTGCCCCCTAGCCTGTGAGAGGAGGCCTGAAACCTTTAACAGGTCCTGAAGAAGAGAAACCTGAAAGCTGTGAAAAGGCACAGAACACACTCCAAAAAGACATGAGCAGCACACATCCAATTCAAGTGAAGTACCTCCCCTCAGGCCACCAAATACATAAATTTGAGCACGAGCGTTCCCTGGAGGGGGGTGAGCAACAACCCCCACAGGTGTTCCTTACCCAGCACTTCCAGGAAGGCGCTATTTACAAGTGCCATGCTCAGCTCTGACAAAGGGAGAGGGGCATCTACTGCCTCCTCCTAACAGGGCACATGTGACAACCGAGGTGTGCCTAGTGCTGTGCTGCTGAATGGCAGGGTCCCTTCCTAGCATTTCATCTGAAATGTTAAGACCCATGAATATAAGCTGGTTCCCATCACCAAACAGTGGGCAGGGTCTGAGGCAACAACCAGGACATCCATCCCATCATCTCTAGTCCTTGGTTCTAGAGCTACTCAGAAATGCAGGTAATTAAGAATGAAAGGGGCCAGGTGCAGTGGCTCATGCCTGTTAATCCCAGCACTTTGGAAGGTCAAGGCAAGAGGATCCCTTGAGAACAGGAGCTCAAGATCAGCCTGGGCAACATGGTAAGACCCTGTCTCTACAAAAAAAAAAAAAAAAATTTAATATAAGATAAATACAAGAATGAAGGAAGTAAAAAGAAAAGGCACCTCCGGCTTTCCCACTTACAAATAAATGCACACTTAAAATCTCATGTGTTTCAGGTAGAGGACTTGTAAATGATGCCTCCAAAATATTTTTTTAAATCAATTTATTAAGTTTTTTAGACAGGATCTCACTCTCTTGCTCAGGATGGAGTGCAGTGGCATGACTACAGCTTACTGTAGCTTCAACCTCCTGGGCTGAAGCGATCCTCCCACCTTAGCCTCCCGAGATCACAGGTGGGCACCACCATACTGGGCTAATTTTTGTAGAGACAGCGTTTCAACCATGTTGCCCAGGCTGGATTTTTTTTTTTTTTTTGGATACATTTAACAAAGTAAACCTAGAGAGCAAAACATCACGGAAACATACCCAGGTATATTATATATACACTCAAGTGACCATCAATGTTTTAAAAATAAAACCTTTCAAGTCTGGTGGCACGTGTGCATGTAGTTCCAGCTACTACGGAGGCCAAAGCAGGTGGAATGCTTGAGCCCAGGAGTTTGAAACCGCCTGGACTCTGTCTCTAAAAATAAGTAACATCTAGATGGTCTGCAAATTCCTAAATGTAACTCACACTAAGCCTGCACAGTGGAGAGCCGCTCTGGTAGCCTCTCACTCCAGCACTCAGTGCAGAGCAAAGCTGTTTTGGGCCTAAGTTGTCTCTAGAAAATAGAACACTGTTCCCAATAACCAACAGCCCTCCCATGGTGTGCCCCACCGCTCAGACTCACCACAGAATTGTGCAGGGCCAGCCTGGGACAGACAGGTCCCCAGACCCCAACCTCCCTCTCTGGTGTCATCTGGGGAAAAAAATAAACTGGAGAAGCATAGTTCTTAACCAGGGAAGATGGTGTAGAGATTATGCCATCTTCCAGAGACACAGATGATTGCCTGAAAACTCCCAAAACCAGGGACAATAGTGTCCACACACGGGCCACGAAAGAGCCCCACAAGGATCACAATTAGCTGCTTCTGTACATTGGCCCTGTGTCTCAGCTTGGGGGCCCTTCCGGGTAACATGAGATGAAAGCCTGTCTTCACCCCCAAGTTGTACCACACAATAGGAAAAAGCACACCTAAACTGATCACAGGTTTTATGAGGAAAAAGACAGGTAGCAAATGAGCATCTTTAAAATTACTGCTAGGCTGGGAGCGGTGGCTCACGCTTGTAATCCCAGCACTTTGGGATCCTGAGGCTGGCAGATCATTTGAGATCAGGACTTCGAGACCAGCCTGGCCAACATGGTGAAACCCCATTTCTACGAAAAAATTTAAAAATTAGCTAGCACGGTGGTGGGCGCCTTTAATCCCAGCTACCCAGAAAGCTGAAGCAGGAGAATTGCTTGAACCCGGGAGGCAGAGGTTGCAGTGAGCCGAGATTGTGCCACTGCACTCCAGCCTGAGAGACAGAGAGACTCCATCTCAAAAACAACACAACACAACCACCAATAGCTCCCTGTGCTCACACTGAAGATTAGGACTTGGTTTCTGTGTGTGACATCTCAGAACTGCTCAGTGCCCAACACTGCCCTCACTTGAGGCCGTGCTTCAAGTGGCCCCACACCTGCGCCGCTGTTGGCCAGGGCCTGTGCCCAAGCCCAACCCTGCGGCCCCAGAGAAACAGATGCTGCCCAAGGAACACACGACATAGAAACAAGGTGCCGCCTGTGATGGGGAATCCGAGCAGTCTTAGAAACCTCCACAGGTAAGCAGGGACCAGAGTCCCAGCTGCAGAACGTCACTGTGAGGGCTGGCCATGCTCCCCTTCTGTGGGAAGGGCCTAGCTCTCTGTCCCCTCCCAGATGCCTCCTGGGCTGTGAGCCTACGTGGCCTACGAAGGGTTACGCCTGCCATTTCCATGCCATCTGCTACGTGGCCATCGGGCGTCACATCACAAAATGGGAGGCCTTAACCCTTCCAGGGCTGCAGTCTCTCAGGGCTGAGCCAGGCCGAGCTGTGGCCCTGACCACCAGCTCGATCAAGGCCTGAGACTGGAAATGGCAGGGAGATCTGGCACAGAAAATTCCAAGGGCCAGAGAAGCCTTCTCAGTTCCTGGAAGGAAATGTCAAGTGGAAAGTGAGGGAACCAAAGATTCATCTCTTGCCATTTTCATCAGGGCACCCAGCAACGTGGTGACGCTGTGGGCTGGAGGCCCTGCCCACGCGCCCTTCCTCAAGCTCCTCCCTACAAGCATCCTGCAGCATCACAGAGCCACAGGGAGGATCACAGCCAGCGGGAAAACCTACTTCTACGATGAAACAAACTTTCTGCTCTCAAAGCAGCCCCAGCCCATGGGTCTACCCACAAACAATCCTTGCAGCACGTTCCTGCACAGCTGTAAGGGCTGGGATAGAAATCCTACTTTGCAAATGGAACTCTACCTTGCAAATGGAACTCTTCCCCTCAGGGGTGGGAGGAGTCTGGGTATAGACACCTACACCAACCTCTGGGCAACAGCTAAGCCATGAAGTATATACATGATGGGGGAGTGGAGGGTCTGTCTGTATCAGTGCTTCTTTAGTAAAACATGATAATAACACAGAAGCAAAGCCCTGGCCAGAAGGTCCTGCTGGCCTCTCTGACCATATCCAGCCACCCCTGTGCCCATCCCCCAAGTATAACCAACCCCTCTCCTGTTCTCTCAGCTGGATTCACTCCCACCTCAGGGCCTTTGCATCTCCACTCCCCCAGGTCTCAGCTGATAATGCAAAGTGAGAAATGCCTCCCCTCCACAGATGCTCCCCAGGGGGTCTCTATCCCCTTTCCTGCCTCATCACCACTTGACATGCTATTTACTCACCTCTCTGTTTGTGGGCTTCAACCCCCAGGATATCAAGGGACACCTATTTCTCTAGCACTACCATCCAAGGGCCCATGCAGGCACAATGCTTTGCAAGGAAGAGGCAATGGATACACATTTATTAAACAGATTTGAAAAAGTACTTTCAGAACTCCCAACTACCACTGCCCTTCAACCTCCTTCCTGGTTAGTAAGCCAAAATGTCTTCATGCCGACAGAAAAGATAAGGCTCAAAACCAAACAAAACCTGGCCAGGCACCGTGCAGTGGCTCACGCCTGTAATCCCAACACTTTGGAAGGCTGAGGTGAGAGGATCACTTAAGGCCAAGAGTTTGAGACTGGCCTGGGCAACATAGTGAGACTGTCTTTACAAAAAAAATAAAAACAAAACAAAATCTTTATCTCACCCCATATATGAAAATTAACTCAAAATGGATGAAAGATCCAAGTATTAGGAGCTAAATCTATAAAACTCTTAGAAGAAAACACAAGGGAAAAATGTCATGACTTTGTGTTTGGCAAACAGTCTTACATATGACACCAAAGCACAATATCAAAAAAAGAAAAAAGATAATTTGGACTGCATCAAAATTAAAATCTTTTGTGCAAAGGGCATTATAGAGTGGGGAAAAAAACCCATAGAATGGGAAAAAATTGTAGCAAATCATACACCTGATAAGGGTCTAGTGTCCAGAACATATGAAGTATCCTTACAACTCAGCAACAAAAAGACAAGCAATCCAATTTTAAAATGGTCAAAAGACTTGAAAAGACATTTCTCCAAAAAAGAGAGACAAATCACTAATAAGCATGTGAAAAAGGCTCTGTCTCAGTGTCATTAGTCATAAGGGAAATGCAAATCAAAACCACTATGAGAAACCGCTTCACACCCACTAGGATGGCTACAATCAAAAAAGCCAGATAAGTACTGGTAAGGATGTGGAGAAATTGGGACCCTCATACACTGCATGGTGGAAAGTAAAATGGTAGAGTGGCGTGGAAAACAGTGGAAAGTAAAACAGTAGAGTGATGTGGAAAACAGTCTGCCAGTTCCTCAAAAAGTTAAATGCAGAGTTCCCACATAAGCCTGGGCAGGGCCTCCAGCCCACAGAGTCACCATGCTACTGGGTGTCCTGCAAGTCCACTTCTAGGTATATCCAAGAGAGGTGAATATAGGTAGTCAAACAAAAATGTGCAGGTGAATGTTAAAAGCAGCATTATCTACAACAGCCAAAAACTAGAAAACAACCCAAATGTCCATCAATGGATGAATGGATAAACATAATGTGGTCCATCTAGACAATGGAATATTATTTGGCCATAAAAAGGAATGAAGCTCTGATACAATGTGACTGAACATCATGCTAAGTGAAAAAAAGTCAGACAAAAAGGTCACATATTGCATGATCCCGTTTATATGAAATGCCAGAAGAGGCAAACCCAGAGACAAAAAGTAGAATCAGTGGCTGCTGGGAGGGTGGAGAGCAGAGTCAAGGAAAAAGGAGTTACTGCTAATGGGGACAAGGTTTCTTTTCACGGGAGGGGGAAAGGTAATGAAAATGTTCTAGAAGGCCAGGGGCGGTGGCTCAAGCCTGTAATCCCAGCACTTTGGGAGGCCGAGACGGGCGGATCACGAGGTCAGGAGATCGAGATCATCCTGCCCAACCCGGTGAAACCCCGTCTCTACTAAAAAATACAAAAAACTAGCCGGGCGAAGTGGCGGGTGCCTGTAGTCCCAGCTACTCCGGAGGCTGAGGCAGGAGAATGGCGTAAACCTGGGAGGCGGAGCTTGCAGTGAGCTCAGATCCGGCCACTGCACTCCAGCCTGGGGGACAGAGCGAGACTCCGTCTCAAAAAAAAAAAAAAAAAAAAAAGTTCTAGAATTACAGGTGATGGTTGCACAATACTGTGAATGGGTTAAATGCCACTAAACACACTTTAAAATGTCAAAACTGGTGAATTTTCTACCATGTGAATTTTACATGCTTTTTTAAAGAGGTGAGAAAAGAAAACAAAAACAAAAATACTAATTCCAATAGCTATGAAACCCTCTAGAGCTACTAAAATACTAAGAAGCAAAAGCAGGTTTGCTGTGACCCCAACAGCACAGAACTGGGTCCTCCAGTAAACACGCTCCTTTTGTACAACAAGACCCCAAACAACCACACAGTCGTCAGCCATCAGGTCAGGCAGCCTCTATGTCACCACCAACCATGAGCCCCACAGAAAAACTGCAGGAGGCTGCAGCAAGCCCACTGTACATATGGGAATTCAGGACCATCTCCCAGCGAAAGATCCAATGCCTGGGAGTATGAGAATGTGGGACACGTAAGGGAGAATTCACCAAGGAGGAGCCAAGGCAGAAAGAGGAAGTGGCCTCAGAGGGCTGGAATCACAAGAGCTACTACCAGCAGAGCCCCACCTCCGCCAGGCCTTATCACAGGCCCCACACTGCTTAAAATCCAAATAAAACAAAACCGCCGTGGTGGCTCTTTTTTTTTTTAAAAAAAAAAGATGAGGTCTCACTCTGTTGTCCAGGCTGGAATGCAGAGCCATGATCATGGCTCACTGCAGCCCCGACCTCCAGGGCTCGAGCAATCCTCCCACCTCAACTTCCTGAGTAGCTGGGAATAAAGGCATGTACCACCACACCTGGCTAATTTTTGTATTTTTGTAGAGACTCGGTCTCACCATGTTGCCCAGGGTGGTCTCAAACTCCTAGGCTCAAGAGATCCACCCGCCTTGGCCTCCCAAAGTGCCGGGACCAAAAGGCGTGACACAGTGGTTTTACACTAACACACTATTGGAGAAGTGCCACAGGCCTCAACGTCACAAGGTGTTTCACTCGTTTATTCGTCCAAACACCTGCTTAAGTTTCTACTTAGGGATCAGGGACACCCTTGGGGTGCCAACGATAGGCCACCTACTGGGAGCTGCCTCAGGAGCCCCAAGGAGAACACTGGAGTGGGGGGCACAGCAGGCACAGCACAGACCTGAGAGAGGCAGAGTTGAAGTCCCTCACACACTGTTCGCTGGATCCCTAGATCACAACTCTAAGCACTACTGTTCATGAAACAGTCATGTGCAAGTCCAGCTAACCACCTACTTTATCCACTCGTGATGGGCTACGACTGCTGTGGATGGACAATACCAATGGGGAGGGGAGAATGGTTTTCATCACAGAGTCAGGGTACTGGAGTGGTGGTCAGATGTGCCCCAGGTACTGAGCAGGAAGGGGACAGGAAGGAGGCCCAGAAGCTCATGGTGCGGAAGCTGCCCTCAGCTGTCCGGACAAAGCCAGAAAGCCTGATTCACCCCCAAGGGCCTCAGCTTCCTCACCTGTAAAATGGGAACAGCATCCACTTTATTGCTAACATTTCCTGAGGGCTCCACGAAGGGTAGCAGTGAGTGTTGTTATTACAGAAAATAAGAGTGTGTAAGAGAGGCTGTCTGGTGGGCTGACAGGCCACAGTTCCTTCTGGTAATTCCAGTCTCTGCTGATGGTTTTCTGCTTGAATTTAAACTACCCCCAGGTGGCCTCCTAAACTACCCCCAACTGGCCTCCACCTCAGCTTTTATAAATGGCCATTTCCCCTCTTCTAGATGATCCAGTCATGAAGCTCCCTGAGGGAAGACCTGGGCCAAATCCAATTTTCACACTTTTCATTAAGGAAAATTTCAAATCCACCCACAGAGTAGAGAATGGTGTGATTAACTGTAGGTGCTTACCACCCAGGTCCACGCCCATCGGGGACCACCCTCGTGTCTTCCACATGCCACTCCTTTCTCCCTCTCTCCCCTACTAGCTTCCAGGAGGCAAATCCTATGAAACATGCATTTGTGCTAAAGGGTTCAGTATTTATCTTTACACAACAAGCATGACCACAACACTGTGATCCCACCTTTGACAATTTCACAATCAACCTTCTGTCTTTGTTGGAGTCACATCTGGTTGAAATCCCTAGGTCCCCTTACTGACACAATCATATGTTCAGACAGTTAGGATGCTTGTTCTGTTTCCCACTGTTGGTTTGGCAAATGATGTCCCTGTGGCATAAGTCCACATGCCCCCAATTTCTCGTAAACTAGACCTTGAGGCGTGGTGAGTGCACATCCCTGTGGAAGCGCAGGACACCCTCCTTGGGGGCCAGTGGCTAGGGAGAATCATTGTCTGGACCTCACAGTCTGGACCCCCCAATTCACTAGGTGCCTGCAATAAACTTAAAATTCTGTCATTTCATATTAATTTGCTAAAATACATCAATAGCTGTGCTGTCCATTAGCCACATGTGGCTATTTAAATAGACAAAATTAAACTCGGCGTCCTCAGTCATGCTATGTTAAGTGCCACGTAGGACAGACGGTGTAGAGCATCCCTGTCACCCTAGGCAGTTCTGTGGGCCAGCACTGCCCCGTGAGGGAACCTTGCCCTCACCCACAGTCTCGTTCTTACAGTGTGCAGCCCACAGAGAAGATGCAGGAAAAATGCCTGTTGCTTTCCTTCTACCAATTTTCAAAACGAGCTAGCTCCCTAACTTCTACCAAAGGAGACCAGTGAGTTTCTTCATCAATAAGAAACTGTGGGTCTTTTTTTTTTTTTTTTTTCTTTTTAAAGCTGAGGGGGTCCCGCTACATTGCCCAGGCTAGACTCAAACTCCTGAGCTCAGGCGATCCTACGGCCTCGGCCTCCAGAACAGCTTGGATGGCAGGTGCGTATAAACACAGCCAGCTTAAAACACTTGGGTTCCTTTTTTTTTTTTTTCTTTTTTTGAGACAGTCTTACTCTGTCACCCAGACTGGAGGGCAGTGGCGCAATCTCGGCTCACTGCAACCTCCGCCTCCCAGGCTCAAGCAATTCTCCTGCCTCAGCCTCTCGAATAGCTGGCATTACTATCGCCCAGTTAATTTTTATATTTTCAATAGAGACAGGGTTTCACCATATTGGCCAGGCTGGTCTTGAACTCCTGACCTCAAATGATCCACCTGCCTCAGCCTCCCAAAGTGCTGGGATTACAGGTGTGAGCCACGGCATCCAGCCAGCCTTGGATTTTTAACACATCTAACTCAGGGGCTCCTTGTTCTTGTTCACTCTTGCTTGTCCCATCCGTGCCAGTGGGGGCTCTGTGGGTCCTTTTGATACAACCCCAGAAGTGTCTTACACAATTACCACATTCCCCAGGCAGAATTAGAATTAAGCGTTTTATTTAAAGTACTTCAGGTCTTGGCCAGGTGCAGTGGTTCACACCTGTAATCCCAGCACTTTGGGAGGCTGAGGTGGGTGGATCACCTGAGGTCGGAGTTCGAGACCAGCCTGACTAACATGGAGAAATCCTGTCTCTACTAAAAATACAAAATTAGCCAGGCGTGGTGGTGCATGCCTGTAATCCCAGCTACTCAGGAGGCTGAGGCAGGAGAATCGCTTGAAACCAGGAGGCGAAGGTTGCAGTGAGCCTGGATCGTGCCACTGCACTTCAGCATGGGCAACAAGAGTGAAACTCTGTCTCAAAAAACAAAAAACAAACAAACAACCCCAAATTTAAAAATTAGCTGGACACAGTGGTGCCCTGTTGTCCCAACCACTTGGGAGGCTGAGGTGGAAGGACTGCCGGAGGGTGCAGTGAGTTATGATCACACCACTGCACTCCAGCCTAAGTGACAGAGCAAGACCCTGCCAAAAAAAAAAAGCTAGTGCTTTGGGTTTTATATTTGCATTTTTCTTTTGTGTGGTAAATTTTGGTTCTTAATGACATTAATTACCTGTTTTTTCCTACAATATATAACAGGAATAATGCTAATATTGTTACCCTGAAACCAAAACCAGGATTCCAAAAAACAGCTGAAGATTTTAAGAAAGTTGTTTTTAGCTGGGCATGGTGGCAGGTGCCTGTGATCCCAACTACTTGGGAGGCTGAGGCAAGAGAACCACTTGAAACCTGAAGGCGGAGGGTGCAGTGAGCCGAGATCACACCACTGCACTCCAGCCTGGGTGACAGAGCGAGGGGAGGGAGGGGAGGGAAGGAAGGGAAGGAAGGGAAGGAAGGGAAGGAAGGGAAGGAAGGGAAGGAAGGGAAGGAAAGGAAGGAAGGAAAGAAATTTGGCTGGGTGCAGTGGCTCACACCGTTAATCCCAGCACTTTGGGAGGCCGAGGTGGACAGATCACGAGGTGAGGAGACTGAGACCATCCTGGCTAACATGGTGAAACCTCATCTCTACTAAAAATACAAAAAATTAGCCAGGTGTGGTGGCGGATGCCTGTAGTCCCAGCCACTCTCAGGAGGCTAAGGCAGGAGAATGGTGTGAACCCAGGAGGCAGAGCTTGCGGTGAGCCGAGACTGCGCCACTGCACTCCAGCCTGGGAGACAGAGCAAGACTCTGTCTCAAAAAAAGAAAGAAAGAAAGAAATTTGTTTGCCCCTATTGGATATCTCGCTAAAACATTTACAATCAAACTACTATGTTTTAAAGTTATCAGAAATAAGTCCTGAGAGGTTAAGTCACCAATGTGTGTCACAACTGACATGCACCTAGATTCATTCATTTTTGTCTTTGGTTCTTAAGGGATTGCTTCCCCCTCCACTGCCACCACTTGGCTTTTGTTTTGTAATTACATAAAGCCCGTACATGATGCTACAAAGAAAGGACACGTGAAGAAGTCTCCCAGTGCTCCAGTGCCCTCTCCATCCCTTCTCCTGAAGGTGACCATGTGGTTCCTTTATGGTTTGTAAAAATAAAAGATGAGCAAATCCCCCCACCTTTCCTTAGGTAAGTGACAAGCACACTCCATCTCTTCTTCCTTTACATTGTTCTTTTTTCTGCTTGTCATTTCAACTAGAAATCCTGTCACCACCACAAATGAAGACATCACCTACTCCTCCCTTCACTCAGGGGCTCAGGCACTACCCTGCAGGCAGAGCCAACACCACGAGTTGCCCAGTCCAGCCACTGACACATCTAAGTCATTCCCAGCTTTGTTTGTTTCTGGAGTGTTGTAATGAACGCAATCCTTGTCACAATCCTTCCTTATGTCTAACCATGTTTGGGACACATTTCCAGAAGTGGATATGCTGGAGCAAAGAGTAAACACATGTCTTTGTTTTTTTTTTTTTTTTTGAGATAGGGTCTCACTTTGTCACCTATGCTGGAGTGCAGTGGCATGATCTTGGCTCACCACAACCTCCGCCTCCCGGGCTCAAGCGATTCTCCTGCCTCAGCCTCCCGGGTAACTGGGATTACAAGCGTGCACCACCACACCCAGCTAATTTTGTACTTTTAGTAAAGATGGTGTGTTTCACCATGTTGGCCAGGCTGGTCTCGAACTCCTAACCTCAAATGATCCACCTGCCTCAGCCTCCCAAAGTGCTGGGATTACAGGTGTGAGCCACTGCGCCTGGCCACTTGTCCTTTCGCTAGATGTTGCAAATACCCGAGAGGAGGTGTGAATTCCAGAAGCAACTACCATGGCACTACCTGACTCACACCACTAGAACAGTGTCTACTCCAGGTGCTTGCCAACCGAAAGGTCAGAAATGTCTTGATGGTGCTCCAACGTGCAGGATTCTTACATCAGAAAGATTGCGCATCATTCACATCTTGGTCAAGGCCCACATGCATTACCTGTCCTGTGATGCAATCTGATTTTCCATAGTCACACCCATTTTTGATCCTTAACACCCAGCACTAGGCAGTGTGTGCCTGCTTAACAAAGAGGACCTGACAGGCCAAATTCAAGGGCAGACACCAAGTCCATGAGCAGGCAAGACTGCCCCTGTGCCCGCAAGAATAAATGTACACACAAGTGGGTGTTATGTGTAGACTGCGTGCCATAGGCACGGGAAGGAGCTGCTGGGCACACCGAGGGCCAGCCCTCCTCCAGCCCTGCTCCCTCCACCACGCCCATGTGGTCCTGGGTGACAGGAATGGGGACAATCCAGCCGATCACAGTCCATAATTTCCACTGAAAGCAAGTGTGGGCTGGTGCTGAGTGAGACACACCCAAGAGTAGGTGAAACTTGCAATTTGTGGAGAAAACCTAAAATCAATCAATATGCTGGGCTGTCTTACACATCCACAACAAAGCGTGCATACAAGCTGACACATTTATAAATCCTGAAGAAATAATTACTCAAGGGTGGCTTCTGCCTGTTTGACCACTAAGCATTGTGTGCCACGACTGTTTATAGACTGTGCTTTTCTACCTTCTGTCAAGTCCCTTCAAGCACAGGTCAAAGGAAAACCTGGGGCGACCTCTGGAAATTCCCTTGTGAACTCCCAAACTGACTGCCTGAATGCTATGGCTAGGTCTTCTCTGCTGGCTGGCAACAGAGAAGAGGGAGGTCTCCTCCATTCATTTATTCACTAAACAAGTACCTATTGCTCAGACCATGTGATTCTGAGTTAAGAAAGGGCCAGGCAGAGGGGTGGGTACCCTGCCTGGGGTCTGGGAGAAACCAAAGCCAGCCCTGCTGCCCTCAGACAATGCCCTGGGCTGTAGGACAAGAGGCAGTCGCTTGCTTCCCTGGGCTAGCTGTGGGTGCTTACCCCTCAACAAAGGAGATGAGCTCAAGCTGGGCATAGTGGCCCGCACCCGGTAGTCCCAGCTACTTGGGAGGCTGAGGTGGGAAGATCGCTTGAACCCAGGATGTTGAGGCTTCAGTGAGCCATGATAACACCACTGCGCTCAAGTCTGGGTGACAGAGCAAGACCCTTTCTCCAAAAAGGAGGTGAGCAAACATGATGACAGCTATGTGGCTTTGCGACTCTGAGTCCCTAATCCTCCTCTCTGTCTCTGTTAATGCCTGACATCTACCAAATAGTAGTTACAGCATAACAGCACCAAGTACTAGGCTCTGACAAGTCTCAACTCTCTGTAGGAAATTGGCACAGACTCAGAGTCCGAACTTGTCTCCAAAGAGCTGAGAGCCCTGTGTAAGTGTGAGGGAACATAAAATAGTGCAGACACCATGGATAACAGTCTGCTAATTCCTGAAAAACAGAAAGTTACTATATGATCCAGTAACTGCACCCCTAGGTATATACTAAGAAGAACGCAACACAGGTATTCAAACAAAAGCTTGTACACGAATGTTAAAAGCAGCACTATTCACAATAACTAAAAAAGTAGAAACAACTCAAATGTCCATCAATCAATGAATGGATAAACAAAATGTGGTTCATCCATATAATGGAGTATCATTCAGCCATAAAAAAGAAGGAAGCACTGATTCATGCTTACGATGTGAATGAACCTCAAAAACACGTTGACTAACAGAAGGCAGACCCAAAAGGCCACTTACACAAGTGTAAGAGTCCACTTACAATAAATGTCCACAACAGGCAAATCAACAAAGACAGAAAGTGGATTAGAGGTCATCAGGAGAAAGGGGAGGGGGGAGATGAGGAGTGACCGCAAATGACCATGCTCTTTCCTTTTGAGGTAAAGAAAATGTTCTGGAATTAAATAAATGTGGTAGTTGTAGAACTCCTGAATATATATATATAAAAAAAAACTGAATTGCACACTTTAAATGAGTGAATCGTATGGTATGCAAATTACACCCCAAAAAAATTTTTGGGATATAATTTGCCTGTATGCCCAATACTTTGGGAAGCCAAAGTGGGAGACTCACTTGAGGCCAGGAGTTCAAGACCAGCTTGGTCAACACAGCAAACTCCGTCTCTACAAAAAATACAAAAATTAGCTGGTTGTGGTTGCACACGCCTGTATTCCCAGCTATTCAGGAGCCTGAGGCGGGCAGGATAGCTTGAGCCCAGGAGTTCGAAGCTGCAGTGAGCTATGATTATGCCATTACACTCCAGCCTGGGTGACAGAGTGAGACCCTGTCTCAAACATAAAAAATAAAAATGTAAGCACCAGGAAAGTTTCGTTTTGTTTGGAGGACGTTCTGGAAATGTTTTTCTGACAATCGAATCACCTGCCCATGCCCAGATTTTCTTGCCATATGAAGATAAGAGCTGAAACCTCACAAAACTGATTGCAACACTTGTTCTGTGCCATGGTCAGCACAGTGGCCACATCTCACACTGCGTGGCCAGCAAGATCCTGTTCGATGGGGCATGAACCTCTAGGCAAGTCACCTGTCAACTCTGGCCCATGTGTGTCCCTGTCTATCAAATGGAGCAGCTGACCCAGGGACTGCCTCCAAGTTCTAAGACATCTTTCAGTTTTGCGTTCTTCTCCAGGTAGGTAGCCCTGGGCCAAAACATCACTGACCAGGCTTGATGGTAACAGAGAAAATCCAAGGTACCCAGCAATGCCCTGGTAAGTCTAGACAGCTCTTGACAGTCTCCGTGTAAGAGCTCCACGCAGCAGGAAAAGCTCAGCTTTGCCATGAGGCATGAGGCAAGGTAAGGGCAACCAGCTCCAAGAACCAGTACAGGGCCCTGGGCTTCACAGTGATTAAGGAAAAAATCTAATGGCATCTATCAGTGTTGGGAAATCATGGGAATGGCCAGAGGGCAAAGGCCACTAGCCAGGATTATCCTCTGCCCCTGCCCCTCAGAGACGACAGGCTCATCTTATTTAGACCTAGGGTTTTCAAATGAATGATCAATTAGAATGGTTTCTTTTTCCCTGAGACCTGAAGGGAAGGACCAGGCAGCCCCATACAGATGGTGCAGTGTGCGATCCCAGAGGGCCTGCCTCCCTCCATCTTCTCTAGCAGGTGGCTGAAGCAGCACTCAGTTTAAAGTGTCCAAGAAGTTGACCGAAGCCTGCTGGATGCGTGGAACCTTCACTCCACAGACACTACGCCCCAAGCACTCACCTGGCTTCGGGGTATGGGGTGCTGGTCCTACCAGTTGGCCATGGCCACAGCAACGTCAAAAGGCTACTTGAGCTGACCAACCTAAAGTGAAGGACAGAGAAAGAAACACTGTGTTTCCAAGGAAGGTTTCTGGAACATACGGGCATTTCTAAAATGTCTCTAACCCCTGGAACTACATAGCAAAATTTCAGATTTCCAGAGTTTTGCCTCAGCTACCTTCCACAACGGGGACAGTCGGAGGAAACAAATTTCTACTGATCTCTGAGGTATGAAACAATACAGCGCTAACCAATAAACACCAACATCCCAGACACTGTCTTCACCAATACAGACGGTGACATAAAAAGCAACCACATGATGAAATACAATTATTTTTGTCTTTCATCTACTGAATACAGACAAATGGCTCAAGTTTCCCGCCCCTGCCCCACCCAGACGGAGTTTCACTCTTATGCCCAGGCTGGAATGAAGTGGCACAATTTCGGCTCACTGCAACCTCTGCCTCCTGCGTTCACACGATTCTCCTGCCTCAGCCTCTAGAGTAGCTGGGTATACAGGTGCCCACCACTATGCCCGGCTAATTTTTGTATTTTTAGTAGAGATGGGGTTTCGCCATGTTGGCCAGGCTGCTCTCAAACCCCTGACTTCAGGCGATGCACCCACCTCAGCCTCCCAAAGTGCTAGGATTACAGGCACGAACCACCGTGCCCAGCCCAAGGTTTTATTATAATAGTAATGACATTAAAAACAGAAATAGGCCAGGTACGATGGCTCACGCCTGTAGTCCCAACACTTTGAGAGGCCAAGGCAGGATTGCTTGAGCCTAGCAGTTTGAGATCAACCCGGGCAACATAGTGAAACTCTGTCTCTACAAAAAAATACAAAACTTAGCCAGGTGTGGTGGTGTGTGCCTGTGGTCCCAGCTACTTGGGAGGCTGAGGTGGGAGAATCATCTAAGCCCGGCAGGTTGAGGCTGCAGTGAGCCACGATCCCACCACTGCACTCCAACCTGGGCGACAAAGTGAGACCCTGTCTCAAAAAACCACCCAGAAACAGTAACATCTAGCATTTAATAGGTACTTATTTCCAGGTACTGTGCTCACATAGCATCTCTGAATCTCCAAGGCAACCATAGAGGCAGGTTCCTGGATCATGCCCATTTTACAGATAAGGGATCTGATGTGTTTGATCTTCAGGAACTTGCCCAGGGTCACAGAGCACACAGGCAGCACCCAGGGTTCACCCAGGTCTCATTCTCCAAATGTAACCTCCCCACCATCATGTTCTCTGTCATGGACCCCAGGGAAACCAGACCAGCCACCATTCCTGGTGGAGGCACTACTAGGTTTATCCTCAAGATGAGGGCATGATGTGCCTAGGAATGGGCAGACTTCACCCTCCAGACTGAGAGGGCTTCACCTCCAAAACCAAAGGTCATGGTCATCCCCATGGGATGCTGTCCAGAGAGGAAGAGGCTGCCTATCTTACAGACAGGAAAACCAAGGCTCAACAATGTTCAGGAACTTCTCTTCCAAGGTCACAAAGAGAATACCTCGGACTTCTACTTCCGTTTTGTGACGTCAGACGTCCAGGGCTGTGGGCCAGAGGCTGAACCTTAGGAACCAGCCAAATTCCAGACTCCCAAGCAGTTCTGTCACAGTTGTAGCTTGCCAAATAGTGTCAACATCACTTCCGTTGTCATTCTTTGCACCCACATGACTACCAGGAGCTTGCTCTGATATGAAACCTTTATTTTTAAACTGGGTTCACAGCAATTCACAGCTGATGGATGGCGAGAAACACCCCCACAGGAGAACTTGCAAAAATGACAGGGGACACCACCAGTGAACTCTATGGAAAGACCTCTGGGCACCTCCTAAATGAGGCACAGGGCTAGCTCCTCAGGAAGAACCCTTTCTGCCACTCTTTTTAGCCCCACTCAGGCTGAGAAACCCAATGGGCAGCGTTAGTCCTAATTATTTTGTATCTGCCAATCCGAGGCCTCTCTGCCCCAAGGGTGGAAAGCCTCAGAAGCAGGTGTCCTGTGCTGTTGGAGGATCTGTTGCAGGATCAAGGTCTATATATATAAAATCAGCTGTGTTTCTACACACGGGCACCAATCAATCAGAACTCAAAACCTGAAAAAAGTCATTTACATTAGCACAAAAAAGGTTAACTACTTAAGGATAAAGAAACTACAATGAAACAACAAGAAAAATGAAAGAAGGCCAGGCACAGTGGCTCACACCTATAATTCCAGCACTTTGGGAGGTCAAGACAGGCAGACCAATTGAGCTCAGGGGTTCAAGACCAGTCTGGCCAATATGGCAAAACCCCATCTCCACAAAAAAATTTTAAAAATCAGCTGGGTGTGGTGGCATGCACCTGTGGTCCCAGCTACTTTCGAAGTTGAGGTGGGAGGATCACGTGAGCCCATATTGGCTCTGTTGCCCAGGCTAGAGTGTAGTGGCACGATCACAGTTCACTGCAACCTCTGCCTCCTGGGTTCAATCAATTCTCCTGCCTCAGCCTCCTAAGCAGCTGGGACTACAGGGACGCACCACCACGCCCAGCTAATTTTTATATTTTTAGTAAAGACGGGGTTTCACCATATTGGCCACACTGGTCTCGAACTCCTGACCGTGTGATCCACCCGCCTCAGCCTCCCAAAGTGCTGGGATTACAGGTGTGAGCCACCGCACCAGGCCACTTAATAAATATTTATTGAATGGACAAGCAGGGATAGTTTAATCCTGAAGGAGAAGGGGCCGATCTCAGGAGCCCACTGCAGCAGCCCCGCAATACAATCAGTGCAAGATTCACAAAGGAGGAGACCAAACAGAAGACCACTCAGCATGATCACAACTAGCGGCATTTCTTGAAAGCACACTGTAATCACTTTCCACTAATCTATCATTTGGACTGTTTTGCCATCCATCCTGCACTGGCTGGGTTCAGAGAGCTTTTACTGTTTTTATTTCCAACCCATACATTTAAAGCAGTATCAAGTAACCCTTAAGTGCACAATTATCAGCTCATAAGAGACTCTTCCACTCCCTTGATAAATCATTATGGTTTGGCTTTGACCTTGCACCTGGGTACTACACACACACAACCCTACCCTACAACCCACCCAAAGGCAAGGACTTCTCAAACTGAGGGAAGATCAGGCTTGGTGAAAAGGTAGCTATGGCAATTTACATGAAACCAAGTCACTGCACTTTGGGCAACAGAAGTCCTTTCTTGCCATTTTATCCTCTCAAGCTCAGGCAAGCGAGGTCCTTTTAATTTGAGGGAAGGACACATGGCCTGACACTGGCCACTACCCAGGGAACTATGGGGATGCTGGGGTTGCGGCACCCATGGCTGGTACAGTGATGGTGTCTCTGTACCAGCCATGGGTACAGAGGTTGTCAGTACAGGGCTGTCAGCGCCTGCTCGGGAAGCCTGGGCTCTACCAGGTACCCCCAGGAAGCCCCGTTGTCCCTTCCCTCGGCCCAGACCCACTGACCTATCACCATCTGTAGTCATCAAACACTTGTGCTGTCTCTAGAATTTTTCAACTAGTTCTGCACCCAAAGACTTACAGCTTGGCTCCAGTCCAATCCCGGGAACATGACATGACCAACAACATCCAAGGTGAAACCCAACACCATCATTCACCTTCTCCCGCCCCCTCCTAGGTCCTGCACAAACTGAATGTCCCCTTCACAACGTCACCCAGACCCTCTCTGCTAATGGTCCCACCAAACTGTCAATGTGCGGAAGTCCCCAACTCAATCAGAAAAGAAAAAACTGAAGCAAGGCAACAGCACATCATCCTGAAGAAGCCCAGAAGTCAGGCTGTTATACTACATGCTGGCTGGCTGGAGAAGAATTAGCAGGGGCCACAGATCCAGTTTTCCAGTCTGGGGTCAGCATACTACTGCCTGCCACCTGTCCTAGTAAATAAAGTATTTCTGGGAAACAGCCATGTCAGTACTTGAGAACACACTTGTCTATGGCTGTTTCCACCTACAACAAAAGAGACAGTAAGGCCCAAATCCCAATACTGAGATCTGAAGGCAGATCAGGAGGAAACTGTGCCTGATGAGCTACTCAGTAAAAAGAGGTAGCCCTAGCCACAGCAGCAAGCTGCCGCCAAGAAGTCAGGGGAGAGGCACATTGAGGTGTTCAGGTAGGTCCCTGAGCAGTCCCTGCTCTCCCCAAGGCACAGGGCCCCATCAACCCTCTGTGGGGAAGAGTATGGCTTGGCAGACTAGAGATGTGGAGAATCAGCCCCAGGAGAACCAAGAGCCAATCGTGAGGTTGGTCACACAAGCCCATCCCTGGCAACCAGAGCTGGCACTGGAGGCTGGAGTTCCCACCTCTGCTCTCAAATTGAGATTCCCATTAGGGTGACAGCCAGTACCTAGGCCCCTGGTCTGCCCCTGCCTGTCTCCTCCCTCAGCTATGGGAACTACAGCCTCCTCGAGGGAGGAGACAGGCAGGGGCAGACCAGCAGCCTAAGGTATGTACTGGCTGTCTTCCACTTCCACCATCTTCTGCCCATAATGAACCAGCACAGCCCTTCTTAGTTTCCCAGGTCCCCCCAGCGTCACAGCATCTCACCACATCCTTCAAGGCCCGGCCCACTTCAGCTGCAAGTGAGCTACATGCACACGAAGAAGAATACACGTTCCATGCTCCCGCTCCAACCACCTGGCCTCTTCTCGATTCCTCAGACCCAGCACGCCTGCCTACTCCCTATGCCAGGCCTTTGCACACACCGTTCCCACGGCCAGGAGAGCCCCTCCTAGCTCCCACACATCCTTTGAGTTCAAACACCTGTTACTCAGGCAAGCTCTCCCCACTAGCCCCTCACCATGAACCACTATGCTGGAACTTTTTGCTGAAACTTGCTACTTGAAATCAAGCATCCCACTTCCCAAAGTCTCCACGCTCCATGGACACAGGGCGCTTGTGCATCACCGCATCCAACACCCAAATGGGCACGGAGGAGGAGACTACAAAATGGGGACCTCCGCAAGTTGTCAGGACCCAACCAAGAAGTTTCTACCACTGGCGGGAGGCAAAAAAAAAAAAAAAAAAAAATACAAATGCTGTCTTTAACTAAAATAGTGAATCAGTGCCAGGAAGAAGCCACATGGAGATAGGCAAGACCACGGCCACATGCACAGCCCCTGGGGTGAGTCCAGGGCTTCGAGGCAGGACCAACACTCCCTCCTGCCCCACCCCTGGCATGCTATTTGGGGAGCTTTGGGGGCCCTGTGTCTGAAGGGCTTCCCTCGGGCCACCACTGAGAATTGAGAGCCGCCCCAGTGTCAGTGGCGCCCACACTCTGTACTCCCCATCTCCTTTCTTATGGCAGAGGCTGGCACCCTAAAACCCCCCACTCGCAGTTCTCATGCGGGTCCAGAGTCCTGCCCTCTGGAAAGTTCAGACTCCACCACCACATCCGCCTCCCTCCTTGGCACTCCAGGTCTCTCTCCAAACCATCCCCAAGTGCTCACGAGCTTCCTCTTAGCACATTCTGCCCAGTCTGGCTCTCTGGCAGTTCAACAGTGGGCCCAATGCCCTCCCGGGGAGCCTGCCTGGCTGCCTGGAACCCCCCTCAGGTCTCCAGACCATCCTGAGATCCCAGCGACAGGCCCTGGCACCAGACAGCTTCTCAAACAGAAGTAACTACTTCTTTCTTTTATTACTATGATTAATGTCGTTCCTCAAAATATTGCCACCTCTATCTGGATGCTCCTCTTACTGTTTCCACCCAGGCTCCCAGCAGCCGCCGGGGCAGTGCACACAGCAGTCCTAAACTACCTATTGACCCCAGATCTTAAATGCCCAGAGACCAAATGTCTACGTGTAGATGATGCTGAGGCCTTAGGAAGTGTCTGAAATATTTAAGTGTTTAGTATTTCAGATGCATGATGTGTTGCAGTATTAAAGGACACTAGAAGAAAATGTCACAAGAACAAAAGAGGAAATGATTTCTCCGCTAATACTGAAGATCTAGAAACTGATCTCAAAATAAAAATAAAAATAAAAATACCAACACACTACTGTATTAAAGGAAACTCACTGACAAACAGATACAGGAAAACAAGAAATACCTTCAAGGCTGGGCACAGTGGCTCACACCTATAATCCCAGCACTTTGAGAGGCCGAGGCAGGTGGGTCACGAGGTCAGGAGATCGAGTCCATCCTGGTCAACATGGTGAAACCCCAAAAATACTAAAAATACTAAAAATGCCTCTACAAAAATACAAAAATTAGCTGGGTGTCGTGACACACGCCTGTAGTCGCAGCTACTCAGCAGACTAAGGCCAGAGAATCGCTTGAACCCGGGAGGCAAAGACTGCAGTGAGCCAAGATCACACCACTGCACTCCAGCCTGGCGACAGAATGAGACTCCATCTCAAAAAAGAAAAAGAAAAAGAAAAGAAAGAAATACCTTCAATCCCCAAGCAATGCACGGGAACAGAGACCTCAGATATTCCTGGACACTGTTTCTCCCTAAATCCCCTAAAGGTTTCAGGGGTCCTAGGATCACTCCACCTGTCCAGGAACTGAAGAAAACCTATAGAATATCCACATTCCAACATTGTGATCCTAAGATGATGTCATTAAGAGACTTCTAGAACCGCTTGCAATTTTTTAACCCCCCCTCCCCCGTACTAAGCACAAAGTAGGCAATGAGTGTGTGTGCCTTTGTCCCTTTGTCTCCAAGCTAATTCTGAGAGGACAGAATACAAGCTGTCATAAAGGTATAGAATATTTCTGAATTCAGAAAGGTTCAATTTTTTTTTATTGTGGTAAAACGTACACAAAATTTACATCTAAACCATTTTAAGTGCACAGTTCAGTGGCATTAGGTGCAAGTCACACTGTTGTGCAACCATCATCCATCCATCTCCAGAACTTTTCCATCTTCCCCAGCTGAAACTCTATCCCCATTAAATACTCACTCTCATCTCCCTGCCCCCAACCCCTGGCAACCCCCTTCCTCCTTCTGTCTTTTAAGAATTTGAGAGTCTAGTAACCTCATATAGGTGCAATCATAAGTGTGTCTTTTTGAGCCTGACTTCTCTTACTCAGCATAATGTCCTCAAGGCAGAGCCACACACATCACTCACCCTTTGGGGCCAAAGCGTGTACAGAAAAAAAGCCGTGAGCCTGGTATACCCATGGCGCCAAACAAAGCATGGTTCTGAAATTCTGCTTCCCAGCTCAGCCATGCCCCCGATGTGCTTCACTACCAACTGGTCCTTCCCTCAGCTTCCCAAAAAAGCTGCATAAAGAAAGCACTGGAGGCCGGCACAGTGGCTCACACCTGTAATCCCAGCACTTTGGGAGGCTGAGGCAGGTGGATCGCTTGAGGCCAGAAGTTCGAGACCTGCCTGTGCAACATAGTGAAACCCCATCTCCATTAAAAATACAAAAAAAAAAAAAAATTTGCCGGGGGTGGTGGTGGTGCCTGTAGTCTTAGCTACTCGGGAGGCTGAGGCACAAGAATCACTGGAACCCAGGAGGCGCAGGTTGCAGTGAGCTAAGATTGCATCTCTGTATTCCAGCCTGGACAACAGAGCAAGATTCTGTCTCAAAAAAATAAAAAATAAAAAGCACTGGAAACACAAGGAATGGTGATAACAGCAGCATCTACACATTATGCCACAGATGGAGAAGTCTGCCAGCCTGATCCCAGCTCTTAGCTGCAGAAGAACTCTACCTCCCGGGGACTCTAGCCTTGTCTCTCAGTCATAAGCCAAGGAATGCTTGTTGTGTGAATGGAGATGGACTAGCTCGAGGGCACAAACTTCTCCTCTAAGTTTGTGTAAGAGAAGCCAGAGACATCCCAAATCCACTCCCTGGAGCACCCAAGCTAGACACAGCGAGCCTTATATGGACCCACAGCTGGGTATGAGCCCTGAGCTCCCATCACATCTAACTCTAGACAAGGGAGACTCCAGACAACCCACCGACAGTGCCCCTACTAATTAACGTCATTAAAAAGAAAACCACTATGTCTGCAGGGTCCAGGTGCACTGGCTCACGCCTGCAATCCCAGTACTTTGGGAGGCCAAGGTGGATGGATTGCTTGAGCTCACAAGTTTGAGACCAGCTTGGGCAACATAGCAAAACCCCATCCCTACAAAAAATACAAAAATTAGCCAGGCGTGGCAGAGCACCTGTAGTCCCAGCTACGTTAGAGGCTGAGATGAGAAGATACCTTAAGCCCAGGAAGTGAAGGATGCAGTGAGAAGACATTGAGCCACTGCCGTCCAGCCTGGGCGACAGAGCCAGACCTTGTCGCAAAAAAAAAAAAGAAAGAAAGAAAAAGAAGGCTGGGCGCGGTGGCTTAAGCCTGTAATCCCAGCACTTTGGGAGGCCGAGACGGGCGGATCACGAGGTCAGGAGATCGAGACCATCCTGGCTAACATGGTGAAACCCCGTCTCTACT
>NW_012099209.1:3946834-3947830 GCF_000951045.1 Mandrillus leucophaeus | reverse complement strand
CCAAATCAAACAGTCAATTCGGTAAATTCTCAGACTTGACTGAAGCCAACCACCAACCATGCCATGGAACCAATGGCCCTGGCTAAGGCCACATGGTCAGCGCAGGGGGGCATTCAGCCCAGGACTCTCAGGGCCTTGCCCAAGGACCAGGCCAACAAGCATGTTCTTAGTCCCAGAAGCTTCATCACTGCTGCAAACTGATGATGCACCACAGCCATCACAAGAATCACGTGATAACTGAAATGTTGCAAAGTATGAACGAAGAAACTATTAACAATGGCAACATCTATCAGCAAATCTCAGTCGCCACCACATACGCCAATTAAGAGAGAAATGGGCCAAGTGTGGTGGCTCATGCCTGTAACCCCAGCACTTTGGGAGACAAAGACAGGAGGATGGCTTTGAGCCCAGGCGTTTGAGACCAGCCTAGGCAACACAGTGGGACCCTATCTCTACAAAATATTTTAAAATTAGTTGGGCGTGGTGGTGTGCACCTGCAATCCCAGCCACTCGGGAGGGTGAGGTGGGAAGATCATTTGAGCCCAGGAAGTCAAGGCTTCAGTGAGCTATTTTTCTGCCACTGCACGTCAGCCTGGGTGACAGCAAAATCCTTTCTCAAAAACAAAAGGCCAGGCGCGGTGGCTCACGCCTGTAATCCCAACACTTTGGGAAACCAAGGCGGACAGATCACGAGTTCAGGAGATCAAGACCATCCTGGCTAACACAGTGAAACCCCATCTCTACCAAAAATACAAAAAATTAGCCAGGCGTGGTGGTGGGCACCTGTAGTCCCAGCTACTTGGGAGGCTGAGGCAGGAGAGTGGCGTGAACCCGGGAGGCGGAGCTTGCAGTGAGCCGAGATCGTGCCACTGCACTCCTGCCTGGGTGACAGAGCCAGACTCCATCTCAAAAAAAAAAAAAAAAAAAGAATAGAGAAATGCAAGGCTGTACACATACTCCACATCTCCTTGACAATGTATAGTATCAGACAATAAA
>NW_012099209.1:3942943-3944843 GCF_000951045.1 Mandrillus leucophaeus | reverse complement strand
AAAACTTAAGAATCTCTGCTTGCTCAGAGGTACACTCCCTCCCAAAAAAAAAAAAAAAAAAAAAGAAAGAAAAAGAAAACCACTATGTCCCCCCTCAAGTTCTGAGCTCCAAGCCTGCCTACCCTGTAGACTGAGCCAGGTCCATGGGAGTTGTTGCACTGGGGAGCTGTCTGCCAGGCCGGTGTGTGGCTGAGTCCACAGATGCTGGGTGAAAAACAAAATGCCCAGTGACCCTGCCTGAGGTACCCAACTGGAACAAGAGAGCAGGCATTTCTTTGCCAATCATTTCAGATTGGAAATGTGCAAAGCACGCTAATTATGGCTTGGTCAAGTGCTCCTGAATAGAGTAAGGGGAAAGGGGGTAAACAACAATCTAGGGCTCCCACCTCGTTTACCTCTAAACAGGCCGTCTCCTTTGCACATGCACCTATGTGACCTGTGACCACAAAGCACAGAGTCCTCTTGGGATGACTCTAATAAAGGGGAGGTGGGGGGAACAGCTGAATGACCAGGACCAGTCAAAACGGAAAAATTTGGGAAGATCCCAAAAGGCTCCATCTGGCAGAAGACACTGCCTCCATCGTAGGAGAATGGCCACAGAAGGTTCTGATGACAGCCAGCCTTGTCCCCAACAAATTGCCACCCAAGTAGCCTCCCCACACTGCAATGTTTCGACCAATTGTATTAGCTTTACAGTCAGTGGCTGAGTTTTGTTCACTTCATGCCAAGAAATAAAACCTCCAGTTACTCTATTCTTACGGCAAGTTTTCTCAAGTTTGGGTTTTTTTGTTTTGTTTTGTTTTGTTTTTTTAATTGTTGCCCAGGCTAGTCTCGAACTCCTGGCCTCAAGCAATCCTCCCACTTTGGCCTCCAAAAGGGATGGGATTATAGGTGTCACTGACTGCACCACACCTTTTTTATTTTTTGTAGAGATGGGCTCTCACTATGTTGCTCAGGATGGTCTCAAACTGCTAGCTTCAAGTAATCCTCCTGCCTCAGCCTCCCAAAGTGCTGGGATTACAGGCACAAGCCACCACATCCAGCTCAAGTTTGGTTTTCAAGCAGGAACAACACCTAACCTGTCATATGGGCAACCTCCTGGAAAGGTGAGGATGCTTCCTTCACCAATGCACAGCACAGTCACTGCCTCTGAGGCCCCAGACCCCAAACACAGGTGTGTCACAAGGTCAAAAGTAAAGCCCCAGGCCAGGCATGATGGCCCATGCCTGTAATCCCAGCACTTTGGGAGGCCGAGGCAGGAGGATCACTTGAGGCCAGGAGTTTGAGACCAGCCTGAGCAACACAGAGAGACTCCCATCTCTACAAAAAATTTAAAAACTCAGTGGAGGCCAGGGTCTCACACTTGTAATCCCAGCACTTTGAGAGACTGAAGCGGGGCGGACCTCTTGATCTCAGGAGTTCAAGACCAGCCTAAGCAAAAGAGCAAAATTCAGTCTCTACAAAAAAATACAAAAATTAGCTGGGCAGGCTGACTCATGCCTACGGTCATAGCTACTCAGGACACTGAGGCGGAAGAATCACTTGAGCCTGGGAGGTGGAGGGTGCAGTGAGCCAAGATCACGCCACTGCACTCCAGCCTGGACCACAGAGCAAGACCCACTCCAGCCTGGACGACAGAGCAAGACCTTGTATCAAAAACAACAACAACAAAAACGTACTAAGCCACGTGCAGTGGCTCATGCCTGTAATCCCAACCCTTTGGGAGGCTGAGGTGGGAGGATCACTTGAGCCCAAGAGTTTAAGACCAGCCCTAGCAAACTAGTGAGACCCTGTTTCTATAAAAAAATTTAAAGGCCGGGCGCGGTGGCTCAAGCCTGTAATCCCAGCACTTTGGGAGGCCGAGACGGGCGGATCACGAGGTCAGGAGATCGAGACCATC
>NW_012099209.1:3925366-3941261 GCF_000951045.1 Mandrillus leucophaeus | reverse complement strand
GTATGATTGGAAGATGCCAGAACAGCAAGGGCTCCTCAGAGTGTTTCACAGAACTGTCAACTGTCCTTACCACCACCCCCAGCCCTTACAAGATAAACTGAGGCCAAGATGGAGGAAGCAACGCCTCCCTGAAGTCTTAGATGTCACAGAAGAGACACTGAGGCTTGGGGAAAGGAGGTGCCAGGTGGACATGGGGCCCTGCCAGCTAGGAGGAGTTCTGCTTGTGTGGCCCAACAGCTAGCTTCCAGGGAGCAAGCAGGGAGAAAAACGGTGCTGGTGGGGGCTGGCACTTCAGGAACCCTGCTCCAAGAGGAGTCAGACAGCAAGGGCCAAAACGCCTGCTTCCTGCGGTGGGAAGCAAGCAATCCCAGAGCCTTGAAATATGCTTGCTGTTTCTGCCTCAAGCAGCGTTTTCCTTGCTGGAAAGAAGCTTTAGTATGAAAATGCTGATGTGTTATAAGGAACAATGTAAATTTCACTACAATCGCTGCCTTAAAATAAGGTCTGGCTGGGTGCGGTGGCTCACGCCTGTAATCCCAGCACTTTGGGAGGCCAAGGCGGGCAGATCACCCGAAGTCAGGAGTTCAACACCAGCTGAGCCAGCATGGTGAAACCCCATCTGTACTAAAAATACAAAAATTAGCATGATGGCGGGCACCTGTAATCCCAGCTACTCGGGAGGCTGGGGTGGAGAATTGCTTGAACCCAGGATGGGGAGGTTGCAGTGAGCTGAGATTGCACCACTGCACACTTCCAGCCTGGGCAATGGAGTGAGACTGTCTCAAAAAGAAAAAAAAAGAGAAAGTCTGAAGAAATATGTCAGACCACACAGCCTTAGGCTAGGCCCTCAGCAGACTTCGCCTACGTCACTCCCAGAGTAAGAAGGGACCCCACAAGAGGCTGAACTCTGCCACACAGAGCCTGTGTCCAACACGGACTAGGATGTCTTTCTTCCCTCGCACACAGTAGAGTGGCTGCACACATCAGGCTTCATGCCAGCGGGCAGGCCAGCAAACACAGGGCCGGCACACACTCCACCCTCCACACTTCTAAGCTGTTGGTCCTTGAGAACCCAGCCACCCATCCCAGAGAAGCACACTGCTCTCAGTGTGGTCAGGGTCCCAAGTCAACCACAAAGTGTCACTGAAGCACAGCGCTGCCTAGACAACCCAACCTACATGCAAGACATCCCTTGGGAAACTCGTACGGACAGGCTAAGGGACAGTACAAGCCAGAAGGGGCGAGGAGGGCAGGGCCATAGGGGCAGGGATGTTAGTTCACTCATCCATTCAACTGGCTTTCACTGGGCCAGGCTTACAGAGAACGCTCCCGCCTTCTCTTCCTCCAAAGAGACCTGCTGCCCTTACCTCCCTGGCCCTCCCTTCCTCTATCTCAAGCCACCTCAAACAGATCCGGGCCCTACCTAACCCCTATGCCAGCACTAACATGCAGCCTGAGAGCCAGGCCCTGGATGTCTCTGTCCCCAGGATGGGGCTGCTTGTGCATCCTCACAGTCCAGGCATCCCCCAGTGTCCATCAGGCAGTGCTGTGGCAAGAAGGGGAGGGCCTGACCCTCAACTGAGAAAGTTACCGCCCGCCAGGAACCTGGATTCAAACTGCTAGAGAAAAGTGCACTTCTGAAAACTTTGGGGACACCAAGAGAATCATCTCTAATATGTTGACAAGAGGTTTTGTTACTGAAAGAGGAAACGGTGGCTAACAATTACTGAATTCTTTATTTGGTGCCAGGCGATGTGCCAACACGTTACATGCCTGATTTCATTTAATCCTCATAACCACAGAACGAGGTACTGTCATCATACCCACACTCACACGAGGGACTGTCATCGTACCCACCCTTCACACGACAGAACCCATACCGTTACCAGCACTTCACGCAAGGCACTACCGCAGATATCCACACCTGACAGAGGAGAAAACCAAGGTTAAAAAAAGTCAAGATGGGTCTGGGCACGGTGGCTCACGTCTGTAATCCCAGCACTTTGGGAGGCCAAGGCAGGGGGATCACAAGGTCAGGAGATCAAGACCATTCTGGCTAACACGGTGAAACCCCATCTCTACTAAAAATACCAAAATCTATATATATATACACATTAGCCAGGCAAGGTGGTGGGCACCTGTAGTCCCAGCTACTCGGGAGGCTGAGGCAGGAGAATGGCGGGAACCCGGGAGGCAGAGCTTGCAGTGAGCCAACATTGCACCACTGCACTCCAGCCTGGGCGAGAGAGCAAGACCCCGTCTCAAAAAAAAAAGTCAAGATGGGCTAGGCGCAACGGCTCACGCCTGTAATCCCAGCACTTTGGGAGGCCAAGGCAGGCAGATCACGTGAGGTCAGAAAATCGAGACCAGCCTGGCCAACATGGTGAAACTCCGTCTCTACTTAAAAAAAAAAAAAATACAAAAACCTGCTGGGTGTGGTCGTGCACGCCTATAACCCCAGCTACTCAGGGTAGCTGCCCCAGCTGAGGCAGGAGAATCGCTTGAACCTGGGAAGCGGAGGTTGCAGTGAGCTGAGATCGCGCCAGTGTACTCCAGCTTGGGTGACAGAGACTCCGTCTCAAAAAAAAAGTCAAGATGGTTTCCCAAGGTCACACAGTTAATAAGACAGATGGGAATCTACACCTAGGTCAGCTACCTCCTAGGCTCAGGCTCAAACCTGAACCACTGTACCACTGAGAACAATCTGACTGAGACAGTCCTAGGATTAGATCCTTCCCAAGGCTCTGGGAAAACTTCCCCTACCAAAGATGTAGGTAGGCATCATCCAGGGCGGTGACTTACACCTGTCTCAGCACTTTGGGAGCCCAAGGAAGGCAGATCACTTGAGGTCAGGAATTCGAGACCAGCTTGGCCAACATGGCAAAACCCCATCTCTACTAAAATACAAAAAGTAGCTGGGCATGGTGGCTTGTGCCTGTAATCCCAGCTATCCGGGCAGCTGAGGCACAAGAATCACCTGAATCTGGGAGGCGGAGGTTGCAGAGAACTGAGATCGCACCACTGCACTCCAGCCTGGGTGACAGAACAAGACTCCATCTTAAAAAAAAAAAAAAAAAACAGATGTAGAGACCAGTACAGACCCGGGATTCCTCTATTCCTCTAAGTGCATGTTAACTTAACCCTCTACTGAATTGCTAGAAACTCCCCAGGACTGAGCCCAGATGTAAAGGCATGGAAACCCTCAAAGTTTCATGGGCATGAACAGCCACCTGGCCTCTGAGTCCCTCTCTGCCAGTGGACAAGATGCAGGAAGGGGCTGGAAGGATAGACAAATATTACCCGGCCTGGGTCATAAACCAGGACCAATTCACATCTTCATTTCCAGTGAGACACACGTGCATGCCAACCACAAGCTTAGGGCACCATAGGAGCAAGCCACGGTCCCTCGACAGGGAGTGTGTGCAGACATCCCTTCCTCCTTCCACTCAAACAGCACTGAGTGCTCACACATGTGAGGCAATGAGCAGAGCAGGCACAGACCAGGGAGAGGAGACAGGTTCCTGGCCACTGAATTCAAGGATGGTGGAGGGTACAGGCCTTGAGAGACAGCCCAGGCCCAGTTAGGAGGCCTTCTGGAGTGGGCAGCCCACATCCCAGCCCACTCCCACCTAACTCATCTGATACCTCACTCCCACCCCAAAATGACCCTGTTGGGGTCTTGGTGATCACTAGATAGATACCAAGTCATTTTTATCCAAGTGGCAAATCCCCAAGGCTCTTTTCCTTCTGGCGACCACAACCCCTCCCCATTCTCAAAACCAGTGTCATGGCGGGACACCCACCTGTCTTCTCCCCCGAACTCTGCCAAAAGAGCTAGAATCTGAAAACATTTGAGCAATGCATGAAACAAGGAAACTTCCTAAAACCAGCAAGCAGCAGCTGTTAGAATAATTCATGTGGTTGTTTCAGAGATGTGTCTTAATCGCTCTGGGTCCTTCTGGAAAAGCGTCCAAAACCTCAAGCTGGAAAATCCTCAGAATCTAGAAAATTTGGGTCCCCAACCAGCTCCCAGGGCTCTGGGTTCACACTGAGCCTCTTCCCGATACCTCCAGCTGCTAGAAAGATCTCTCAGGCTAAGTCTGTGTTCCTCGAACTTCCATCCATCTGCTGCTATTTCATTCATAGGAACAGAGCAGAACAAACTTCTCCAACATATGGAGATGGTCCCTCGGATATTTCATTCTTTCAACTATTACTTGTCACACTTTCACCTAACACAAAGCACTACAGTTTGGAGAGGGGGACACACAAGGACGGATCAAATTCTACACCTGCCCCTGGAGCTGGCCAGTCAGATGGGGTCAGAGAGCCACGCTGTCTTCATTCATGAGGGTACTGATGGTCACACGGGGCCTCCACACCTCACTCACTGCATCCTCTGCCGTGAAAGCAGACAATGACTGCCCAGGGCCAACACCATGCTGTCCCAGAGCATCCTCCAGGACCTAGCCCAGCACCCCTAAAACCAAAGACACACAATCTAAGGACCTATGTCACCCTCCAGTTCTCGTTCAGCTGCCACCACTCCGACACCTCTCCTGCCCACCTTTTCTCTGAGTGCCCCAGAGGTTTGCATCATGACATCCTGCCCTGTTTCCCCCATGAGGCTCTAAGACCCTAGAGGGCGGGAATCTCCCTCACAACCAGACACCCCTGGGGCTCAGCACTGGCCAAGCAAGGAAGGCACTTCAACAGTTGTCAAACAGATGAACTGTCCTCAGCCCTTGGTATCCAGTTAATCCCCACCCAATCTTCCTGCAGTGTCTCTGGCACCTGTCCCTGCTTTTTATCCCGTCAGGCAAATCCAAGGCCATATTAGCTCATGCCTGCCTTTTATCAATGGCCTTTCTTCTGCCCAATTCAAGTCAAGATTGTCATGCTCAGAAACCCCTGAGGGCTCTCCACGCTTTGAGAGTGAAGTATAAACAGTCTCCTGTTTAAGGACATCAACAATAATCACAACAACCTGCGCTTTCCACTTTAGTTCCCAGTATGACTTTCCATAAATCCTGAGGTCCAGGAGGGTGAATGGTCAACTCCACCCGCCGCGCCCAACACTCCTCCAGTGCAGTGTGCAGAGGAACCCCTTCTCCACAGGAGCTGTGGATACCCTGAGACTGAGAGAGCCAAGAAAAATCATCTCTCTTCTCAGAATAGTGGGTGGGAGGTAATCAGATGCCCCATCTTCTTCACCTTCTGCCATATAGTAAGAATTCTAAGTGTGGAGGGCACTGGAGTAAGATGAGGCTACTCGCAGCCTAAGGAGCTGGTCAAGGGCAGGGGCCACTTACCCACGAGGACGTTTGCACCCGTCACTCATCCCAGCCCACCAACTAAGAAGCTCTGCTTAGAGAATCCTACAGCCAACAACACATCTCCTGCACCAGTCACTTCACTGTGTGGTGATGCAAAGTCCAGCTGCATTTCACTCCACAGGGTACCTGCTGGAGCAGCTTAAGCTCTAAAATGTCAACGGATTAACTTTAAATAATAAGTTTCAGGCCGGGCGTGGTGGCTCACACCTGTAATCCCAGCACTTTGGGAAGCCAAAGCAGGCAGATCACCTGAGGTCAGGAGTTCGAGGCCAGCGTAAGCCAATATGGTGAAACCCCGTCTCTACTAAAAATACAAAAATTAGCCAGGCATGGTGGTGCATGACCGTAATCCCAGCTACTTGGGAGGCTGAGACAGGAGAACGGCTTGAACCCTGGAGACAAGGTTGCAGTGAGCCGAGATCAAGTTATTGCACTCTGGCTTGGGCAATAAGGGCAAAACTCTGCCTCAAAACAAACTTTTTAAAAAAAAAAAAAAAAACAACCAAGAGTAGTTCACAAACTCAGAAGACTGATTAAACAGCTCAAAACTACTCCAATTTTTCCAAGCAATTTAAGTATCCTTTTCCTTAATGCAAGAAACCAAGGCAACGGAGTAGAGAAGCTCCCCTCATCTTAAACTTCATAGAAGGTAGATGGAAGATTCTGAGCTGCTCACTCAATGCTGAGCTCCTTCCCCAGGTAGCCGCTGTCCATTTCTGCTGTCTTTTGCAATAGCGTCACCTGATCTTATCTCTGGAAAGTAAGAGGAACCCCCTCTGTATTTCCCAAGGGGGTGAGCAAGCCTGCCAGATTGGTGCCAGCAACAGGAAAGGCTTTCAGTCCAGTCCTGAGCCAAGATCCTGCGGCCTTCTGGAACCTGCCACCATCCCCACCCCAAATCATCTCTCATCTGAACAAAACATGTTCAATTCCCTTAACCAGGTCACATCCAGCATCCCTGGCAGAGTGTTAAGGGCCTCGCTCTCACCTGGGACTAACACAGTCGACCATCAGAGCCCTGTGCAGGACCTAACATTTAGTCGGCTCCTCCCATTTCCATGGGCTCCTTTTTCGTATCTTTAAATGGTCACCTATATATCAATTAAAGGATGTCTACAAATTAGGAGCGATTACATCTTATAATAGATGGGGACCTGTAATCCCAGTGCTTTGGGAGACTAAGGTAGGAGGATGGCTTAAGTCCAGGAGGTCGAGGCTATAGTGATTGTGATCACGAGCCTCTGCACTCTAGCCTGGGTGACAGAGCAAGACCATGTCTCTTCGGGGAAAAAAAAAAAAAAAAACCATACAGGGAAAAGTAGTTTTATGCTCTTAAAAAGTAAAGTCAGCCGGGCGTGGTGGCTCACACCTGTAATCTCAACATTTTGGGAGGTCAAGGCGGGTGGATCACGAGGTCAAGAGATCGAGCCCATCCTGGCCAACATGGTGAAACCCCGTCTCTACCAAAAATACAAAAACCAGTTGGGCGTGGTGGCGTATGCCTGCAGTCCCAGCTACTTGGGAGGCTGAGGCAGGAGAATTGCTTGAACCGGAGAGGCAGAGGCTGCAGTGAGTCAAGAACATGCCACTGCACTCCAGTGTGGCGAAAGAGCGAGACTCTGTCTCAAAAAAAAAAAAAAAAGTACCCGGCTGGGCATGGTGGTGCACGCCTGTAATCACAGCTACTTGGGAGGCTGGGGCAGGAGAATCACTTGAACCTAAGAGGAGGAGGTTTCAGTGAGCCAAGATTGTGTCACTGCACTATAGCCTGGGCAACAGAGTGAGACTTCATCTCCAAAAAAACAAAAAACAAAAAGGCCAGGTGTGGTGGCTCACACCTGTAATCCCAGCACTTTGGGAGGCCGAGGCAGGCAGATCACCTGAAGTCAGGAGTTCGAGACCAGCCTGACCAACATGGAGAAACCCTGTCTCTACTAAAAATACAAAATTAGCCAGGTGTGGTGGCACATGCCTGTAATCCCAGCTACTCGGGAGGCTGAAGCAGAAGAATTCGTTTGAACTCAGGAGGCGGAGGTTGCAGTAAGTTGAGATTGCGCCACTGCACTCTAGCCTGGGCAACAAGAGCAAAACTCCATCTTTTTTTTTTTTTTTTTTTTAAATACTTTAAGATCTAGGGTACATGTGCACAATGTGCAGGTTTGTTACATATGTATACATGTGCCATATTAGTGTGCTGCACCCATTAACTCGTCATTTACATTAGGTATATCTCCTAATGCTATCCCTCCCCCCTCCCCCCTCCCCACAATAGGACCCGGTGTGTGATGTTCCCCTTCCTGTGTCCAAGTGAAAAACTCCATCTTAAAAAAAAAAAGATAAAGCCATCACCTACTCAACACTACTACAGTTTTTTAGGTTTTTTTTTTTTTTTTTTGGTGGGAGGGGCTCGCTATGTTGTCCAGGCCAATCTCAAACTCCTGGCCTCAAGCAATCCTCCCACCTCAGCCTCCCAAAGAGCTAAGGTTACCTGAGCCACTGCACTTGGCCACTACAATTTTTTTTAAGGCAGTCCTGAGAAACCAGAGGCAGCCCTAAGTTTTCCCTCCCCATGTCCTGTCCCATCCTCACCCTACAGACACCCAAAATGACCTCAGGGCTCAAAAAAAGGCAGGGCGTGGTGGCTCACACCTGTAATCCCAGCACTTTGGGAAGCCAAGGTGGATAGATCACTTGAGACCAGGAGTTCAAGACCAGCTTGGCCAACATGGTAAAACCCCATCTCTACAAAAAATACAAAAATGAGCTGGGCGTGGTGGCGTGGGCCTGTAATCCCAGCTACTTGGGAGGCTGAGGCACGAGAATCCTTGAACCCTGATGCAGAGGTTGCAGTGAGCTGAGACTGCGCCACTGCACTCCAGACTGGACAACAGAGCGAGACTCTGTTTCAAAAAAAAAAAAAGACAAGGCCCTGAGGAAGGAAACTGGCCAATGGACCTACATAAATAAAGAAAGAAGGAAGTTAAAACAAAATTCACCAAGCCACAAAGACATCAGTAAGAACAACAGAGATCAGAAAGTCTAATTCCAGGAGAAAACAGGGATATATCCTCATTCCTTCTGCAAGTCAACCTTGGGCAGGCCACTCCTCCTCCGCTTGAGCCTCAGTTTCCTATTTGTGCCCAATGTTGGGTTCGGCAGAACACAGGACACAGAAGAAAGTCCTAAGTAGAATCCTAAGTTTGTCTGCTACCCAACTACCAAAAACAGTTACATTTCTAATCCTATAACCTGACAGATACAAACCCACAGAAAGACTGCAATTACATTTCAACCCACACTCAGTATACGTTAATATACTTTCCCAAGAAAACTTCAATAGCAGACCAGGCAACTCCTACCACCGACATCTGAGGCTCCCACCCTCTCCCCAGACTTCAGCATCAGGAAATGTTGCTTGTAGAGTCGGAAAAGAGACAACAAAAAGACTCAACACTAAAAACTTGACCAAAAGTTTGGGGAAGGGAGGCAGGAGACAGATGACCCACATACCAACTACCGAGAAGGTCAGTTCATCAAACAAATGTGTTAACAAAAAACACCAAACACGGGCAGCATGGTGGCTCACACTTGTAATCCTAATACTTTGGGAGGCTGAGATGGGTGGACCATCTGAGATCAGGAGTTCGAGACCAGCCTGACCAACATGATAAAACCCCGTCTCCACTAAAAATACAAAAATTAGCTAGGCAAGGTGGTGGGCGCCTGTAATCCCAACTACTCGGGAGGCCGAGGCAGGAGAATCGCCTGAACCCAGGAGGCGGAGGTTGCAGTGAGCTGAGATCGCGCCATTGCACTCCAGCCTGGGCAACAGAGTGAGACTTCATCTCAAAAAAACCAGAAACACCAAACACACCAGCAAACTCTCCCTGGGTTAGAGTGGCTCTAAGAGAATCCTAGGAAAGGAGTTGACTATAGAATCCTCTGAAAGAACCACCACTGAAGGGGGAGGGCATGAACCCTCGGCAAACCCAGGGACACTACATGAGATGACCGAAAATGAAGTTTAGGTGTTCCATCAATGATAAGCAAGTCCTGAGAACAGCACAGGTTTCATGACTGAACCAATTCAATCGATGCCTTCAAACCAAGAATTCAGTTCACCACTCTCCTACTTTCTCCAACCACACTGAGCAACAGGGAAAAATGTTCCTCTGCGGATGTGAACGAAGGTGGCAGTAGCAGTTTTCAAAACTTGCTGGCAGAGTGAGTCTGTGCTAAACACACAAAAGAACTAAAAATCTGCTGTCACTACCACCAAAATCCACCAACTTGAAACCCCAGCAACAAGAAGACAGATGCTCCTCGATTTATGATGGGTTTATTAGAATGTAGCTGCCCTGGGAGTAGAAAATATCAAATGCATTTAACACAGCCACTGGTCCCACTTTACAACGATTTGACTTACAATTGCTCAACTTTACCATGGTATGGAAGGGATCCGTGTTCAGGGGAAACTGTTATAAACCAAAGCGAGCTCCTCGACTTACAATGGGGTTACCTCTGATAAACCCAACATAAAGTTGAAAATTTTTAAGTCAAACCATCGTAAATTGGAGGCCTACTTTACTGGCCTAAAATCTGCCCACCTCCAAGGTCAGGGCAAGCAGTGGCCTCTAAGGTAAGGATGTGTTAAGTATAGATTCACAGCCACTGACTCAAAGGTTAACTGCACAAAATGGCTGTGACTGAAGAAAATGTTAAGTTGGTATTATTTGCAGAGTTAGGGCCATAGGGTTTTTCACATCCCTTCCAGATAATCTGATCACACCTTTTTTATCCCCCCAAAGGCAAGAGTCTCACTCTGTTGCACAGCCTGGAGTGCAATGGCATGATCTCCCCTCACTGCAGCTTCAACCTCCTGGGCTCAGGCGATCCTCCCATCTTAGCCTCACGAGTAGCAGGGCCTACAAAAAAAAAAAAGCGTGCCACCACACCTGGCTAATTTTTTTTTTTAAGAGATGGGGGATTGCTATGTTGCCCGGGCTGGTCTCGAACTCCTGGGCTCAAGGAATCAGCCTGCCTTAGGATCCCAAAGTGCTAGGATCACAGACGTGAACTGCCGTGCCCAGCTTTGATCTGACTCTTAGACTTCCAAATTGTTAGCTTGCAGCAAGATTCTATTATAAAGAAAACCAAGCTCCTCAATCTGAGTGTTACATTATAAATGATAACTGAGATGCGAGGTGTTCAAGAATCACTGTGTAGTTGACATCTGGCGGGGGAGAAAGCTTTTTGGCTCTCAGGTAAATGGACAGGCAAAGGCTGGAATACCCCTGACTGCTTGTAGACACTTTCCACTTGTCCTCACAGCGTCCTGTTAGGTCAAAGATGCTGTCTCGGCCAACAGAAGAGAAAGCTAAGGCCAGGTGATCAGGTGACCCACCCGAGGCTGAAGAGTGGTAAATTGTATGTCGTCAGTGACAAAGCCAGGTCTGACCAACGCCAAGCTGGTTGGAGAGCAGTCAGTCTGGAAGGCAAGTCCAGGAGGATGAGATTTACCCTGGCACTCCCAGACGCCACTGCAAGTACCATCAAACCGCCTACTTCCAGCCCCAGCCCTGAGTCCACTCAGTGACAGGGACCCCTCTCAGTTCTCTAAGGAAAGTTCCCATGACAGATCTGCCTGGCCAACAGCTTCCTATCTCACAGATGCAAGTCAGGATGCTGGCTTCCGCAAGCCCTGGGCCAGGAAAGAGGCTGCCTCCTGGCTTGGGGCACAACCAACCCAGGCATTCAGTATCATCAAGAAGGCCCCAAGGCTATGGAAAAATCAGAAATCAGAAAGGCTGAGGTGGGTCCCAGCCGCAGAATAATGAGCAAGGTGACTGGCAAATATCACCCACTGTAGGGAACTTTGCCTTCTTCTCAGGAACGTGGAGAGAGGGGAACAGGCTGGGGCACAAAGCTGAGGCATGCACCCCAGTGTGGCTCCAAAGGGTGCATGCAGACAGTGACAGTCTGCCATGAGCGTGGTGTCATCCCCCACAGAAGAGGTGGGGCAGCTAATGCTTGTTAACTCTGGCTCACCTGTTACAGTCCTAACAGTACTCACTGAACTCCAATGTGTGGAACACACGGGCACTGGGGTCAGCCATTTGCACTCGCCATCTCACTCCTAGCACAGCTTCCATGAGAGATAGCAAGCACCCCCGAGATAGCAAACACCCCCCTGACAGAAACGGGAAACCGGTGAAGTTCAACAAGGTCCTTTGCCAGGAAGTGGCCAGGCAGAGCTCACACCAGGCTGTCTGAGGCAAAGCCAGGGCTGTACTGGATGCCACTAGAGACAGGCTGCTCAGCAATAGGCACATGGTCATACTTGGCAAAAAGCAGGCGCCCCCTAGACTCAAAGTGGCCTCCTTGGCACAGGAGGAGCCGCTGTGCCACCATAATACAGCAGTATTTTTAAAGTGTGTGCTCGAAGGCACCACCTTATTTAGGCTATGTTTCAAGGTTGAAACCAGAATATCTAACCAGCAAGGCAGGCCAGGCAGCGCCAGATCCTGAGACGGAACTGCAGGAAGAATAGCTGAGGGATTCTTCAACAAATCCTTCAAACAAGTGGAATTTCTCCCCAATCCTGTACCACGTGGCCACACCCCTCCCCACAGGCACAGCTACTATCTTTGAGGCCAAGCGGCAGGAAAGCCCTGAAGCCTCAACCACCCCACCCACCACTCCCCATCCCCCACCCCCTGCCCCAAAAACGCCCACTATGACTTGCTGGGAGCCCCCCTTTAAAGTACTGCTCATCTCCTGCCAGCAAATCCTATCTCAGAAGCCAGCCTCCAGCATCCTCAGAAATTGCAGGTCTTCAGTCCTTGCATATAAGGAACCCTAAAATCAGGAATCAGGCAGAAAGGCAAGTTCCCTGACAAACTCACCTGTGAAACACGGGTGCCTCTGGAGGCTCAGGAGAGACAAAGGGGGTACAGTGTACAGAGGAGCTGCAAGGGGCCCTGGCAACTGTGCAAACCAGCGCAAACGTGCAACATTCTGACTGAGGGCTCCTCTCTCCCACACCTAGAGGGTTTCCTGGATTCCCAATCACTTCCTGAGGCTACCTGAAGATATTCTATTAGGGTAAATTCCTTTGTCTTCTAAAAGACTAACCTACATTTCCATCAGACAAAAAGAGGTCACAAATATAGTCTGGAAAGCACAAGGTGGGGGAAGGGAAAGAGGCCCACAGTCTGACACTCTCTTGACAAAAAAGTCCCAGAACCTGTTTGAGGGGATGCTGGGGAACCCATGCTCGAGCGGGATCTGTCCCCAGTGGTACCTTTGTTTCTGACAGCACGGGTCTCACTACTTCCACCTCGCCGCAACCACCAACCACTTCAAGATCTGTCTTTTTTTTATCTCAACCTTCTTAATACACTGCCTTCCTAATTCCATTCAAAAACATACCTTTGCACAGTTAGCACTTAAGTCCTGTTAACCTGAAAGACCCACAGTCTGAGGCCAGAATGTGGAAAGTCACCTCCCAAAGCAGCTCAGATAACTCAAAAGCATCCATTCTAACAAACGACCACACTTAGCAGGCAGCATAGTTCTGTCAGCCTCAAACTATAACACTGCCAACTCGTTCTTCTGGTTCTGCTGCACTTCCCAACCAGACAAGGGTTAGGAGGAAATCCCAGGGATGCACTATTACCCCAGGACAGCTGCTCGGGAAGACTTCACCCACTCACCTATTTCATAATCTTCCTAGTTTTCTACAACCAGCATAAATTAACTCAATTACAGGGGGGGAAAGGTCTAGAGAAAATAGCCCTGCCTGTTCCATTTGATGGCACAGAAACACCCTGAGTCCAAGCAGATAGTTCTTCAGACAAGCATCTGAGCTGCCCAGGCTTTGAAGTGTCAGTACGTGCTAATGATGGTCCTTAACAAAATTCGTGGTAAAGGCCATTACATTTTTGTCTCTGTTGGGAAATGACATAGCCAAGACACTGCTGGTCATTCTTAATTTTCTTCCAAGAGAACAAACACCAAAAAAGCCGCCAACATTTCAAGAATGGCTTTACAACTTTCCCAGCCACATTCTTCAGAGGCATCCTTTAGTCATCTGCTGTCTTAAGACCCAAAGAGGTCCCAGCTGTGAGCCTCACTGCACCAGCCCTTGCCTTATCCCCTTCAAGAGGGTCCCCCTACTTGTTCTCTGACCCGAGTAGGAGAAAGGCCCTTTCGGGCTCACCAGGTCACAGTGTCCTTCTCTCCTTGATCCCGGTAAGTTTCCCCCACGTTTATGAGATTAATTACGACTCCTGGCCCACTAATCTCACTATAAACTCCACTGAGCAGGGATTCCTAGCAGTGTCAGAGGCACAGTATGCACTCTGATATTTGTTGAATAAATCAATCTAGAAATTACTACTTGCAATGCCAGAAATTCAGAGAATAAATGATGCAAAACAAGTCAGAGGAGCTACTGAAGAGCTGAAAATTAGAGCATTTAAAATACGTTTCCTCATTAAAAACATTAAAAACACACATGCAAAATACAGAGACACTAAAAAGTTTTCTAAAAAAAACCATTGCTAATCCTAATGTGTAGACCTTTATTGACATTTTGGTACAAATCCTTCCAGGATTTTTTCCTACTGAAAGTAGCATTTATTTCTCCCTCACTATCAAAATATAAGATTATAGGATTTGCCAAATGATACTGCATTAATAGAGATGACTTGACATTTTAAAAAATGATGTCATCTGAGTGGAAACAACAAAGCATCCGCCAGGCGCGGTGGCTCACGTCTGTAATCCCATCACTTTGGGAGGCTGAGGTGGGTGGATTACGAGGTCAGGAGTTCGAGACCAGCCTGGCCAGCATGGTGAAATCCCATCTCTACTAAAAATACAAAAATTAGCAGGGCATGGTGGCGCACACCGGTAGTCCCAACTACTCAGGAGGCCTGAGGCAGGAGAATTGCTTGAACCCGAGAGGTGGAAGTTACAGTGAGCCGAGATCACGCCTCTCCAGACTGGGTGACAGAGTGAGACTCTGTCTCAAAATAAACAAATAAACAAACAAAAAACACACTGCATCCAAATCACTAAATCACAAGTCTTCCCATTCTCTACAGCCCTTCCAAGATGAGAAGCAATCTTCATAAAAACCGGCTTCAGAATTTTAGGAGACAAATTAGAAATGAAAGATGAAGAAGAGGAGAGAGTAAGTGAAGACAGAGGATATAGAAAATCCCTTGCAAATTTCCCACACTCTATTAACTGTTTCCTCTAGAAAAGGGCCAACTTTTCTGAGTCCAAAGCTGAAGAAGAGAATGCAAAATAACAACTAACTCTGTGGTTCAGCTCCTTAAAATCCAGCTGGTAACGCTGCTCCACTAGAACAAAGCAGGGCTAGCATGGTGTCCCCATGTCACCAGATTATCCCCTACCTCCACAAACAGAGGTGCCCTGGAGCCTGGACAAGAAAATGGCCTTGTGTTTTAGAAGCGCCAGAGAAATGCTCAGTGGGGTTCACAAACTGCAGCATCTGTGGGCTCTAGAGCACCAAGTACGGGCTGCCTGGCTCGGCCGCTGTACGAAGAGGCCTTGAACAAGCCGCCTGGCCTCCAGAAGCCCCAAATTCCTCACCTGTAAAGCGCAGATAATACTCCCCTACTCCCGAAGGGATTGTTATGAGCACTGAATATGTCTGTGCAGGGGAGCTTAGCACACAGTAGGTACTCAAACCCGAGGGTTAGTATGAGCTACCAGCCCTCCACAGCTTGTGGTCAGGTCTGACAAACTTCTGCTTAGCATATGTTAACAAACTGGTGCCAGCAAACATTATTTCATGTAATCTAGTTTAAAAGAAAACTTGTAAAGATTACCAGAAAACTAAGTAAGTCAACAGGACTACAGTCCAATACTGTAGTCCAACCCGCACAGAGGGCTGTCTGTCTCTCAGTTTCTGTGCTGCCACAGCCAGGAGGTGTCACTGTGTGAATGGGCACACAGAACCAGAGATGTTACCAGCACTATGTACTCCAAGAAAACTGAAAGAAGTAAACCGGTAGGAAGAGAGAAAATTAAAGGCACAAGTGACTCACTCGGACTTTGATCTAAAGAATCCAAAGCTCTTTAGATAAGGATGAACTATACACCTAAAGACGTGAAGTCAGACCTACAAAATTTTGCCCTGTGCAAAATTCTCAGGGCAAAAACACGCACCTAAGGGTTGTCAATCACTTCCTAAGGGAGGGGTCACCATTCATTTCTGGGTCCCAGTGTGCGCACACTCCAAGTGTCCGTCAGGCTCTCAGCCTGGGCCCTGCCCATAAGCCTTTCCTTGTTGAAGTGATCAATTCCGATTCTTGGCAATAATCCTTTTAAAAGGCCAGCTGCCGCTGTCTAGTCACCGATGCCGACCCACTCCAGGTGGGAAAAAAGAAATCAATGGAGCCACCGCCCAGATGGGGAGGCAAATTTAAAGTGTCGGGCCTTGAGAGAGGCCGGAGAACAGAGAGGGGGAAGGGTCCCGCGGCTCCCGGGGGTCAGGCAGGAAGGGCGCGAGCTGGGGGAGGGCC